>NC_142013.1:36425747-36741791 GCF_049901735.1 Notechis scutatus
CCAAAAAGAACCATTTGTTCATCAAATATGGCTTCTTCTTCTTCTTTGTCCCAGTCGTCCTGCTGCGTAGTCAATTTTTCATAAGTGCATACCGCCATTTCTAGAAATTGAAAAAGAGTGCCCAAAGTATCTTTTCCATCTTGTTCTTCTTTTTTATATTTTTTATATTCAATTTTTAGTTCATCCACAAGCAATGCCATCGTGAAGAGAATTTTTTTTTTTCCAAAACAACCACCCAAGTATTTTTAATCAAGAATAATTCCAAAAAGTTCCAAAGTCACCAAAGAATCCAAATAAACTATTTCTTTTAATACTTTTTTTCTTTCTTCTCTTTCTCTTTCTGGGGTTACTGTTTAATCAAAGAGTTCCAATTAAGATATGTCTTTCTTTAAAGTTCTAGGCAATCTCCTCCTTTTTCAAATTCTGCTCCATTTTCTTTTCCTCTCCCTTCCCACTTACAACAACAATTTTCCTTTAAATGTTCAAAAATCCATACCTCCAATGCGGGTTTTCCGATTTCTTAAGTTGTTAAATCCAATGTCCAGGAATCCTTTATCCCTTGGCTTTAACTTTCAAATTGAGTTACCTTCGGTGCCCAAATAGATTTTCCAAATCTCCGTCTGCTATTTCTATGGGGTGGGAGAGTGAAGAAAAAAAAACTTTCCCTTGACAGGTTTCTCCACCGCTTTCCAATCTTCTTAGGGATACAATGTATCTTTCAGGCAATTCAAGCAATTCAGTTTCCAGGGTATTTAAGAGTTGTTATTGTCCCGGCTCAGCCAGCACTTTCACTTCTCCTGCTTCCTCCAGCACAAATCTTACCCGGCTGCAGGCTTCTTTGTGGCGGCCATTACTGACCGCCGCTCCACCACCTTGGGAAAAAGGGGTTTTTCCAGCTAAGGAGGGGGTCTGCAACACCCCCAAACCCCTGTCCGGATCCCCTCTCTCTTCGGCTGCCTCTACAGGGCAGCCATATCCCCCTGACCCATTTGGATCGGGGGCACCTTGGCGGCAAGCGCAGCAGGAATCGCGAACAGTCGCGAATTCCTGCTGCCGCCGAAGCCACGCAAAACCGGACAGAAATTTTTTTCTGATGTGATGTTTTCCTAGGTATTTATTGTCAGACTTGTATGTCTCACAGTGGCCAATTTGAAATTTTAGTATTGATTCCTTGCCCCATTTCCTCTTCACCAAGGGAACTTTGTGACTTAAAATGTTAATTTATCCAGAGGGAATTAACATTAATAGTGGGATAAAAGAGAAAACTGAAAATAAGAATAAAACCTATTGAGAAAATACACTAGGTACTTTCCAAGAAGAATGACTACAAGCCAGCATCCAATTCAGTCTATAGGAAAATTCTTTGTGTTTAGAAATCCATGGTCATGATGAGGTCAGACAAAAGAAATACAATAAATGAGCTTTCTATTTTATGTGTATTGTTAAACAAAAATAAGATACTAAACAGCTTTAAAGGTGAAGAATCAGTTGGGACACACCAGATCTGCAGTATCTACTGGATGTAATTTTTGAGCAAGTCTCTTCTGCCATGAGTTTCAAAATTGTACAAAAGGGAACCCTTGCTGTTACAGTTATATATGCCACCCCACATCTGTAATGTTTCATGTCTTGCAAATATGGCTACATTCTTTTCTCTATTTAGGTATTTGCTACACAATAAATGTAACTCAAAGGGATATCCACCTGGACAGTGGAAGACCTCAAAATTGTGGGTGCAATTGGGCAATCAAAGCTTTCTTAATGTGTGTCATATGCATGCAAATAATGGGCAGGGATTCAATGAGTGTTCCAGCCTGCCAGTATTACATTACTCATCACCTGTGTGCATGCTCCAGCTCAGATATGTGTCTTGATAGTGACTCTTCCAATTGAAACACAATGTAATATGCAGCACAACACTGCATATTTGCCACACAATACTATGAACTAATTTCAGAGGCTAGAATAATGGTAATGATAATAATATGTTTGCCTAGTGGTTATAGTAGTCCCTGAATGATTTATGTATTTGATCAGCTATTCCATAAATTAATTCTAATGACATTGTATTTAAATCATATGACTTAACTGTATAACTTAAAAGTTTGATGTCAAATGCAACCAGATGGTTAAAGGTAATATATTTATATATTCAAGTAGACTTTAAAATAATTCCCTACACGATTAAAAATGTATTATTGAGTATAGATATTGAAATATCCAATTTTTTTTACAAATCTTAGTTAGCAATCAATCAATAGAAACTGTTTAATTGTACAAAATATTAAAGTGTTTTTTTTTTAAAGAAAGAGCTGGATGGTATTCATTTAATGATTGCCATCTTTGATTTGTGTCCCGATGGATGATTTCTTTCATCAAAAGTCATATGTATGGCTAAATATGGAACCTGTGTGGTCACTGTTTGTTCAGTTGTTGCATATTAGCTCCACAGTGGTTAAAACAATCTGAACAAATAAGAGGGCTTACACTACATTATATTACCCTTTATTAGTAGGAAATTGAAGTCTAGAGATTATTATTAAGCCTCAGCCACTAAAGTCTGGCAATACTTGGATAGAGACCTTTCAAATTGACCTCTGATCAGCCGTGTTAGAGGGATTTTATCCTTTTAACTAATTAAATAAACAACCGTATTAGTATTAGTCTTACTCAAAACCATTTTGTGAGATCAACTCTCTAACTGACCACAGGACAAAGGGAATCAAGTTCCTATTTGAAAAGGAATACTATATTTTGCATATTAAATTCTGGCATAAGGGTTATCCATTGCTCAGCTCCTTCACTGTGATTAACTCTCTAGTATATCTAATTTCAGCAGGCTTTTCTTACACAAAGTAACCCCAGGATTTCTTGTAAAATATTCTGAAGGGAAGCAAAACAATTTAATAAACAATGCTTCTCTGGGTATTTTTTTTTTGAGGGGGGTCTGTGAAATATAGGTCGATGCTTGAACTAATGAAGTTGTTAAGAGTTTTTTTTCTGAACTTATTAGATCTAATAGTTATTAAAATATATGCTAATATAGCTGAATGTGAAAATATAAAAACTGTGATTTTATGCAAGCCTAATCAGAAGTAATTTTTGAGTTGAGCAGGATTTACACTTAGGTAATGGCATATACGGTATTGTAGCCTCAAAGAAGCTTGCAAAGAAGCATGAAATAAAATATTATATAGTGCAAAATATTGACTATTACTCCATTAGTATGACATGAAACATTGAAGTGATTTATAAAATGTTAATCTCTCTCTCTTTTTTTTAGGGTACTGTCCAAACATTTTTGAAAACCCAGTATTTTAAATATTTAATATGCAGTATTCTCTATTTTCCCTGGAGTTTAATTTAGTGTACTTTTCAAAAGCTACTATAAAGATTAGATCAGTTTTCTCTGCTTTTGTATGATTTTGAAGAAAAGGAGCTATCCATTAGATAAATCTTTGTAAAAGTTACTGAAATATTGAAAATATACAAATATTCACTATTATCTGTTTAATATATTTATTTTGCCCATTTGAATGCCACCCTTTAAAACAGCTTGCTCTGCTCTTAGATTATTCTATTAAACCAACCACATTTCACCTCTTGTTCTAGAAATCAATAGTTGTTTCCTTCTTCTGAAGTCAAATCTCATGCAGCTTCTAACAGAAGTGGAGAATATCTAGCCCTGATATGTTGTTGAATTATCTCTTCAGCAAGCTAAGCTTTTAAATCTAATGGTGGAAGATACTAGGAGCTGTAGTTATTTACAAATATTTAGTTATTCATCCTGGGCCTAGGATGTTTGCATTGCTACATTAATTTTCTTTCAATAGGCTTTCATATGGATGAAATCATGAATGGGCCTTCCTATGTTCAGAAGCAAGACAACTATACTGCTTATAAAATTTAATCAGCAATGCCAGCTCTTATCTCAATTCATGTTATAATTTGAGTTACTTTTGGAAGTGGACCAGATATTGACTTTCCTGTGCCATTGCTCTTTTGGCAGCTATTAATTTAGAAATTATTGGTCAATATCACAAAATGTTTGGCTGATCTTGCTTAATGTTTTTATATACTTAGAGGAATTTTTTTCATTTAAATTTCAATATATTAAGAATACAAAAATTGTCCTACTGAATCAAAACTAGGGTCATTTTAGTTCAGCAGTTTTTTTCCCACCATGGCATTTGGTAGGCTGATGAGAAAGAAATTCTCTCTCAATATTGTATTTCAATAACTGAAAGTTATTTCAGGATGAATAATTCTGGACAGGTCATATGCATCCTGACTGTACAAATAAGCCACTTGAGAAATGATATTATATTATGTTTACTATTATTCTTCCTAGTTTATACTCGTCTGATCACATATGCAAGGCTCAGACATTTCCTGTTTTTGTTCTGTCTGGCAGGTCATTTTAAGTCAACAATACAAAAATTTTCAACTGTTCACATTTACAGAAACTAAAAAGGATTAACTGCAAGAGTTGTAAAGATTCAGTGGTAAAAGCATACAAGAACAAACTTATTTTAAATACAGCAGGAAATGCAGGATTTTGATATAATAGTATATATGAGTACTGGTGAAGTTGTGACAGAATATAAATAATACAATATATCAGGACTTATACCAACACAATAAAAGGGAAAAGTGTGTGTGTGTACACAGACACACACACAGACACACATCAATGAGAACAGCTCAAAAATTATTTTATTAAAAGTCATCCAATGCATGTACAAAAAGACAGTACCAATGAAAACCTGGCACTTTTATTTGTAGGCTCTCTAGTAGGTCCATCTCTGCTCTGAAAGTGTTGCAAAATATCACCTCCTTCAGACTTGAGGGGGTAATTGATGCAGCTCCCTCTGAAGTCTGCCTTTCTGATGGTAATGTTAACAAGGCATACCATTGGAATATAACAAGCAAAAGAAGGTGCAGGTGTTACAAAGAGAGATACCATGCGGCAGGAGATCAGCTTTGATTAGTGAGGATTAAAAAAAAAGTCACAGTAAATGCTGAGACACATTTCTTTGTAGATATCTGTCAGCACAGAATGGAAAAGTGTTACATTATTTCACAAGTTTATCAGCTTCTAACAGACAGATGATAATGATACTTGACTTTGGAGGTTCCCTAGCACATCTGGCAACAAATACTTCAAAAGTGATTTAGGATCCTCATTAGGCATTATCCACATGGATAGAACAATATTTGCCAAGCATATGTATGGTATTTATTTTTTTCTTTGCAGAAAGCATAATATGTGATAGATGATGACTAAGGGTGCAGATAGATTTGGAAAAAAAATATTTACAAGGATTCTTCCCATGAAAAAATGTTTTTGTTTTGAAGTCTTTAAAAAAACATGAAAAAAATGGTACTTGAAAAATTGGGTACTAGAAGGAACCAGAAGGAACTAACAATACATTTATAGGAGAAGAACACTTACATTTGATTTACTAATACATAATGGAGCAAACCAGTGGTCTTGAAGGATATTTGTGAACAATGGATCCAGAAGTTAATTTTAAGAATGTCTCCCACTATAGATTATCTTTGTTTAAATATATTATGAAAGAGGAACAAGTGTTACCAGAAAGACTGAGAGCGATTTGAAACTAAATTTAAAAATGAAGAGTTGCAAGAATGATATGTAAAAATATGCTGTACTGGATATAAAAAACAAAACTGGAAGATGTCTTAATAATTAAAAAGATATGCAAATAATAAACTAAAACAGTGTGTACATAACTTTATTATCTTTGATTTATAAAAGAGACTTGTAAAGTTTTGAAGGATTTCATGAGAAGGAAAGAAATAATGAAAAAATCAAGCTGTGGGACAATACCTGAAGGGATTAAAGATCAAGATTGTTAAAAGTAAAAGGAAAGAATATAAATTTGACCAAAATTAAATTAGATATATTGTTATCTGTGGAAACCTTAATGGACTTTTCCTAACTGGGACTGAGACTGGGACTACAAGCTTTCAAAATAGTAAGAAATAAGGGAAGAAAAATAATTTGTTGTATTTTAAGAGAAAGTGATAAGGTGCTAAAACTACTTCTTCTTCTTCTTCTTCTTTTTCTTCAGCATTTGTCCGCGCTCTGGCGAGGTCCGCTAATGTCCTTGAGTATTGCTTCCACGCCTCTCTGTCTGCCACGTATGTCGGGTCTGCCTTCGCGATCTCTAGGTCGGCCTTGATCGTGTCCATCCAGTGTTGCTTAGGTCTACCACGCGGTCTCGCTCCTCCGACAGTCACCTTCATCGCAGATTTGATGATGGATTCTTCCTTGGCGCGACTCACATGGCCGAACCATTGTAGCCGGGACTGCCTCATGACCCATGTTGATGCGGCATTTGAATACTCCAGCCGGCCTGTCGCGTGGGCCTGTCGTCGGAGGGTCTGCTCTCAGTTACGGTCAGCGTTTAACGGCTTCCGCGCATCCAGGGGACACCACTTGGAGGTGGCAGACCGCTCGTCCCCCGTGCTAAAACTACTTGCAATGGGGAAAGTGATTTCTTTGTATATTCTTTAAATTTTTCTTTACCATATTTAAACTTTTTATTTCTTTTCTATTTTTTCATTCTCTTATGCACTTTCCATTTTTTATTCTTAAGTTTGTGTTCTTAGCCTTTTAACTCTAATGTTTAATAAAGTTGTTATAAAAAGAAAATACCATAGAAATTCAGAATTTATTAAAAAGTACACATATAACTTGGAAAAGCATTGCACCTACAATGAAACCTATGATCAATTTATTTTCTACTGTCATAAGGCTATTATCATATTTGTCCGGTGATTGGTAACCAGAACAAACCGATAGGATATACTGAAGGGAAAACTATAGCAACTTATTTCTCATTGATTTCTGGAGTATGGGGACATTTCTTTTACTTGCATAAAAAAGTTAAATTCAAACTTTTTAAAATTTAAAAGTTAAATTGCTTTCCTGGATATAAAGAATAAAATGTCAAAAGATAATTAATTATTTTACTAATGGAATATAAGTTAAGGTACTTTGAAATTAGTGAAAGTGATTTGAGTGAGACTTATTCATAGGTAATGTATAGAATTATAGTCTCAGACATATGTTCTTAGGTTTAACAAAAATTAGAAATGCTGCTATAAAAATTTCAGAAAATATTACAAGAATGAACAAACTTATGCAAAATTTAATTTCCTGAATTTTAGTAACTTTTTTCTTTTTCATTTCTATAAAGTATTGAACATAAATAGAATACTTCTAGTTATATATATTTCTGATATTACTATTTATTTTATTTATTGGAATTTGTCAACCAAAAACGAGAACAATAAGAGAATAAAAATACAATGACAGGGACGATAGGCAAGTTAGTGCACTTATGCACGCCCCCTCTACTGATCACATAAGTATGAAGAAAGGTCCACAGAAGTCAATTTGTGACTGAAACTGTGAAAATTTGTAGCTGAGACAACTGATTCAGTTAGGGATTCCAGAATTTGACAACTCTATTACAGAAATCATATTTTTTTACAGTATATATATATATATGTTTTCTGAGGTTCTCGCGGGTATTTGTATGTGGATCTTTGGTTATTCGGGTTTTCTCCCGCGTAAGATTGGAAGTATCTAGGCAACGTTTCGATGAAGTCTCATTCATCATCTTCAGGCTTGTGTCTTCCGCTCTGTGCTTCTCAGAGTGATGTGAGCTTGCAGCTGCTTCTTCCTTTTAACTGCTAGTGGGGGTGTGACTTGATTGGGTGGGGGCTTGGCTGTGTTGTGATTGGGTGGGGGTGTGTTCTCATTGTTTGGGGGTTTGGCCCCAGTAACTAAGACTAACCTGAGCACAACCAAGCCCCCACCTGAACAGAACACACCTCCAGCCAATGAGAACACGGCCAACCCCCCAACCAATGAGAACACACCCCCACCCAATCAGAACACAGCCAAGCCCCCACCCAATCAAGTCACACACCCACTAGCAGTTAAAAGGAAGAAGCAGCTGCAAGCTCACATCACTCTGAAAAGCACAGAGCTGAAGACACAAGCCTGAAGATGATGAATGAGACTTCATCGAAACGTTGCCTAGATACTTCCAATCTTACGCGGGAGAAAACCCGAATAACCAAAGATCCACATACAAATACCCGCGAGAACCTCAGAAAACAAATATATATATATCCAATTTTCATTGCTTTGATATTTTTTCTATGGATATTCTTGACAGTACATTGCAGTACATTTGAACTGCATGAGGCACTGTATTCAAGCAAGAATATACAGTAAGGAGAACATTTCTAGGGGATTAGTGTGAACTGTAGGTATGTTGTGAAATGTGAAGCTAAAGGACAAGTGATTCTGGCTACATGCAATTTCTAGTAATTTGATCAGGCTTCTCCGTAAGAAATTATGCCAATTATTAGAATTGTTTTTCTTTTCTCAGATGCTGTCTGTCCATGTTTTTTCTTAGGGATGTTGGCAGTAAAGCACTGTTGACTAAAAGAGGAGAAAATGTAAAGATGAATTCTTGACTCACTTTTAAAATCCATTTCAGATAAGAGAAGTTCCTCGATCTTACACAGTAGGAATGTCTGTGTCATCATTTGAAGAGAAACAAATAATGGCTTAGTTGCCTGAAGCTAATGCTACATAGCCCTATATATCCCATACAACAGGGGTCTCCAATCTTAGCAACTTTAAGATTGCCTGAGGAATTCTGGGAGTTGAAGTCCATAAGTCTTAAAGTTGTCAAGGTTGGAGATCCCACCAGAGAGAAGTGGATGCTAAAGAGCTGGCAGAGGTAATCTCAGAACCACTGCACCATATCTTTCAAAAATCCTGTAGTACCGGGAACTATCAGAGGACTGGAAAAGAGCTGATGTGGTTCCCATCTTCAAAAAAGGAGAAAAAAAAACAGACCCACGAAACTATAGACCAATAAGCCTAACATCAATACTCGGAAAGATATTGGAAAAGATAATAAAAAAACAGATCTACCAACATCTAGAAACAAGTAAAGTAATAACAAGCAGTCAGCACAGGTTTGTTAAGAACAGATCATGCCAAACCAATCTTATTTCATTCTTCAACACAGTGACTAAATTAGTAGACCAGCAAAATACCATGGACATAATATATTTAGATTTCAGCAAGGCCTTCGACAAAGTAGACCACAACTTACTTCTTAGTAAGCTAGAAAAAAGTGGAATAGATAGCACCAACACTAGATTTGCAACTGGCTGGCAAACCATACTCAACGAGTAGTCCTTAATGGGTCTAAGTCTACATGGAGGGAAGTAAGCAGTGGGGTGCCACAAGGTTCCGTCTTAGGCCCAGTACTCTTCAATATCTTCATTAATGACATAGATGAGGGAATAGAAGGGGAACTTACCAAATTTGCAGATGATACTAAGCTGACAGGAATAGTTAACACCCAAAAAGATGGATCTTGACAGACTAGAACACTGGGCCATATCTAACAAAATGAAATTCAATGTAGAGAAAAGTAAAGTCCTACACTTAGGCAAGAAAAACCAAAAGTACACATACAGACTGGGTGAAACCAGGCTCAATAGCAGTAACTGTGAGAGGGATCTTGGAGTCTTAGTGGACAACCAGCTAAATATGAGCCAGCAGTGTGCAGCAGCCACCAAAAAAGCTAATGCAATCCTAAGTTGTATTAACAGAGGGATACAGTCAAGATCAAGGGATGTACTAACACCACTCTATAAAGCCTTAGTAAGACCACACCTAGAGTACTGCATCCAGTTTTAAGTAGAGCAAAATAAACAAGCTTCTGCTACAAAATTAAAATATTTTTTAATAGTCAAATTACAAGGCTGCCTACAATAGACCTTATAGTTTGTTTCTTAAAGAAGAAAGCCCAGTGCTGCAATTATCATACATACTTCTTACTTATTCTTGAAATGAAAATCAGTGAACAAATAGAATACTAGCTCTTAAAATGTAGTGGCCCATTGGAGATAAATATTTAATTCTATATTTTACACAGATTCTTTTGTTGTTTCTATTTTCAGTTATCTTATAGATTACAGATCCAGCTGGTCTCAAATATGTGGCCATCAAGATGTTTCCAGAACACTGTACTATATAGTGAATGAATCAAAGAAATTTTGAACATAGCAATGCTCTTTGGGGGCTTGACCTCATTACTGACTGCTACTGAGGGATAGTAACATATTGTGTCTGGAATATTAATTAAGTATATTAGCAATATAATCAAACTATTTAAAAGAACAGTTAAATGTATAGGTTTGGATCATTAATGGTACTTGATGTATTGTGTTGCCTGACATGCTCTGGATAAGTCTGTCACTTGTCCAAATTGAAACTTTAGCTATTTAATTAATAAATTGTTTAAAGAGACAATTTGATCTAGTGATTAAGGCACTTGGCTAGAAACTAGGAAAGACAGCTGCGTGACTTTGGGACAATCATTCTCACTCTAACTCACCTTAGAGGGTCAATATTGTGGGAAAATAGAAGGAGGAAAGAGTATTAGCTCCACTTGAGTCAGTTATAAAAATAATGGAACGAACCTTTAAATTAGTAAATAAAAACTACCAATCATCAGATTCTTCCTTGTGTCTTTTTATGCAGAGAAAAAAAATCCAGTAGCCCATAATAGTGGGAAAAAGCAGAACAGAATGGCTTTGTCTTTTGATTTTCACATAAGCTGAGTATTTATTATAATACATACTGAAGTTAGGTAAACTTGTGAGAATTGGGAACCTGGTAGCTATTTCAGGAAAACTTCATGAAAAGCCACCCAGATTTGCTAATTGATAGCACATTAAAACCACAAGTATCTTGGCTTACTTTTTCCCTTCCAAAACCAAAGCATACCACATAAATTTAAAGTCTATTAAATATCATTAAACAGTATGAACAGTCCAAAGACATCTCGGATTCATTAAGATTCA
The DNA here is from genome assembly GCF_049901735.1 of Notechis scutatus. Classification (NCBI taxonomy): domain Eukaryota; kingdom Metazoa; phylum Chordata; class Lepidosauria; order Squamata; family Elapidae; genus Notechis; species Notechis scutatus. The sequence goes on from NC_142013.1 coordinate 36,436,683, forward strand.
TTGAGAGAAGTTTGAGGAAATCTGGCCTCTCTTTGCTGATTCAAGTGGAATTTAGGAATAAGAATAGCCAACACAAGGAGTTCAATGGTGGAACCAAACTAAAATCTCCAGACCAAACTGAGCATTATCCAGATCTATTTACTATAAAGTCAAAGCTGGACTATGAGCCAGTGAGAGTCCTTTGGGAAAGGAAGCTTTATTAACAAATCTGGGTAAAATAACTATCACATTCACTGAGCCATATTGGAGGTTTTAAGAGAGGAAAAACAGATTACTAAGTTACAGTAGGTCTAAGAAGAGTAAATCATAGTCCTAATGTAATTAATAAGTCACCTAAGAATACATCTGGTTTAGATATAATGAACCTTCCCCCCAATGGCTTACCATTATGGATGTGGCTTTTGCATGCTACAGTTCACAAACTTTAACTGAAAAGTTTCACTAGCTGTGACACCAGGTATTTGGAAATCATCAGAGGAGGCAGCTGCAGAGGCGTTTCAAACCTCATTTCTCTTTTCTCCCTCCCTCCCACAAGATCTTTTGGCCCCCTGCCACTTGAATCCTATGGCTTCAGCTGAACTTTGCAGTCTTCTTGGACCTGCTCATGAGGCATTCCAAACATCTTGTTCCACCGATTATGCAGCTGTGGACTATTCCAAACCTGGTTGCTAGGTGAAGCTTGGCATGACTGATATCAGCCTTACCAGGTACACCACATGGAAATATGACCAGATGAGCAGCCATAACCTTTACACCCCTAGAACTTAGGAAGTATCCTTTCTGAACCTCTTACTCCACCCATTATGCACTGTGGACTATACACATTTATATATATAGTATTCAGCTTTGTTTGGGTATTTCCCCACGTCATTATAGTTGTGCTTTTAAAGTTGTAGCAACGTTTTGGCATTTATATATATTACCTTTTCCTAGGAAGCATTTCTTCATCCTGTCTCCTAAGGTCATTCTCACACACCATGAAACTCTGCTTCATCTGGCTCACCCCTTCCCTAAGTCAATCCAAAAGTAACAATGACTTCAGAGGATTATCCTAAGGAACCAGGAGAAGCAGAAGTCAAATGCATATCTGGATACCTTTGACAGCAGCCCATCATAGTGCAAAACTGATCCCATATAAAAGGGCAAGAAATTACTCCTACCATTACAATAGACTCTACCCATATGAAGTGTTTTGGCCAAAATGGACAACTTTGTTAGCAACATAATGTCTTAAACCAGGGTCCTTCAAACTTCACAGCTTTAAGACTTGTAGACTTCAACTCCTAGAATTCCTCCTCTAGTCATGTTAGCTCAGGAATTCTGGGAATTGAAGTTCACAAGTCTTAAACTTGCCAAGTTTGAAGACCCTTGTCTTAAACAGTTACAGTAACTAGACATAGAATTTACCTCCTTCCCTTTTTACTAAAAAGTTATTGGTCACTCTATATAGTGCTGTAAAATGGCAGTCTGGTGAATAATAAGGAAATAGAAATAAGTTGTAGTCTACAACATCAACAACTGAATAAATTTTTAAAATATGTTCTAAAACCAAGTGAGCAGTGAACTGATACACAATGAATACAACTGCACTATTTTTGCCATCATTGTTGTTTACTAGAAACAGTTGAAAGATGCCAGGCAATTTGGAAAATTCTAATCCTAATGCCTTAAACTGCCAGTATTGCTACATTTGTGCCAGATCATAAAAGAATGAGGCAAAAGAGATAAGTAAGGGGAAATAATTATTTATTTATCCTTTATTGATGTCTACATATACTTTGAGTTGGTGAATGAGCAAAAGTGAAAGGATTTCAATTTCTCAAATGTAAATCTAAGCTGGAAAACAATTCTATTCAAAAACTTACTGACTAAAGCTGGTGACTGAATTCCCATTACAAAGTCAAGTTCAATATAATTGCCACTCAATATTAAAGTTTGCTGGAATAGTTTTTTGAGTTATGGTTATTTTTTTTCTTAAGAAATACTGTCATTTTGTTTCAGGGCAGTACCTTCTATGTGAAAGAATTCTCAGTTTTGCATTTAGAGACCACTGAAATGCATTTTGTCTTTTATTAATCATACCATTGGTAACTATACTGTAATAAATGCAGGATATGAGTGCCAAATTGATAGTTTGTCCATAATAACCAGGAATCAAGTCTGACCTGAGACAATAAAGGATCTTATTGATGAAATCTAAAAACATATTTCCACCCATTTTAAAATACATTTTGACATCTAAAGGATATAATTTTTGAAAAGATTTGTGGTACATGCAAAAAGAAGTACTGATCTGCTTTGCTATAATAATACTTGAAGCTAATCTAATTGTGACATTATTTCCATGTTTAACTTGTCTGTCCAATAGATGAGTAGGGCCTTCCAATTCTAGTTCTAACAGTATAAAAATGGTACATAGACTCAAAATATTGATATAGTTACATTTAATTTATCCTTCAGCTAAGAAATGGAAAATGGATAAACTGACAAAACTGCAGTTCTTTTCTTTTCTATTCTTAATATTTGTTAACAACATACAAGCTGGGAGGAACTTTCAGAAAGATTCACACTACCATTCCATTACTTCTGATCAATTGTGTAGCAAACTAGAGCCTTGAGACTGTTACAATGATTATGCAGAAAAGAAACTGCAGCTATTCTTTATTTTAAAAATAAACAAGCTGCGAATCCTAATAGCTAGAAAATATTAGTGCAACAGGCAGCCCTCAGATTCTTTATGTTTCACCTATTCAATTTTAGTCCAGTCAAAACCGATGTCTTCTTTTTTTAAAAGAAATAAAAGAAAAGCTATCTGATTGAGAAAAGCTTTTCCCAAAGTATATCTGTGCCAGGATTTACAGTCATTTTTGGCATTTGAAAGACTGCTCAACTGTTTCAAAGGGAGAGCAAATAATACCCTAAAAATAGTTTTCAAGTTATGCTTAGCAAAATATTGAGACTTTCTAATTTATGCAGTTATTACATACAAATATTCTTTTGTTTTTCTTATCACTACTTCTGACACCATTGCAACAAATAAATCATCATGAGTAACAGGATCTAGAAATGCAATAAACAAATACTTAAATATATTTAAATATATTAAAAATAATGTACATAAAATTAAAATACAATGTTAAATTAAAATAAACTGAGAAACTAAAGGCTATTTGATTAATAATTAATGAAAAGAATGAGAAAATAAACTAATATTGGTTGAGGAAAAACTGACAAAAACAATTTAAGTGACATTTGTAAATTATTTAATATTGAAACCACAGATCAGTTTGCAATGTTCTAGTTCAGAAAAGTTAGTGTTAACAAGGTAACATCTTCTGCCACAATTTATACTGGTGGATATACTGGTTAGGGACCAGTTCCTTTACCAGCTTTTGTAGCCATTGTGAGAGCATTCTTGGTTCTGTGGGATAAGATTTAGGTCACCTGCTAAACGGACTAAATGTTAAAACTAGGGCAATAACCTGACAGGTGGCATTGCTTATTTAGTTATTATTTTATGTTATTTATTTATTTAATACCATTAAAACAAATGGAAATAAATGCATTTGAAGGTTAAGAAAGGATCTCTCAAAAAAGGAGGAAGAAGCAGGAGAAAGAACACAAAGCCTTCTGGAGAGCAAATCTGGACCACTTGTTACAAAATTAATATGCCCACCAACGTTCATCCATTCCCTTTTGTATCATTCTCTGTCAGTATTCATCTTCTACCAACATTTCTGTATTAATCCACACACACACATACATACACAGACCTGTTCCTGTTAAAAAGTACAGACTTGACTGATTTGAGAAAACTGACATTTATGAAAGAAAATGCATTTTTCAGCAAAGAGGAATATTTGTATGAGGAAAAAGCCTTCCCTATTTTAAATGAGATTTGAGTAACATTTGCTAGAAGCTAAAAGAAAAAATTCATTGTTTAATTATTCTTCCAACCTATGATAGTACAGGAGAAACTAATTCAATATAAGCACATGATCTGCATATATAACACCTGGGGTTCAATTTCTGGATGGTCCAAAATTTTGCAAAAAGGTTCATCTAGATTAGAGATTAACAGCTCCCTGACTTTTATAATTCTAACTTTTATTATAAATAGCCAAACATTTTGATTAGCAAACTCTGAATTCTGAACAGAGGATATTATATTCCATGAGATATGGGCCTATGCATTTCCAATGGGGAAGGGCCTGAGTGCTGTGAGAGACAACAGTGCCCACAAGATGTTTTCAATATTCCAAGTTCCCTTGGACAAAAAAGTGTGGAGATCCTCTTCTAGCAAAGCAGTAATTTATCCAAATAAAGAAAAAGCCAAAGTTACCTCATTTTTTAAAGTTTATTTAGATTTTTTTTTAAAGTAAATATATGAACAGAATAAACATCCCTCTTTTATTGCTACATATACAGGATGTATAGGTTTAAAATATCTCATGAATTTTGGCTGTTTTTAATGTGTTAATTTTAAATGTTATTGTTTTTCAAATACAGTATGTCATGGTTAATCTCTAGATTTTTCTGTTGAAACATGCTTGGTTTATATTGTAACTGACTGTGCAGACTAAGTTGATAATTTTTTTAAATTAGATTGTTTAGTTTAATTTAGCTTATTATAGTCATATTTCAAAGCAATTTTAAAATAATAAAACAGCTAACATCAAATTAAACCATAACATCACTGTAATATACCAAAATACACATAATATTATGTTAACATAAAAAAAATATTTGGACATTTCCCACATGAAGCAGTTGTTTGTTGTATCCTAGTTAAGATATCAAACCTACTTGTATAATCTGAGATTCCTAACAGAATTTTAAGATTAGTTAATCCTGCCTAAATGTTGTGTTGTAATTGGGAAATAAATATAGTCTAGATGATTCTAGAAAGAGTCCATCTTTGCATGAGTTTGCTCAAAAGAAAGGATTCCCAAAGGAATTTCTTGATAATCATCCTCAGTGGTTTTCTAGAGACACCAAAAGTAATACTGCTGGTCTGCTCCTATTCTCTAATTTTTAAAGGCAATCTTCAAATCCTGGGACAATAATTACAGATACCCTTACACATACCACTCAGCCCACTCAAGTAGCGAGGTAGTTCTCTTCTGTGTTTCAAGAGATAACATTGACCTCTTTTCAGAGATTCTATGAAAGAGTCAGTTTAGTAGTTTATGTGTCTGTTTCAATCTCACATAACATGCATAGGTATATTATTCTTTAGGAATGTCCACAAAGATTTATAAGAGAGAAGATGGAAGGATATTATAGTAGGCCAATGTAAAAATTTCTGGAGTTTTCATATTTGATATTAAATAAGGCCAGGTGTATTGTGTCATCGAAAGAAGGAGCCAGAGACAGGAATCCGCAACAATGCTTTACTGGGAGTAAACGTTATGTCAACTGCAACACAATGAAGGCTAATGGCTTATACAGGGGTTGACTGCCCTGCCCTTAGCGTATATTAGTGTATTTTCCCATGCTACTCATGGTGGGTTATACCGTGTCTGCGACTGAACGAACACAACACCCCTCACCATCCAGCTGGTACTTTAATAATTATTAACGTTGGCTTGAATGAATTTTTTACCAAAGCCCATTTGTTCCAGTTGCAATAACATAAATTGCCAACTCACATTGTCAAAGGCTTTTTGTGCGTCTAAAAACATCAAAGCCATTTGCTTCTCAGGATGTGCCTCGTAGTATTCTAGAGTATCCAAAATAATTCTCACATTGTCTTTGATTTGTCTCTTTGGCAGAAATCTATTTTGATCAATATGGATAAAGTTATTTAAATATCTTTTTAGTGTTTCTGCCAAGATTGAAGCAAATATTTTATTGTCTGAATTTAATAAGGATATAGATCTGTAATTTTTAACTTGCTGCAGGTCTGTATCCTCCTTCGGGATAAGTGTAATGTATGCTTCGGTCCATGGGTATTTTTTCCTTTAACATAACTTCATTCATAACTTCTAATAGGTGAAGATTCAGTATTTCCTGAAAAGTCTTGTAAAATTTCGCTGGTAAGCCATCTGGATCTGGTGCTTTTCTAACATTCTGTTTTTTTAAAGCTTCTGTTAATTCCATCATTGTTATATTCCCTTATAGCATTGTTTCAATATCTTTTGGTATCTGAGGTAAATTCGCTTTCTGTAAATATTGCTTAACTTTTTCTTCTTGAATAGTCTCTTGAAAATACAATTTCCCATTGTAATCTTGTATAATTTTTTTCTTCTCCTCATTTCCATAACATGTATGTCCTTCTTCATTTATTAGTTGGCTAATCCTTCTTAATTCTCTCTCTTTTCTCAGTTTGTAGGCTAACCATCTACCTAGTTTATTTGCATCTTTGAAGTAATTCTGTTTAGAATTTTTAATTTTTTGAGCTAGTTCTTCTTTTTCCATTAGTCCCATTTTATGTTTAATTATATTCATTTTATTTTTAATATCTTTTTTTTGCGGGGACTTCTGTAAATCTTTTTCCAATTTTTTATAATCATCCTCTAATATTTTGAAAGTCTTTTTCTGTTTTATATTTCTTTTCCTTGTATAGTCTATTATCAAGCCTCTTGTGTAGGCCTTCATCGTGTCCCAGAGATTCTGTAGAGATGTATCCTCTTTTCTATTTTCTTTAAAGAAGAAAGCAAGTTCTTTCTCTATTTTCTGTTTAAAGTCTTTTTCTTTTAATATCGTATTAAGGTCCATCTGGATCTCCTCCTGTACCCTTTCCAACTAACTGTCATTGAGTTATGATCTGCCCAGGTGCTTGTTTCTATTTCGATCTCTCGTATATTAGCCAGTAGTTCTGCTGACATCCATATCATGTCTATTCTAGACCATGAAGCATGTCTTTTTGAATAAAAAGTGTATTGCTTTCTCTCCACATTTCTCTCTCTCCAAGCATCTTTTAAGTTGAATTCTTCTGTTATTCGAAAGAAGCATTTTGGTAATATCTTTCTATCTTTCTTAGTTGATTTCTTCATTTTGTAATCCAACCAATCATTAACTATTTCATTAAGATCTCCCATCATACAAATATTAACATAGTCCAATTCAATTATTTTCATATGTAATTTCCTATAAAATTCTTCTTGATTATCATTCGGGGCATAAATTGCAATTAAAAGTGTTTTGACATAATTGTCCATTATTTCTACCATCAAAATCCTTCCATCGTCATCTGTATAAATTAATTCTGCCAAAATTGTGTCTTTAATATATAGAACCACACCTCTTTTTTTAGATTGTGCCTGCGATATAAATAATTTCCCTATTTTTTTTGTTTAAGTATATATTCATGTTGTTTTTTTAATATGTACTTCTTGTAAGCAAATTATATCATATTTTCCTTCTCTTAGTAGCCAAATTAAATCCATTTATGTAAATCATAATCAATTTTCTTTCATCTATGTTAAGCTTTGTGAGGGGTTTTTATTGCTCTAGTAGGTCTTAATTCTCATTGTTCTCTGGGTACACCACCTAGTGCTCCTTCTTCTTTCTCTTTTTCAATTACTGCTATACACTCCTCTTGGAATTCAATTAGTGACTCTTCCTTTCCAGCTTCTTCTTCCTTTCCTCTAAAATATTCTAAGTAGAATAGCTCAGCTTTTTCAACTGTATCAATTCTGTGTCTTTGTTCCTGCCAGGTGAACAAGAGGCCTTCTGGCATCAGCCATCTGTAATTTACACCTCTTTTAAGTAACTCTTTAGTCAAAAATAAATATTCTCTTCTCATCTCTCTTACTCTTCTTGGTACCTGTTTCAGCACCACAATTTCTTTATCTTTGTACTTTAAGGTTTTCTCTCTTGCCACCTATAATATCTGTGTCTTAATAATCTTTTTAGTGAATCTGATATGAACTTCTCTTGGTAGTCTGTTTCTCATTGCGTATCTTGTATATATACGGAACACTTCATTGATCCCATCCATCATTTTCTCTTTGGTTATCTCTAGCGCTTCTACCAGTATTTCTGTCATTATTTCAGCAAGATTTGCACCTTTTCCTTCTTCTACATTTTGAAATCTTAGGTAGAATTCTGATCTGTCACTTTCCCATCCTAATAGTTCACATCTGCGCTTCTCAATATCACTCAATCGAGTGTCAATATCTCCAATTTTCTTATCCATTTGTATATCTTCTTCAATTTTCTAAATTATGTCCTCATATTTCATCATCATCTGTTGAATGTTCTCTACTTTCTCATCTGTCTTTTCAGTTCTTTGCTCAATATTCTCAGCTCTTTGCTCAATATTCTCTATTCTCTTTTCAATCTTCTGGATTCCTGCAGAAGATGTCACTTCTTTCTCTTTCTCCTGTTGTAAGATTGTCTGTATTGATCGTTGTCCTCCAGATGGTGAAGAGGCTATTGGTATTGGGGAAGCTGGTGCTGTTGTCTTTCTGCTCATCTTGTGCTTACCTGTAGAGAGGGAGAGAGAAAAAGAAAAAAGAAAAAGAGAAAAAAAGAAGTACACGCAGGCAATTGCCACTCCAAAAAAGAAAAAGGAAAAAAGAAAAAAAGTAAAAATCTTCAGGCACTTATGACCTTAATCCAATTATTTCTCTTAATAAAAGAGAGAAAGGAGAGAAGATAAAAAGAGTAAAAAAAATTACATTCTAGTTTCTGGAATAGAAGGTTAAAATCCAAGCATAAAAATCCAACTGGGGAGGGGGATAGAAAAGGAGATGGAAAATAATCTAGAGTTAAACCAGCTGCTGCCACTAAGTAGTCAAGGCTTTTTGATAAATCCAACTCAATATTTCTAGTTCCAATATTTTCAAGGTCACTTCAATCTTCTTTCTTTCAACTTCAGCTCGAAGCTCTAATTATTTAGTTTCACAAATGAGCACCTGTATAAACAATCCAGTGCAAAGCTCAGAGTCCTTGAGTATAGCACAAGTACATAAACAAACTGAGAAAGAAAGAAACAATATGTCCAAGCCTCTAAATGGCAGTGCTACTTTTCCCCCCTTCACTTTCACTCCCCCCTTTTGTATCCAGAAAGAAAAAGAAAAAATGGAATCCTTCCTTTTTTTAAGAAAAAGAATGCAACTCAAATCCAAAAGAAGAGTCTTAATCAAAACAAACTTTCAAAAAGTTATTAAAAAAACAAAAACAAAAACAAAGATGGAAATTTAAAAGAAACCAGCCCAGTTTAGAGTTCAATAGCTTTACCAAATTCAAAGTTCCAATAAAAAGGGAAAAAGAAAAAAAAACTTTCACTTTAACTAGTTTAATTTCGCCGTTTAAACTCTTTCCTCTTCACTTTTAATTTCACTTTAAATCTTTCAGGATGTTCTCTTCAAGTAATAATAAATAAAAGTTCATCTCACCAAGCTGACACACTTTCCTTCAATCTCTTCTGTTCCAGAGCTGTCCCAGCTTCAGCAGCATGAATGGCTGCCTCTCTACTGCTGGCAAAAGGGCTTCTCCTGGATCAACCAGGGACTTTACAATGTCCCTGTGATCGACAGGACATGCCCTAGTCATTCACCATCTCCATGGGATGGTTTAGGTCCATCAGGACCATCCAGCAGTGAAGATATCGATGGCAATCTCGGAGAATCAAGATTGCATGTCATACCACCACAACGCTAGCTCCGCCCTCCATGAACAAATTGCAAAAGTTATGGTAAATGGAGAACTAACAGAACCTATAGATATAAGAAAAGGGACAAGGCAAGGTTGTCCACTGTTGCCCCTGCTGTTTGTGTTAACATTGGAAGTGTTGAATAGAAATATTAGAAAAGATAAAGAAATAAAAGGAATCAAAATTCAAAAGGAAGAGTATAAATTGCAAGTCTTTGCAGATGATCTGGTATTTATATTAGAAGACCCATTGGAAACAGCACCTAAATTAATAGAAAAAATAGAAAAAATGGAAAAGTAGCAGGTTTGAAAGTAAACAAAGATAAAATAAAGATACTAACAAAGAATATGCTAGTAAGACGAAAGAAAGAGTTGGAAGAAGTCTTAGAAATGCAGGTCACAAACAAGGTCAAGTATTTAGGGATATACATTACATCAAGACGTAGCACACTGAAGGAGGACAATTATCTTAAACTCAAACAGCAGATTGCAACAGATTTGACAAAATGGGGAAACCTACAATTATCAATGATTGGGAGAATACATACAATTAAGATGAATGTATTGCCTAGAATTTTATATCTATTCCAGAAAATTCCAATCCGATTAGGGAAAGAGTTTTTTGAAGATTTAAATAGAATTGTGTTGAAATATATTTGTTATAAGATGCAAGAATAAGAGAAGGGTTTGCCTTGCCTAATTGGGAGTTGTATTACCAAGCAACAAATTTGATGTGGGTAAAGGAATGAATAATATTAAGAAACAATAGACTATTGACCTTAGAAGGGCATGACTTGCTGTTGGGATGTCATGCCTTCCTTTGGTGTAAGGGAACTAAAACACAGGGGTACTTTAGAAGACATTATATTCGAGAGGCATTGTTTTGGAACTGGGAGAAGATAAAAAGACAATATTATTTAAAAATTCCATTATGGATATCTACCATTGAAGCTTTTTCTTATACAACAATATATAAAAAGGAACAAACAGTGAGATATTGAATGAAAAGGGTGAACTTAAATCTATGCAAGCATTGGAAGAACAAGGTGTAAAAATGAACTGGTTTTCATATTTGCAAATACAATCCAGATTTGATAAAGATGTTAAAACAGAAGGTATTTATGATAAGTTGACTGACTTGGATAAAATTTTGATGGGTATTGATGAAAACATAATTAAAAAACTGTATGGACACTTATTAGAATTTAAATTGGAGGAAGAACAAGTTAAAGAAACAATGATTGCTTGGGGGAAAAATTTTGGATATGCGATTGATTTAGAAAAATGGCAAAAATTGTGGTCTCAAAATTATAAAATGACAATGTCAACTGCATATAAAGAAAATCTGTATAAGATGTTTTACAGGTGGCATCTACCCCCAATGAGAATTGCGAGAATGTTTAAGAACAAATCGGATAAATTTGGAAATGTCATCAGATACCTGGTTCATATTACCATATGTGATGGACATGCTCGGACACAAAGTAATATTGGACTAAAATTCACAAATGGTTGGAAAAAATGATAAAACAACATATAGACTTTAAACCAGAGATCTTTTTATTGGGAATTGTACCAGAAACATACAACAAAGAGTTGAAATATTTGATTGTAAATGTTTTAACAGCGGCTAGGATTGTATTTGCTAAGAATTGGAAAAACGATAAAATACATATGCAGGATGAAGTTATTAAGAAAATTATGGACTGTGCTGAAATGAGTAAATTGACATTTGAAATTAGAGAACAAGAAGATAAACAATTTTATACGATATGGGATTTGTTTTATTAATGGTTGGAGAAAAAGGTATGGTAATGTAATAGATAATTTTGTGATAGAAATTTAATAGATTGATATAAAACATAATATAGACATTTCTAACCATTGGTTGAAAGTATAACATACATTTTAAGATAAAACTTGGAATATCTCGTATAAAATGATGGAATAAATAGTTTAGTCATGGATGATTAATAACTGATAAATATATAAGCACATGTTAGTTTGACAATGTGAAAATTGACATAAATTGTGAGTAAATGACTACAAAAGGATAGCACAAAAGATTTGCAACCAACTGACACACTGTATGTATATAAAATGGAAGATGGTTTTATGCTTTTATGTTTTGTATGTGTATGTTTGTTTTTAAAAATAAAAATTCTTTATAAAAAATAATTATCAACTTTAATTATTAACTAGTATTACTGTTATTACTTAACTATTAACTATCATACTTTAATTATTATTTAATTAACTACAGACATAATCCTTCAAGTAGGCTGGTCGTTTCCAGGATTGATTCGACCTTCAATCCTCCAGGATTCTGAGTTGCTCGTTATACACATCAGTGTCTCTTTGTCTAATTTCAGGATGTACCTCTCAGGACTGGATGTATCCCTCAGGACTTCAGCCGATGGGAGGGTTCATGACAGGTGTCACCTCGGGCACTGCGATCTCCTTCTCAGATAAGTCTGTCCCATAGTTGGGGTGTATTTTATCCAGCTGTGTTCTCAGTCTCCTGCCCATTAAAGCCTCTGGGCTTCTGCCCATAGGGATGACATGCTGGGTTAATAAGTATCTCTCTTGCTTTTCTTGTATATTGCCTTTCCTCATTCTACTTAGGGCGTCTTTTTCTGTGTGCACCATCCTCTCCGCTTGACCATTTCCTGCAGGGTGAAATGGAACAGTGAGTGCATGGCGAATACCCCTGTTTGCCAGGAATAGTTCGAATGGCCTGGCCATGAACTGTGGCCCGTTGTCTGGCAGGCCATGGGTTGTGAACAGTATGTGTAGTACATTGGTGATGGCATCTGTGGTGGTCGTGCTTATGACAGCCACTTCTAACCACTTGGAGTAGGCATTGATGATGATTAAAAAGAATTTACTGTAAACTGGCCTGATGAAGTCGACATGTAGCCTGGACCATGGACTCCTCGGCATTTCCCATTCTCGTGGTGGTGTGATGAGTGGGGGGACGGTCGTGTCTCTTGACATGGTTTGCAGCAGGCCACCCACTGTTTGATGTCTTTGTCATGGATGGCCACCACAGGTAACTGCAAGCTAACGCCTTCATGCAGACAATTCCAGGATGGCCTTCATGTAGCATCTGCAACCACGAATCTCGTAGTTGGTGGGGTATCAGTTAACGTCGTCGTCTCTGGGGTTGACGATCAAATTTCCCCTTTCGTCGTTGATCCCATGAAACTGGTCAATGTCCAGGGTCTTCCTGTGTCTGCTTTTGGCTAGGCGGTAGATCTCATTCTCGCCTTCTCGCGTGTTCAGCTTCTCGTAGATGTCGTCGTAGTGGGAGCTTCTGGCTGTCGCTACTGCTTTCTTGGCTGCCTTTTTGGCCGCCTTGTACTCGCAGAGCTTCTCGCTGGTCTTGTCCTGAAGAAAGGCCTTGTAGGGCCGTTTCTTCAGGTGCACAGCATCTTGTACTTCCGGTGTCCAGAGCCATGTATCTCGTTCGATGCGTCTCCGTCCTGGCTTGGTACAACCAAGCTGTTGGCAGCCGGCAGTGTGAACAGTGCTCTTCAGCATGGACCACGCTTCCTGTGGCCCGTTGACCATCTGCAGGAACTGCTCCGGTTTGATGAGGGGTCCCGCCATCTTCTTCTGGTTCCACCACTTGATTCGTGGCTGGTCTGCATTCTTTTTGTCAATCTTGGTCTTGGGCTTGCTGATCCTGATCTTCGCCATCAGCGGCCTGTGCTGACTGCTCGATTCGTACGGGTACACCTTGGCGTTGAGCACGTTTTTAGCGGCTCTTCGTTGTACGATGATGTAGTCGATCTGTGTGTGGTGGTTCCCATTTCTGCTATGGTAGGTGAGGAGTTGGGGTTCTCGCCTAATGAAGCAGGTGTTCGTGATGGTCATATCATGGGAGTCGGCAAAGTCCAGGATCCTCTGGACTCTGGACTCAACCCCAGAGACGCTGCCGAGAGGTGGCGGCAATACTTCGAGAAGATCTCCACCGAGGAGTTCCCACACCCACGAACCCCGCGAGGTGACCCCGTCGAAGGCCTAGTCTCAGGCATTCACGCCAGCGAGGTCACCGATGCCATCAAGGCCATGAAAAACGGTAAGGCAACAGGACCAGACGACATCCCTGCCGACTTCTGGAAAAAGGCACTACCGGGCTCGGCATTGTGGCTGTGCGAGCTGTTCAACAACATCGTCTCCACGGGAATAGTGCCACATGACTGGTACCGCAGCACTACTGTTCCGATCTGGAAGGGAAAGGGCAGCCCAGCGGACTGCTCCAACTACAGACCGGTCAGGTTACTGTCACACACTATGAAGATCTTCGAACGCGCCTCGATAAGCGCATTCGGGACATCGTCGACATCAGCGTCAACCAGGCCGGATTCATCAAGAACTGCGGCACCACCGATGCCATCTTCGGTGTGCGGATGCTGATGGAGGCTCACAGAGAGAAGAAAATCCTGCTCCACACCGCCTTCTTGGACTTGGAAAAGGCCTTCGACCGAGTCCCGCACGATCTCATCTGGTACGCACTGCGAGATCACGGCGTGCCCGAGCTACTCGTACAATGGGTCCAACTCCTATACAGATGTCACAAAAGCCGTAAAAGCGGCAGCTGGGATATCAGAGGAGTTCAATATCACCGTCGGCGTACACCAGGGCTCTGCTCTCTCACCACTGCTGTTCATTCTGGTGATGGACACAATTACACACGACCTGCACACGCCCGCCCCATGGACGCTGCTCTACGCCGATGATGTGTTCCTGGCCAACCTGCGCAAGGCTGAACTCGAGCACCTAGTCCAACAGTGGCACGACCGCCTCGAGCAGTTCGGGCTCCGGTTGAACCTAAAGAAATCCGAATACCTGACCACTGACAACGAAACGACAGGCTCCATCCACGTGAACGGGCAGGAGCTACCGCACGCCTCCACCTTCAAGTACCTGGGAACTACTCTTGGGGAAGAAGGCCTACTACAAACTGAGGTGGCAGCCAGGATCAACGCAGCGTGGGGCAAATGGAAGTCCGTCACGGGCGTCCTCTGTGACAAGAAGATGCCGATGCGCCTGAAGGCGAAAATCTATAACTCTGTGGTGCGCCCCGTGGCCATATACGGCGCAGAGTGCTGGCCGACGACCAAAGAAGTCGAAAGCAGACTCCAGACAATGGAGATGCGAATGCTCCGATGGTCGGTAGGCCTCACCCTACTCGATCGCGTCAGGAATGAAGAAGTGCGCAGACGGTTCAACATCGTGCCCATCCCCACGGTCATGAGGCAGTCCCGGCTACGATGGTTCGGCCATGTGAGTCGCGCCAAGGAAGAATCCATCATCAAATCTGCGATGAAGGTGATTGTCGGAGGAGCAAGACCGCGTGGTAGACCTAAGCAACGCTGGATGGACACGATCAAGGCCGATCTAGAGATCGCGAAGGCAGACCCGACATACGTGGCAGACAGAGAGGCGTGGAAGCAGTACTCAAGGACATTAGCGGACCTCGCCAGAGCGCGAGACAAACGCTGAAGAAAAAGAAGAAGAAGAAGGTGGGGTATCAGTTAGTTGGTGGGGTATCACTACGTGGCTCCCCCACAGTAGGCAACCCTTCTGTATCAATAGTTTATGCTGCCTCACTTTGAATGGCCTAAATGCTGTGCTTGTTGGATCTTTAGGCCACCCAGTTCAAAACCTGTGCTGTGGTCAGGTCTTCCTTGGATTTTTTGGCCACCTTGGTGGTAGTGATCAGTCCTGTTTGTAGTGTTTTGACTAGTAGTACTGTTGCTATTGGTGCAGAGTCTTCCACTTGTTTTGCCAATGGGCATCTACTAAGCACTTCTGCATTGCTTATGTTCGAGCCCAGGCAGTGTATAAGCTTATATTGGTAGGCTACTAGAAATTCAGTTCTCTTTAGCTTGCATGGGGACAGGACTTGCGGTGTCTGCCTGTCACCTGCGAGGAGGCCTAATAACAGTTTGTGGTGCGTTATATGCTCAAACTTGCGCCCATACACATACTCATGGAATCTTTTAATCCTTGTAACAGCAGCCAGTGCTTCTTTGTCGAGCTGGCTGTAATTTCTCTTCCCAGACAGTATCCTCGAAAAAAACGTGTGGGCCTCCTTTCCATCTGGGAACTTGTGGCTCAGGATGGGTCTGATTCCATACAGAGAGGCATCACAAGTCAGTGTTAATGGTAGGGTCTTGTTGTACTGGACCAGTACACTGTTTGATGTTAATAAGTTTTTTAGTTGTTTGAAGGCCAGTGCTTCCTTCTGATCCCAGACTCATGGAGTTTTCTTGTTGAGCAGCCTGTGTAATGATTCTGTGATGGATTCTTTCTGCCTCAGGAAGACACTGTAGAAGTTAAGGAGCCCAGGAAGGCTTGGAGCTCCATTCTGTTCATGGCAGTTGGGGCTTCTTTAATTGCCTGAGTCTTTTCCTTGGTGGGGTGTAGGCTGGCCATGTTGATAAGATATTCAAGGAATTCTACCTGGTCCATGGCAACCAGGCACTTTTCTTTTTTTACCTTGAGTCCCACCTGTTGGAACTTGTTAAGTACTGGTCATAAATGGTCCATTAATTCAGGTTTGTTTGCTGCTGAAATTAGGACATCATTGAAATACGACTCCCGGTATTCCATGCAGCATCCTCTCTGCATCAGACTCTGGAAGAATCCGGGGGCAACACTCATCCTGAACTGCAGTCATTTGCAATGGAACGCCCCCAGTGTGTGACAATCATCTGGGCCTCAGCTGTCTCGTCATCGATAGAAGTTGCTGGTAGGCCTGGGCGAGGTCGAGCTTTGTGAAAATTTTGCCACCTTCCAGTGAGTGTAGCAGATGTTGTACCACCGGGACGGGATACGCGTTCTGTTGTAGCGCCTTGTTTATTGTGCACTTGTAATTGGCACAAATGTGTATTGACCCATCAGGCTTCATGGGCGTGATGATTGGGGTCTCCCACTGTGTGTGGTCAACCAGTTCTAGGACTCCTTGCTGGACCAGCTTGTCCAGCTGTTCATCAAACTTTGGTTTCAATGCAAATGGCCGTCTAGGTTTCAGTCTAATGGCTGCCACTTGTGGGTCTAGGCTGAAGGATATTGGCTTGCCTTTGTATTCCTCCAATGTGCTGTCGAACACATCTGTGATGTCTTTACTCAAGTCCTTAGCTGTTGTTGTAGTTGTTGCATGGATACCTGTGACTCCCATCCTCAAGGATGCAAACCAGTCCAGTCCTAAGAGGCTAGGCAAGGATCCCTTGGTGACAACTAACTGTAGGTATCCAGCAAATTGTCCATACTTGACAAAGAATTTGCTGCTGTCTGCAGTGGGAATGTTGTTTTCCCAATAGTCCCAGAACCTCACACAGCTGGGCTTGAGCTCCTGCTGTTTCTTCTTGTCTACTATGTCATCTAGTGTGGTTTGTAATATGATGGTTGTGGCCGACCCCCTATCCACCCCCATCCCTCATGGTGCCCCCTCAATGTCAACAGTCATGTGTATTTTCTTGTTTGGAAGGCGCCCGGATTGGTGGCTTACTGTTTCCATGGGTTGTGGATCTGTGCGAATGGTGAAACTGTCCTCTTCCATGTTCTTCCCTTTTACTTGGCTCCGCTTCCTGCTGTGTGGACAGCTTAAACTGCCTTTTTCTGCATTTGTAGGTGTGGCTTTGGGAAAAGCTGCACAGCAGACATGTGCTCAATGTCCCTTTTTCCCGTACCACCTGTATACTATGTTTTTATGTTAGTACGCTGCCCTTGGGTGGTTTCCCCGCACCCCATGCACTGCACTATCTTAAGTTCCACATCTCTGTCGCACCTTGGGGGGGCTGCCGCTCTCATTTTGTGCATGTCTTCCTCACTGTCACCTGCATCCTCATCTCCTTCTGGACCATGGCAGCCCGCCTGGCAGTTTTCAGACTGTTTGACTTTCGTGTTTGGATTTCTTCTGCAGCCCTGCCAGACTGCTCTGTGATGATGGCATCATCAAAGGCTTTCTTTAGCATTACGGTGGTCCTGGTGACTAGGTGTCTTTATACCCTTATGTCTCTTATGCCACTCACTAACCGGTCTCAGAGGGCCTCATCTAGGTCATGGAATTTGCAATACAAGGCAGCATTGCAGAGTGCAGACATATAGCGGCTTATGGACTCACCATCCACTTGGTCCCTCTGGTAGAATGCGTGCCACCTTGCAATGTAGGAAGGTTTGGGAGCATAATGTTGGGTTAGTTTTTGAATTAGCATGGCCCATGGAATTGTCTGCAGGGGGTCTGGAGTGATGATGGCACGAGCCGTCTCAGAGACTTCCCTGCCACAGTTGCTAAGTAAGATTGCTCTCTATCAGTTGTCTGTGATATTGGTAAGATCATTAGCTTCTAAATTGCAGTCAAATTGTACTAGATAAGAGTCCCAAGTTTCTAATTCAGGGTCAAAAGGGGTAACTTTTGGGTATTTGCCACCTTGTCTGTCAGAGGACCCCCTGGGTGTTGTCCTGTCTCTTCCCCAGTGGTCTGACAAGGTTCTCCCCTACCCTGGTCTGTCCTAGGCAGCCTGGGTTTGCCCGCAGTGAAGGCTGTCGGCCAGCTCTACTCACATATTTTTTTCCCCATGGCTTCTGATGCCTCTGTGGTGATTTGATGTGCTTCTGGATCAGCAGGCCCTTTTGCAGCATGACAGCTTCCTCCGATCAACAGCAGCAATGGGGCTTGTCAGCTAGCCCTACTGTAGTGAGCCAGCTTCTGCAGCTTATTGGCCCTTCCAATAGGCTTCTCTGAGCAACTGTAGTGATGGGGCCTGTCATCTGGCCTCCTGTGGTGAGGCAGCTTCTGCGGCTTATCAGCCCTTCTGATCAGCTCTTGTGATTAGCAGCAGCGATTTTGCTTCTAGCGGGCCCTCCTGTGGCACGGTAGCTTCTGAGGGTCCCAGCTCTTCAATCAATGGTACTCCTGCTTCTCTCACTCCACAGGCTCTTTGTGTTGATTACGGCTGTGTCCGTGGCCCGGAACAGCACTGATCAGCTGGCTGTTGGGTTCTGCAGCCTGCAGCGATCGAGGCTGGCAATCCCACGTTCGTCTCCAGTTATTGTGTCATTGAAAGAAGGAGCCAGAGACAGGGATCTGCAGCAATACTTTACTGTGAGTAAATATTATTCTCAACTGCAACCCAATGAAGGCTAACGGCTGGCGGGCTCCCTTATATAGAGGTTGCCTGCTCTGCCGTTAGCCAATTATATTAGTATATTTTCCCATGCTACTCATGGCGGGTTATACCATGTCTGCAGCTGCGCAGACACAACAAGGTGCAATGCTTATTTTTCTTGTCAATGAGATAAAGTAAGGTGGAGTTTGGCTAAAATAATATTGGAAATTAATATCTCTGATATATTGCTGAAAAGAAGACTGCTTGTTCAAAACTCATTGAGATCAGTGCATTTGGTAAAAGTTCACAACAGCTTAGGACAAGGTTCTCCAAACTTGGCAACTCTAAGTAATAATGGTGCAATAGGAAATAATAGTTTTTGCTGTTTTTCTCCTTAGATAGATATACAACAAACTTTCCACACATACATGAAAATTTCTTATTTTGATCTTCAGATACAATATTCCAAAATGTTACACAATCATTATATTTGGAGGCCAGTGTCAGCTGTCTCCATGATTTCTCTGAGCTTTTCCCCGCCCACAAATGCATTATGCTTTCCTTTAGCTCATAAAGTCCATTCAACAGTGACAAACAGGACAAATTTTAGGCTTTCGTACACTTTTCCTGAAATCATAATCTTTGCCTATTATATTTACCTTTCAATTTTTGAAATTAAACGTGGTAATATGTACTGTAGTTATACACTTTTAGGTAATAAAACATCCAGTACAGTGGTTTGGTTTGGTTTTTTAAAATACTCTGTGTTTTTTAAAAATGTTTAAATTGTGTTTTTTTCCACTGAGAAAAAGTCATTTATTCAGTTTACTTCTTTGCAATTTACAAATGTATTTGAACCTTAGTTTGACCATAAGATGAACTACAGCTTTTTCCAACCTAAGTCAATGGTGCTGTTTCCTGGGCAATGAATATCAATCTTAATCCAGTAGGGAAGGCTGTTGCATTAATTGTACATCAACTGTCACTAGTTCTTGAAAAATAGTGACTGTAATAAAGGGAAACTATATAGTATTGGAAAAAGCATAAAAGTGTGAGTCATTCACAACAAAGGAACAAAAATACATTTATTTCATGTCAAAGACAATTATTCTCCCTTTTGCATAGATAATTCATTTCTTATAAATAACTTATTATACAAATATTCCAGAGATATATTGCTGGCCATAATTTCCATTAAAACCTTCACAAAGGTTTATTGCACGTACTTAATTACAACAGTGAATTACTTTTCTGATATGTTATAGGATACTTTAAAATGTTAAACTAAAATTCCATGGAGTTCACAATCAATGAAAGTGTGAACCAATTTTGCAGAATAATGTGAAGATTGCTTCCCTCCCCCCCACTGCTGTAATATGTTTTGATTCCTATAGTCCCCTGTTATTCACTGTGTGGCCCATAAACAATAAAATATCCTTAATATCACATTAGTGAATAGCTATGATGTAAAATGTACTGTAATCTTAAACACAATCCCAAAGGGACTACCATAATGGAATAACGTTACTTAAGAGTGAATACAAATAAATTCTAGAATTTATGTAGAACTATATAACAAATAAATCTAATTTTTATTTCACATTTGTATACTATTATTGTGTATCAGGAATCCTTGGTAGAAGATTTGAGTGATGATTTATTTTACTTGCACAGTGGGTGTATCTGATAGCTTAGCAGCTACATTGGAAAATGTATCTAAAATATATTCTTTTTCAATTGCTTTTGAAAGGAAACTCATCTCTTTCCAGTCTGAAGAAACAGAAGAAGCAGGACTGTATAAGTTCAAGTAATGGTCAGGTGGAAAAGCACTTAAATAAGAAACCAAAGGCAGAACTGTTTAAAAGTTACATACATGCTGTTTACCAATGTCTATCTGAAGAGCCTCTGATAGCTTCTAGATGGAATTCTTAGAATTCTGAATTTTAAAACGTAGATTAGTTTCTGAAACACTATCTGTTTCCCATGCCTTGTGGGATCATTACCTAACATCTGAAGACCTTAAGAGATTAGAGCTTAAATTGAATTGTAGCTGGATAGAGTTGTTGTTAGCAAGTAAATAATCTGACTCAGTTCCTTTACTGAATTTAGCTTTGAACAGAGTCCCATTACCCCTGAAGGAGCAGTTCTATACTTTGGAGTCCTTCTGGACTAACAGCACCTAACAGCATCAGCAGGAAGCTGTAGTCAGATGATATTCAGTGGCATCAGATAAAGGTCTTTCTCAACTGGAAGAATTTATGTCAGCGTTTAGTACCCTCATCACCATATAATCTGGGAATGCCTTTGGAGATGACTCAGGAACTGCAGTTAATTCAAAATGCAGTGATCTAACTGCAATTTAGCAGTACAATAGTGATAATTTGATCACCCCATTAATTGTGGATAGAATTCAAGTCCAACTAAAAGAGGTGGTTTAATCCTAGTGCTCCTGTGCTAACCAGATAAGCTGCACTATTTGTTCCAGCAGAAAGAAATGTTGAGTATCTTTACCTTATATAAAGATAATTTTTTCTATGATAGAGCCATTTTAAAAAAATGTTTTCAAATGACATAAATACTTGGTCTGTGCAAATTGAGAATATGGAGA
The DNA here is from genome assembly GCF_049901735.1 of Notechis scutatus. NCBI lineage: Eukaryota > Metazoa > Chordata > Lepidosauria > Squamata > Elapidae > Notechis > Notechis scutatus. Next base: position 36,458,016 of record NC_142013.1, read on the forward strand.
ATGCTACGCCAAGGAAGAGGGATAGCCACAGAAAAGGAACATCTTTCAAATTCCAGGAGATGATATGCTTTTGTGAATGGAAGCTAGAGCGTGCCAGCCCTATTAGATGTAATAAGAGGGGCAGACACAATTGGAGTGGTATCAAGACACTAGATGACATCTGTGGGCTTCCCATCTTTGTACTCGTTCAGTTAATGTTAGTAAGCTAATCTTCCCATCAGTTTTGGCACAAATGATAATGTCTGGCAGCCTCAAAAAGATTATATTATATATCCATTATCTTATGCTTTTTTGGGAGGGAGATGAATTGGGGATTTAATGTATTTAGCAATGCCCTTAGTTTCTGGAGGAGAGCAGTAAGAGGAAGAAAAGTAAAATGGCAATATTACAGAGAGAGGGAGAGAGGGAGAGAGAGAGAGAGGGAGGGGGAGAGGGATCATTTCACCTCATTACAGATTTCTCCTGCAGATGGTCATTATCACACATAGATGAAAAGAAATAGTGCTCTTGTCCTATCCTGTCATCGTCACGTATAGCTTCAGTTAAAACATAGACAATTGGACTAATATGAATAAATTATACTAGAAGACACCTTGAAAATGATAGGCAATCCTATTCCTTGTTTAACCATACTGTATTTGAAAATGTACTACTTATAGGATTAGCAATGTGTTAATGGGTTTTTCATGAAAATCTTATATCAGGTACAGGAGAATAATTTCTTCTTAATTTATTTTTAAATACAACAAGGTAAAACTTATCAAGTATAATAATTACTGTAATTTAGAAGTAAATTTAAATAATCAAAGAACAAAGATTTTAAGAAGAGATACTATACTCTTTCTTTTTATGTGCAATATGGCAGGCAAATTGGCTGTATATCATTCTAATTTACAATATTCACTGCCATGTATCATAAAAGATGATGGACATGAAAGTCCTCCTGGATCACCTAAACCAATTTTAGGTTGAACATAATCTGTAAATGACAGTGTTTTAGGAGAAGAGAGGCTTTTAAAGTAATCTGGGAAATATGTATATAGCTGGGCTTCATAATGACTAGGAAAATAACAGTAGAAGTATATTCATGAATGAATGCATCTCAAAAGTGCTGAATATTATCAAAAGTCTGCAACAAACAGGATGGCTACCTTGCTTGAACAATAGAAAGAAGATATGGAAATGAAATTTAATAAAGTCAACATTTGTACCGAACTCTAAGGTTTATTGCTCAGTGTGTAACCTTGAGTATATGTGAGAAGAAGCTTTGATTACTTATTTGCTTTGTATGTATAAACTTCCTGAGTAACATTCCCGTTATAAAATCCTTCATGGGATTTGTTATTATTGTTATTTACTGTACATTTAATTGGCATTTAATTGGGCTTTGTGGAAATATAGAAATCAGATCAGAAGAATTAATTCACCTTTACAAGTTAAAGCAATAAATATTGCTATAGATTGAATTTGGACCCTTTTACTGGTAGTAAAATCCTTTTTTCCAGTGACCACATTTAAAACAAAGAGAATTATTATTTCATTATGTAAGGTAAATTTTAGGGCATGAACTTCAATACATAAATGGAAGAATGAAAAAAATGATTTGATTGCATTTAAATGTTTACATAATTAATACATCCCAACATTATTACCCATCATTTAAGTTAGGTAATGTGGTATAGTGGTTAAGGGACTTGACTAGGAATCAGGAAACTCAGATTCTAGTTCTTTCCTAGTCACAGCAGCCTATGGATGATATTAGGTCAGATAGTTGCTTCTTCTCAAGTCTCACAGCATTAGGTATTGTGATCAGCCAGCTTTAAAAAAAAAAGCCTTTGTTGTATGATGCATTGATAAGTTTCACTGTAAGAACTAAGTAAATGCAGTGTAAAACAAGCAGACCCTGCAATTTAGCAGGACAAACGCTAAGAAAAATGCTAGCAACAACATTATTATTCAACGTTTACAATATTTAATAAATATCCCTTCTAATCATCTTAAAATGATTGTATAACTAACAACTTTTTGAATATGCTGCAATTCAAGGAACTGAGAGTTCCAGAAAAGTCTACATCTCCTCTGGATTTACATTCTGATTGTGGTGTAGATGTTTTCTTAAAGTTAATTGTACAAATCACCCAATGTCTAGAACATCCTGCAGCATCCCCAATTCATAAAATTAATTTCCAGAAAACTGCCAGATCCATGGTGTTCTCTGGAACATTCTGTTTTTTTAATGGCATACAAGAGAACATGTGGTATTGTAATTTTAGATTCTGCATTTCTGGAATACGGGGACCTACTAGTCTGAATGTAAAAGGGATATATACTGTACTAATAGGTATGTGTATGTAGGTATGTATGCCTTTTATCTCCTTTCATATTTACTTTAAAATCTCTAAACTTGCAAATATAACCAATCTGCTTTAAGAAGCAGATTAGAGTGCTGATCCATTTTGTTTCTAATGGCAGTCAAGCTAAATATTTCAAGGTACAATTTTGTAGTAAAATGTTAATTTCCAGTTTCACAGAACTACTTGCCTAGACTGAGTGCTATGGATCAATTTTCATGAGGGCTGATTACTTCATTTCACCAACAAACTTCAAGCTGGTTATTGGCATTCTAGCAGATCAATAAGTCAGGCACTTCATGAAAATAGATTATGTGGCAGGCCTGTGCAACGAAGACAGTCATTCAATGAAGATGCTTCTTTCAGGTCTAGTGCAGACTTGAGTAAAGTTGATTCAAATTAAAATCTTACTTTTTAATCCAGTCTTGGCTTGCAGGATAAGGAGAATAATCTTTCCCAGTGGGAAACTAAAATATGTAAGGTAACAACTTTCAAATTTTAGAAAATATTTCCTCTAATCTTCCAAGAGATTTTGGTTCTTTATCATGACACAAGATACTTGATAATTTTTAAAAGATTCATTTTTAAAGTTCATCTTAATTTAAAAGTTCATTCTTAGTTTACATAAGAGATATTGAGTATAGATACAGTGCATTATTTTAATGAGATTCCAATTATGATAAGTATCTGTTAAGAATAGAAATCCCCTAGAATGCCTTCAGCTGGTAATTCTTCTGACTTTAGATGGAGTAATACAGTATTGAGTGCCATTCTAGAATAGTAGTTAAGGCTTCAGGTAGAAAGCAGGATATTACGAGTTCTAGTCCTGCCTTACACATAAAAGCAGAATGATGACAATGTCAGACCACTTCCATAAATCTACCAAGAAAATTGTATGGACTAGTTGCTAAGATTCAACACTGACTTGAAGGTAACACACAGACACTGTGTTATTAGACATTACTAACTTTTCCAATTTGATTCTGTGTTATTTACTGGATCCATTTTATTGGCACAATTTGATAGACAAACATTAACTTGAAAGTGACAGCAGTCACTTAGCATTAGCCTTCCAACTCCCTCAAATACTGTGGTAAAGTGATTAAGATGTTTGACTAGACCTGGGAACATCCAAATTCAAGTGCATTATCAGCCATTCACTAGTGACTTTGGACTAGTCAATTTCTTCCAAACCCATTCCATAAGATTAGTGTTGTGGGGATTTAAACTGGAGAAGGAAATGTTATGTACAGCATATTACCTTAGCACCAGTGGTAGTATTCAGCAGGTTCTGACCAGTTCTGGAGAACCGATAGCGGAAATTTTGAGTAGTTTGGAGAACCGGCCAATACCATCTCTGATTGGAGATTTTACAGTATTCTTCCCCTGCCACACCCACCAAGCCATGCCCACAGAACCAGTAGTAAAAAAAATTGAATCGTACCACTGCTTAGCACATGAGGTAAGGCAGAATATTAAGTCCAGTAAACAGGAGCAACAACAATAACATTACTATTCAAATAATCTACATTGGTGCTAAGGGAGAAGAAAAAGAAACGTTCTAAAATCATACAGTGATTGTTAACTAAAATATAAATGTGTTCCTGTGATCTTCTTTATTTTTTATAGATGTAGTGGAACTGCAAGAAGGAAGAGACATGTTACAAAATATGAAGCTGGAAGCAGGACGAGTAAGGTGATCAACCGTCCTCCTTTAGGGAGGACAGTTCTCCTCTTGTAAGTTCTGTTCTCCCTTGAAAAGTGTCCTCCTACATGTCCTCCTTTTTGAAATTTGAAGACTAATCTGTAAATCTCCGTATTTGATCAATGCCGAGCCGATCTGTTGTGTGTGATGTGACATATTTGTATTTGACATGACAATTCGTCAAGGCTCGGTACAGTGCGACGAGATGCGATTATGAGATGCATGTGCTCCACACAGGAGAATTGTTTTGAGAAAGTGTTCCATGCGCAAGGGTGCACCATGTGCAAGAGTGCGCCATGTGCAAGGGTGTGCTGCGCGCAAGAGTGCGCTGTGCACAGGTGGCTTTTTTTTTTCCTTCAATTTATTTGTGTCCTCCTTTTCAGTGTAAAAAAGTTGGTCACATATCGCAAAATATATAGCAAAGGGTTGGTTTAGGATTTTTCTCCCTATTAGCCTTATGGCAAGAGATTGGTAAACCACTTGTGAAATATTGTTAAGGGCACATGATTGCAGAAGAAAAGAAAGAAACAAAAATATTTCACCTTCTGAGATCTTTGATCCACAGGAAAAAAAAATGACTAAACTGAATATATAGAAAGAATAAAAACAAAATTTCTTCTTGCTAGTTCTACATTAAACACAGAAATTAAAATACTACCCTTTCTTTTTCTTGGCTGTATATTTTAGGTGGTTAATTACCCAGGTCTAGAGAATTATAGCATTGTTTGAAATAGGTATAAACTATGCAAACAAACTATGTATCCTCTTTCTGTTTTCATATCTCTCTACACTATCTTTGAAAGTTATTTACCATTGTTGTTGTTGTTGTTGTTGTTATTAGAATATTTCCATTTCAATGGTGGCATATGATAAATCGCTATCAAATCTTCCCTTGTGTCCTGTTTTCCTACCATTCTTCTGTCCTATTATAAGCTTTAATAATTTTGTCATGTTTCCAATATATAGTAAAAATGCAGGCAAGTGAATCTTAAATGTAATCTAAAAAACGGAAAGCCTTAAGAACAACACACAGTTGTTTAATAATCAAACTGATATCCTAGTCAAAATCCTTCCCAAAGCAGCCTGGCTTATTCAGTGCTTCAGAAATTATAGTGTTTTATGGTACTAACCTTATTCAAGTTGTTGGATCTTGTCAACAAATTATTTATTGTTAGCTTATTATTTTATTATGGTTGGCTGAAGAGGTTTCCCTTTGCAGAAGAAGTTAAATAAAGAAAATCTAAATCTTGTATGTTCAACTGTTTGCTATATGGGTGGGCTCTTTTGTTCACTTTCTCCCATAATAATTCAGTTTCCAGTTACCATTTGATGAGGCTGTCTACCTGAAGTGCTAGCAATGTGCTTTCAGGTATACCATTTCCATTCGAAAAGCAAATCCGTTAAGGCTACATTCCTACAATCCTTAATAAATTGTGGAAATGGTATGGCTAAGTTTTCTCAGACAATCCCACAAAGGTGCTTGCCATTTTTACCTCATTTATTTTAATCAAAGTTTGAGAATTGAGCTTTTTTTGTGATTTAATGCCATTGAACAAAAAACCATTGGAAAGGTATTAATAAAGTTTTAAATAAATGTGTTTATTTATAGTTCACATTTCTAAACTGCCCATCTCCCTTCCTTCCATAGTAAGCCAGCTTCAAATGAAGCTATCTGATTTCTAAAGTCTATAACACACACACACACACACACACACACACACACAAATAAATAAAATAAACAATATTTTAAATGGGTCAGTAAACAACCTCTGTGGTTATAATGTAATTGGAACTGTAATTATAACTGTGTGTGTGTGTGTGTGTGTGTGTGTGTGTGTAAATTTCCATTTGAAGAGATAGAAATCTTACACCACCAGTGTGTGTGTGTGTGTGTGTGTGTGTGTGTGCATGTGCAGTGGTGGGTCCAATTTTTTTCCTACCAGTTGTATGAGCTGTTCTATATATGCATAACATAATATATGCATGTACATAGAACTGATACATAATTCCTTTCAGAATAACATTCTATTGATCTTGAATAAATAGATTTATTCTAGATCTGAGAGAGCTGTTTCTCACTCCTACTTAAAATTTTAGTTGATGTATAGGCTCAAAGAGAATTGGGTTATGATTGATTAGTAGCCATGGTGGCTACTAAGGAGCCTTGATGGCAAAAGGGTTAGAATGCAGTATTGCAGGCTAACTCTGCCCACTGCCAGGAGTTTGATCCTGACTGGTTCAAAGTTGACTCAGCCTTCCATCCTTCCAAGGTTGGTAAAATGAGGATCCAGATTGTTGGGGGCAATATGCTGATCCTGTAAACTGCTTAGAGAGGACTGTAAAGCACTATGAAGTGGTATACAAGTATAAGTGGTATGGTTATTGCTAAGTGCTACCAATGAAAAATGATCCTTCTGCAGCCATAATTTTTACAACACCATTGAGGGTAACTTAAATATAAAGCCATAGGATTTTTACAATACAAATGGCTAGGGGATTAAAAATTTCCAAGTGATGGGCTTTCATAAGATCATAAATATCTGTATTTAAATAGCTCTTTCCCATTGTTAAATCATATATTAAGCTTTTTCTTTTATTGTCCTGATCTCTTTTTCTCTCATGCTCACATTCTTATAGACACTTGTAAATCTTTAAAATGTAGGTGTGACCCTTATTAATACATTCCCATATGTGTCTGACACCTTTGCTTAACAGTCACAGACTTCCTTGTGCACAGCCCCTCCACAGAAGTGTGGATTTATTCTCTTATGAGATTGTACGAAAAGCTGCAAACTGAAGTGTAAATAACATTCATCACACTCAAGTTAGTTAGAATTTGGTTGTTGCTGCTACTGATATTGCTACTGTTAAGGTAGATTGGTATTTTGGACAAAATGAAGTTTTAAAATAATAGCTGAGTTGATCTTTTAGGATGATAAAATCAATGACTCAATTTACAGAAGGAAGGAAGGAAGGAAGGAAGGAAGGAAGGAAGGAAGGAAGGAAGGAAGGAAGGAAGGAAGGAAGGAAGGAAGGAAGGAAGGAAGGAAGGCTTATTGAAAAAATCCAGAGGTATCCAGCAAACTTGCGAATATAATTTTAATAACTTTTTAAATATGAATACAACAGTGTATTCAGTTTATGCTGAAAACATTGTTAGTTTTTATGACAATCTGATATTCTTAAGAAAAAATAGGTCCTTGTCACATAAAATATCAAAGATATATGGGAAATACAAACAGTAAAACAGCCAAGACAGTGGGTTGGGGTGTGCATGTCTTCCAGGATCTGCTCTCATATTTTCACGTAATTTCCTGCATGATCAACTGTCATATTTACTTCAATGTTTGTCACTTTTTGGCATGCAAAATGTAAATATGGTGCTGTGGATAACCAGAAGAGTGCTTTGGGAAAGTGCTTGTAAGAAGATAAAAAGCCACATACACCAAATGACTAAGCACCATGTCTGAACTTTGACCAACTTTTATTTTGTCAGTAGAACTTGATTCAGCTTGGCTGATGTAGATGTGATACAGGAACTATGTGGTGAAGTTTTCCTATGGGTCTTTAAAAAGGTATTAGAAAAATGCTACAATGGTGAGGATGTGGGCATTTAGAACTCACCAACTCATAATTTCCTGGTTAAAACTGTTTGCCTTAAGCTACATTTTCTCTTGCAAGGGTATATGAACTGGTACCTATGGAAAAATAGTTGCAGTTTGGATAAACTAAAGATTGGGGAAAAAGGGGGATTTATCCTAAGAAATGCTTTTCCAGCATATTTATAAATTATTTAGAATCAGGCATGACTGGTGGAATACCAAATTGTTATGAAATTAAGTTGATCAGAATGATAAAAACAATGTGAAGAGCTCTAAATGAATTTCTAAATATTATGGCAATGGGCATCAAAATTGCAGATCACACTAGTAACAAATGTAAAAAGGTACACATTTGTGCCAAAAATTCTAACTAATCATAAAATGGGATCATAGCAAGATTGACAAGACATCTTAGCATCACCGTAAACAGTTCAATGAAGGTATCAATAAAGGAATAATAATAACAACCCCAAAGGTGCTTTTTCAAAAGGCAACTGGATTTTCTAGTTTTTATTTGAAGACCTTTCTTTTCTCATCCAAGAAGCTTCTTCAGCTCTGAATTCAGAGCTTCAGAGCTTGGAGAAGCTTCTTGGATGAGAAGTGAAATGTCTTCAAAGAAAAACCAGAAAGTCCAGTTGCCTCTTGAAAAAGCACCTTTGGAACAACCATGACCTGGATGACTGAGAATCTCCATAGACAATAATAAGCAATATTGAAAATAGAGATAACAATATCATAATGTCTGTATATAAATTAACATTGCAAATACTTCTGAGGTATTGTGTGTTGTTCTAGCTGCCCTACCTGGAACAGCTAAGTAAAGCTAAAGAAAGTTCAGAGGAGAATAATTTAAATAATCAAGAGCCTGGAGCAGATTCTTTAAGAGAAAAGTAAAGGTAAAGGTTCCCTGACATGTACGTGCTAGTCATTTCCGGTTCTAGGGGGCAGTGGTCATCTCCGTTACAAAGCCGAAGAGCCAGTGCTATCCAAAGACGTTTCCATGGTTATGTGGCCAGCATGACTAAATGCCGAAGATGCACAGAACACTGTCACCTTCACCAAAGTGGTCCCTATTTTTCTACTTGCATTTTTACATGCTTTCAAATTGCTAGGTTGGCAGAAGCTGGGACAAGTAATGGGAGCTCATTTCATTATGCATTGCTAGGGATTTGAACCACCGAACTGCCAACTTTTCTGATCGACAAACTCAGCATCTTAGCCACTGAGCCACTGCATCCTACTTTTAAGAAAAAAGGTTGCAATAATTGGGCCTGTTTAGTCTAGAAATGAGGTAGAGACATGACTGAGATCGATAACAATATGCAAGATGTCGATAATTATAAATTATTTCTCTTCCCAAAATACCAAATCTAAACACTAGAATCAGAGGTCACCAATGAAATTGAATCCTAAAGAAACCAGAACAGACAAAAGGATTATTATTACCCAATAATAATTCATTACCTTGAAATATAGTGCTGGTGAGCAGCTTGGCTGGCTTTAAAAAAGGTTGGACAAATTCATGCAAATCATGGGAATCTATGGCTATTATGTGAGTACTTCTGAAAACCATCTGATGTGAGACTAATGGGCTTGGTGTGGTTGGATGGTCATAGTGAGAACAGACTTCTGGACTAGATGGGTCAGGGGTTAACTCTAGCAGAGAACTTCTCATGTTCTAGATTCTATAGAAATAACCCATTGCCAGAACCACATCTATTTATGCTCAAAAATACCAATGTAATCTGCTCTTGATAAATCAACCACTTTCAACAAAATAATTTCAAGTGTTTTTAATGATATGTTCATTAGAAATATGACTGCTAAACTGAGTTCCAATTTATTGATTCATTTCTTTTAAAGCTAAACTATAACCTCAGACTCAACAATATTTTCTCTTCTGGCTAATAAACTCAGACTAGCAATTGCCAAATATGGGGTTATTAGTCATGAAAAATAGATTTTACTACAGGATGGAATAATGTCATCACATTTGGTTTTAATTGGAACTTACCTTGGCCCACCCAAAATCTCTTTGATTTTTTTTATTGTTGGCTCAAAGGATATTTAATTTCTTCCTATAATTTGTTCTTATGAAATGATGTACTGTGGCATGAATATGACATCAGAACAAGTAAGTGTGATGGCAGTTTTCAAGAGGTAATCCAAAACATCTGTGCCTGTGTTGGAAAAAAATACTGTGCTATGGACTGATAGGAAGAAAAATAACCAGTATTTTATAATGATTCAAGTCAAGTACATTTATTGTAATTATTATTTATCCTACTATTCTTCAAAAGTGTTTCTTCAAAGATATTTTGTTTGTTTACTTTTTCATTATATGATATTATGACTTACATAAAGTAGACTAAATAAAATTACTTACACAGTTTAATAATAGAAAGAAGCAACATCACATTAGACACATTAAGAACAAAAATAATCAATATCCAACAAAATATTTCTGTTTTCATCTTATACCTAAAAAGTAGTCTCATCCAATTGCTAAATCATAATCCCAGGCAAACAATACCATAGATATTATATTTTTGCCCTATGTGATAAACCAATTCTAGCAAAATGTAAGACTAAACTTATACAATATGTAGGGCAATTGTCCATATGACCACAACATACTGATCCACAAACCACACAATTACATTTTAGTCAACTATGTTGTGGAAATTAATCCAAAATGTATTTTAAAAGGTTCCTAATGTCCCTATGTGGGGACGGCAATGAACAACTAAGATACTAAGAACAAAGGCCTGTACTTAAGTGTCACTAATCTAAATGGGCGCATAACCTCCTACATAGCCTCTATTAGGGGCCTAAATTCCTGGGCAATTGCTACTTGCTGGTCTATTTTTTCCAAGTTAGTGGAATATGACGGAAGCAAAAGGAAGCCTCTTGTTCTCTTCATTTTGGTAGCAATCTTAAGAAAAAAATAGGTTAAAAAAATGAGGTACAGGTGCAGCAATAAAGAGGAGGTCACCCAATTCATAGTTACTCACCCTCTTCTCTGCTAATTATCTTAAGTAATAGGTATGGGAGAAAATAAACCTCCAGAGAACAGATGCCAGTAACTGAAAATGGCTCTTATAACTTACAACCCTAACCAAAGGAATGTTTACAGAATATACAATTTAGATTTTTATGAGTTGGCAGATTTCAACCTGAGAAGATGATACCACAGATATCCCTGAACCACAGCGAGCCCTGAACCACGAACAGCCTTAAAAATTATTACTAGGTTCTTAAATTGGACCCAAAAGCCAACTAGCAAACAGTGTGACTCTTAAGATAAAATATTGCCATTTTTTTTTACTGAAAGTATACTAACCCACATTAAAAATGAATTTTTTGCCTGCTCTCAAAAGAAAGTATATATCTATTTAGGATTCTGTGAAATATTCAAAGTCTATTTACAAATTATTTAGAGGAATATTCTTAATTGGATGTCTTGAATTCAATGCAAGGAGATTCATAGGAAATTTAGATACTTGCATTTTTGGTTTTGCAGAATCTCAAATATATTGCAATTTTCCCTCCACAAATGAACAAACCTGAGATGCTTGAGTGGTATAATGAATTCTCAGGCACCAGTATTTGTACTTTGCCAAATTTATCTCTACTGCAAACTCTGCTGTCAACGATTTTATGTTGATTTTTAAAATTATTTGTATCTCCTCTGCTAGAATTGTTTAAGTGGGAATATTTACAGAGAAAAATCAATTCAGATTTATTCACTTTTTAATTGGGGAAAAGGACTCTGAGTTATTATTATTAACATCTGTATAAATTATGCATGTTATTTTATACACATACTTTGTATGTATGTCTGTATGGTTGGTGTGCAGATATGTGTGTATGATGTACCATATAAGGATACAATACGCAATTATGATTATACATCCAAAAGATCAACTTGCTTTCAAAACATTATCTGTAAGAAGCATCACCTTAATGTGCAAAGCTATTACTGTGTTGGTTACAATTATTTGTATAATTAGAAGTATTAGAAAAAAGATATGGGGAATGTGTATAGCCTTCACCTACTAGTAGTAAACCATATAATTGGTACCATCATGACTTTCCAAAGCAAATCTTACTTCATTATCTTACATTCATAGAAACAATTACATTGATAATGACAGAACTGATAAATTTAAAGCAAGTATTTGGAACAACTATTTTTCTTTATGAAGAATTGTTTCAAAATTTAGTATATTGGAAAGAACTTTATGAAATTTTGAATACAAATGGAGTGAGAATAAGTAAAGGAGAGAAGAAGGTAAAGAAATGAAATTATTCATGCAAAACATAAATTAATTTACACAATTAACTGCTTTAACAAATGCCAAAGTCTATTAGCAAACAGGACTTAAACAGATTAGCTCAGAAACAATCTGGTGCTGTCCAAATGGTTCAAATGATAACTATTATAATATATGAATATTGGCCATATTGGATAGAACAGCTAAAGGTTGTGGGCAAAAGCACCTGAAGTTACTGCGTTTTTCCCTTAGACTTAATAATGTGGTAGAAAGAATGCCCAACAAAAGAAATTAGCTATTATAGCAGAATCACAAACTGCTACCCCTACTTATTTCACTGGGAGATATTCATTTTTTGTATAACTCATGTAAACAGGAATTAATCTCACTAAAAGTGTCTGAAACAAAAGCAAAAACAACCATAGTAGAACTGGCCTCCTTTATATAGATTCTAATTAATAGTCTAATTACTTTCTATTGAATCTGGTGTTCCTTGGGCAAAGGGAAGGGGCATAATGAAAGTCTTGAGATGAAAAAAAGGGGGAAAACAAAAGAAAGAGATTTAGCTTCAGAAGATGTTTGTAATGCATCAGACTATAGGGAAATTGCTCTGATGTAACCAGGAGCTGAACCAAAGACCAGTGCCAAAGGTGGCACATTTATAATGAGTCAAATGAAGGGAATTCATTAGTATCTCAAATAGAGACAGAACTGTCCATTCCTTTTCTCATTATCAGTCTCTCCCCTCTCTCTCTCTCTCTCTCTCTCTCCCTCTCCCTCTCCCTCTCCCTCTCCCTCTCTTCCCCCTCTCTCCCGCCCTCTCTCTCTCACACACACGCAACAGGCAGAGACAGAGACAGAGAGAAAAGAAGAAGAAGAAGAAGAAGAAGAAGAAGAAGAAGAAGAAGAAGAAGAAGAAGAAGAAGAAGAAGAAGAAGAAGAAGAAGAAGAAGAAGAAGAAGAAGAAGAAGAAGAAGAAGAAGAAGAAGAAGAAAGGAGAGAAAGGGAAAGAGGAAAAGAGACAGAGAGGAGAAGAAAGGAGAGAGAAAGCAAGTACCATCCTGTTCATCATGCTCTATATATACCCATTGGGAAATTAAAATAAAAGCCCATATTTCCCCAAACAGAAAGCTGTAATCTATGGAAGACTCAATATTACCATGAAAACATCAGAGAAGCCTCTATATCTCTCCTGCCATGAAGTCTGATAATTCTTTTGCAGTCTATTGTTTCCAGTATTCCCAAGAAGATTTAATGCCTTACATTTGAAATGGGATAGAAAGAAAAAGCTTTTGAGCAATACTGCATTAATATAATATAGGGAAACAGCGCTGCTGAAAGCTTCTTGGACTTGCCTGCTTAATTTAGTTGCCTGAGAAAGTAAGGAATGTGAGATAGGTTGTAACATCCAGCAAAGTCACACTGTATACATTTTACCAAATAGAAATGAGGTTTGACCTCGGGTGACTGTAGACTGTGTGTATGACCTCAGATATGTCAAAGCAAAATAATACCTAATAAGCCATTGGTAGGATTCTCCCTTCTCCTATTTTTCAGCTTTAGTCCTCATAGGTTCAAGACAGAAAAATGTACTGAATGGGGAAAAGGGGCATTCTATACAGGAGAGTCTTTAGTTGGAGAATAGGTTATATTAAGAAAGGGTTGCGTGTCCCTTTTAAATATTTTGTTTGTTGAACTGCCTGACATTTTCAGATAGCTCTGGATGTGTTCATTTTATCATGCTCTTGAGAATCTTTCCATCTGTGCTGGTATTGCAGGTCAGCCAGAGTTCAAATTGCCTGAAAATATCTATCTGGCTTGATAAAATGATCATGGAATAGACCTTTAATAATTAACTAGCCTTCTTGGGTCACAAAATATGTTGGAAGTTTATATCATTCCTACAAGGACAGGAGAGGGACACAAGAGCAACAGAAAAGGGTTTCTATATAAGTTCTATAGCAGGGGTCTCAAACTCGCGGCCCGCGAACCAATTGCGGCCCGCAGGACGATATCCTGTGGCCTGCACTGTGATATGAAAGTATAATATTAGTGCGGCCCGCAGGGAGAATGGACCTCTGAAGGAAGTCCCGCCCGCCGTTCCTCGTCATGGCTGACATTCGGGCCCGGCAAGTCCGAGCAGCCAGCACATAGAACAGGGCAGCGCTGGATGTTGGAGAAGCAGAGTGGAGCCGGAGATCATTAGCCACCACTTTCATAGCACAAGAAGCCTCCCCCAACTGGCCAGCTGCTCTCCTCCTTCTCTGCCTGTTTGTTCTGTATGGCCGAGGAGGAGGAGACCAGCCGGCTGGTTGGGGGAAGCTTTCTGCGCCGAAAGAGGCAGCTACTAATCTCCGGCTTTGCTCTGCTTCTCCAATGGTCTGGCTTCCCCTCTTGCTCCTCACAGTTGCCCTGAGCTGGTGCGGTTCTTTACTTGGGCAGCCAGACGCCTGCAGCAGCGCCCACAGCAGCAACAGGCAGTTCCGCCCGGCCTCCGCTCAGGTGTCCGGCTGGGGCTGTCAGGAGTTGCTACCGCCGGCGCAGCTCTGTGCGGCTCCAGTCCCGCGTTGCCTTGGGAAGGGAAAGGCAAAACCAGGAGCCGCTGACAAGTAGAAGCTGAGCGGAAATGACATCTGCAGTGCCACTGTGGAATCCCTTATGCGACCCAGCCTCACCCAGACTCTGCCTCCAGCGGCCCCCAGGTAAATTGAGTTTGAGACCCCTGTTCTATAGTCTATGTAGGGTTGAAGCCAGATGAGATAGACAAACCAAATTTCCATTGAAATCCATGGGAAAAGTTAGACATAAATCATTCAGTTAGTGAGATATAAGTCCCACTAGTTTCATATAAATCTAGGTCATTTTTGTAAAGTAAATATAATTGTTATTTAATTGTCCTTTTTGATAAACAAGGACAATACAGGTGTGAGTACCAGCAAACCTACTAATAGGTTCTGAGACCAAACTAGCTATTATGGTATATGGCAGGAGAATTTTCTTTGCACATGGTGCAATGCAGTGTAGAAATAGGTACTGGATGAAGGTCAGTGAGATGTAGGCTTAAATATGCATTCAGCCGAGTGTAAACCAAATACAAATTCTTACTGGAGAAGATGTTGTAAGTGATTCTGGCTGAGACTCCAATGGCATAAAATCTGAAGTAAGCAAGCAGGCAATAAGTAAATAAACAAAAGGATAGATGAATAAAATTGGAAGAACCATGTTTGCCAGTTGGGGAAGCTGATATTCTCTAAATATTTTAGATTTCTACTTGGCCTAACTATTAAAAACAGCAAAAATTTGTCAGGGCAGTTCTTAATCTAAACTATCTTGAATTTGTTCGAGGAAAGAGACATCATAAATAAAGTTATACACATATAGGCAGTTCTCACTTACCGAGCATTCTTTTCAGTGATTGTTCAAAGTCATGATGGTGCTGGAAAAAAAAAAATCAAAGTTATGAGTAATACAGTGTCCCTGTGGTCATGTGATTGTGTTTAAAAACCTTGGCAACTGGGATACATTTCTAACACATTTCTATCCTGTGTTTCATGTGACCACCATTTGTGATCTTCACAGCTGGCTTCCAACAAGCAAAGTCATTGGGGAATCTATTAGGAAGTCACAAGCCATCATCACATGACATTGTGCTTAATGACCATGGATGATTTGCTTAATGACTACAGCTATAACTGACATGTCACATAAAGTTTCACTTTACGACCACAGTGGAGTTGCTTGCTCCAGGTGTGGGTCAACAAAGAGGACTATCTGTGATTTATTTAATAACTACAATGAAAATAGCAATAGCATTTAGACTTATATATTGCTTCACAGTGCTTTACAGCCCTCTCTAATCAGTTTACAGAGTCAGCCTATCACCCCCAACAATTTGGGTCCTCATTTTACCCACCACAGAAGGATGTAAGGCTGAGTCAACCTTTAGCCTAGTGAGATTTGAACTGCTAAATTGCAGGCGACTAGTAGTCAGCAGAAATAGCCTGCAGTACTGCATTCTAACCACTGCCCCACCATGCTTCTTACTTAAAAAGATACAAGTTCTTAGGAATATATACTATAGTGTAGTAAATACAACAAATAAATTTTAACTTCTGGTCTTCATTATGTATTTTGGCAAGATTTTAATTTTAATTTATATTTGTGCATAAAATAAATTATCATACTACTTAGATCAGTGGTCTCCAACTTTTGGGGCATTAGGAATTGTTCCATGGAGAGAGGTTCTATCACAGACCAGAGGGGGCATTGTTTCATGTGCTGCCTGCTTCTGGTAGTTGGGACTTCACTAGTTTGCATCAGAGGTGGTATTCAGCAGGTTCTGACCTGTTCTGGAGAACCAGTAGTGGAAATTTTGAGTAGTTCAGAGAATCGGCAAATACCACCTCTGACTGGCCCCACCCCCATCTATTCTCTGCCTCCCGAGTCCCAGCTGATTGGCTGGGTCTTTGGTTGCCCTGCACAGGAGAATGGAGCTGGAAAGCAGGTAAGTGGAGTGGGGAGGGAATGGAGATTTTACAGTATCCTTCCCCTGCCATGCCCACCAAACCACACCCACCAAGCCATGCCCACCAAGCCGTGCCCACAGAACCAGTAGTAAAAAAAAAAATTTGAATCCCACCACTGGTTTGCATGCCTGGTTTCTGGCATGTTGTGGACCAGTGCTGCTCCACAGACCAGGGATGGGGATCCCTGATTAGATGACTTAATTAATTTATCTTGCATACCTATTCACTATATTATCAGTAAAAAAAAATTGAATGTCTTGCTTCTTTTTTATACTGGGTCAACATTTTAAATAATAAATAGTTATTTCTCTAGTCATCTGACAGCATAAGAAGGGGCATGTACAAAATGAAGAGATTTTGTTTTAAACTTATGCCTTGGTATTTGCATGTCCTCATCTACTTTTATAGGGGAGGCTAGTGGGAGAATAAGCTATATTTGAAATCTACTATTTTGTCTAAATTCTAACTCCCCCCTGGGATGTTGAAAGAACAGCTGTAATGTACTAGTCAGGCTGACAAGAATGCTGTCCTCTTCCATATGGACAAGCGCCTCATTTTCTAACACTCCATCCCTATATTACTCCATCCAGTTTAAATCATTAAGGAGATAGCTGGTATGTGCTGCTGTAGAGGTTTGATTGGAAAAGAATCAAGTTTGGGAAAGAAAATAATGAAATAGCAAGCTGCAATAACCATCCCATTGTTGCACTTGGCACACTCAAAATGATTATAGTCAAAATGATCATGTTTTAATTCAAGGACAGAACAAAATATTATGTTCAAAACATGAATACACATGTTTTATTTTAAACTTGGAACACTTGGAATGACTCTTTTGAGTCCCACTTATTTCATGATTGAAATATTTTTCACCTTCCTAGGCATTTTTATATACTGTATATTTGTGACATTTAAATGTATTTCATATTGCACAAAATATGATAGGAAAAAAATTAAGATATTTTACAAAATACATAATAATATAAATGACGATTGTTACAAATATAGCCAAAAGAAAAAAGTAATAAAAATAAAAGTTAAATATAATTGCTTAATTTGATGATATTTTTGTCTTTGTTCTAGAAATTGCCTACAGGTTGCCAGCCAATAAATGTTAGCTAGAAGAGATAACTCTTCCTCTTTCTCCTTCTTTCTCTCTCATCTATCTATCTATCTATCTATCTATCTATCTATCTATCTATCTATCTACCTACCTACCTACTAAATAGATAAGTTTTGCTTATCTATCTATATACTAAGCAAAATGGTTGCTAAGTGAAAACATGACTAAGAGAGAGATCATTGGTTGCTTCCATCTTATTCAGATGAAGTTCTCTCATTCTTACCTGGCCTGTTCCGCTCCCCCACCCTTTTAACAGGGTGAAGAGATTGCTTAAGCTATTTCTTATTGAGCTGCTTTCCTTTGCAATACAGAACTTCCCTAAAAAGTGCTAACTGAAAGTTTACATGTTCAGTTCTATGATCTCAGTTAGTTGATTAGAACTCTCCCACTTGCAGAGTCACATTGTCATGTGACGTATTGTGATTTTCCCCCCCTTTGCTAAACTGGGGTTGGGCATGGCCAGTGCATGACACATCCAGCCTGCGGGTCACAAGTTTAACTGCACTAGTGCACTGCTGAAATTGAAACTGACCAGACCTCAATCAATTTCACAGAAGACTTTTGTTATGCAATTTGGTCATAAATGCATGCATTGTTCAGAAAATATTTTTTTACAGTTTATTATCATCATTTGTTAATCTCTGAGGTAGTCATTAAACAGACAAAGGACTAGCTGTATTAGCCATATTAATTATAGTCCTATACAAATTTTAAATTTCTTCCTCTTGAATAAGGGACTCATTATGATTTATGACATTTATGATCTAGGAATAAATTTAGCACATAGTCTCAATATTGTGTCAACAAAATAAGACATAACCTCTTGTGTGATTTGTTTTCTAAGCTTAAATAGTATAGAATGTTCACTTAGTATGGTGGACTGACATTCGGAAATGAGACACAGGGAAATGTCTGAGAAAATGCCAGCCCTGAGTGAACTCAGGTAGCAGTATTTATTGAGAAAAAAGTAAAACAAAAGTACAGTATGCATTCAGAAAACAATGACCTCTACAGAATTACCTCACCAGCATGAGAACATACAATCTTGGAAAGTCCCAGATGTTACCTTACTAGGATGAGATCATACAGCCACGGAAAGTCTCATGGGAAAGTTTGGAAAGTCCCATGAGAAAGCACAACTGTGTACCTTGAACTTTTACCTATTTTCCTGTTCCTTCTAAACTTGCAGAATCAAACAGGATGAGACACTCATGAGCAAAGGTACTCCTACCCCCACCAAGAATGCCTACATATCCCTAGACTTATTGCTAGTTGTTCAAAGGCCTTACAGAAAATGATAAAATGATCAATAGATTATATTACCACATTCCCTCCTTTTTTATTTATTCAAAGATAGGGGGTGTTTTAGTGGCATAGTACACAGTTCCTCACGACCTGGTCCCACACGCCGGAAGACTGAGGTACACATTTGTAATAGATTAGGAATACATTGAATAAAACAACATAATAAGATACATATAGCAATAATAATAACAACCCCTTGCAATAAGGAGCGAAACCATGACCCATCAGGAAGCCAGGACCACAGACTGTCCCAGAATGATGCATTAAACCCATCGGCTCCAGATTGATGCTGAGCAATACGATCTTCCATGTCCTGAACAGTCTTTGTAATGTTTGGCTCATAATTATGTATAAAAACACAGCAATGAGAATGAATTAAAGCACAAACTCCTCCTTGGGCAGCTAACATAATATCTAAAGCATATCGATTTTGCAAAGTAACTTTACGAATTTCAGACATTTCTACATTAATCATCTTAATATTCTTTATAGTATCATTAAACATAGCAACAGTAAAATTATTTAAAATATGAATATCCCTATAGTTCATAGCAATTCCCAAAGGCGGGATGAGACCTCGGGAAATTTGTGTCCATAGATTACCTCCATGGTTGAGCCTGAATCCAATTCCCGGCGATTTGGGATCGAGTATCTGAAGGAAGTGAATCCAGCTTATAGATAACAGGAACTACCATACCCACTGTACAAACCCCTGTCCAATTTTTGGCCATTGCTGATAAGCCGTGTCTCCACACAGCAGCCATAGACCATCAGGAAGGGAAAATAGACCACATTTCTCAGATTTGTATTGGCCGCAGCCTGACTTTCCCACTTCCACATCAACCACATCCAATTACAAAGAACATATGCCCGTGTGTAATTCCCTTCATTTTAGTAGTTGTTCTATTAACACAGCAGTCATTGGCGATGGACAGAGCCTTGACAGTGAACTGGATGTTCTTGAATTATTGACACAGCCTGGAACAGAAATGTTCCTTGCCTCTTCCCTTTAGTAATAGCAGCACACTCCATACAGCCTCCTTCCATAAGCACTACCGTTTTACAAAGGGTTCCCTCCTCCTCTGGTTGACTTTTTCCAACTACTGTGCCTCATCTCTCCACGCACAACCCCCCCTCCAACCCTTCCCTGTCCCTCTCATCCCTGATGTTGCTCTTTCTGAGCCTTGAGTCTCCCCATCTCCACGAAAGTCTTCTGTCCAGCGAAGAAGATGAGGGCCTCGGCGCCGCGGGTGGGCGCCTCGCTCCCGGGTCCCTTTGGCTGCAGAGACCGGAAAGTCAGCCGCCCTGGGCCGGGTTGAAAAGAAAACAAAGCGTGCTCAAACAGCCTCGCCCCTAGCCAATCGGGCCGCCTCTGTGGCTACAGCACGAAGCTCTGGGGGGCCCATGAGAGCCCTTGTACCTCCCCTGCCCCTAGACAAAGGTGGACCTCTGAGCAAAGCTCCCCCCCCCAAGCCACCCCCTTTGTCAAAGGCTTACGAAAGAAACAGTTTCCCCTTAGTCAGACTTGAATGTTTTTGTGATACTGTTTTACAATACATGAGTTTATGAAGATTACAATAATAAAGAATTGCAACATTCTTGGCACAGCTTGTAAGTCTGTTCATTTTTAAAAAAAGTTCTAAATACATTTTACTGTCTAGTGATAGCTACTTTGTGCAACAGAATTGTAAGGAATCATTCTTGATATTCTCAATTGAGATTTTTTCCTTGCATTGATAGAAAAATAATCCAGAGCTAGTTTTATATCACATTGAAAATTCTATTTTAAAAATTAAAATGAATAAACATACACATTGGAACATTTGGAAGCCAGGCTTCCAATCAGTCCAAGAAATCTAATTGTTGGGAAACTTTTTGGTGGCCACGGGACATAGTTAACATTTATTAGGAGGTGAGAGCCATAAAAGGTGTGATGTTAATGCACACTGGACAGGAATACATCATACATGTGGACAGAGCTACAGTCTGTTTTTCAATCTTCTGGATTTAGGGAAAACAGAAAAGTTTCCTGAGACAAGGAGAGAAATGTTTCTCACTTTCACTAGCTATAGTCATAACGGATGGAGCACTCCCAAATGATCAGAAGTTGCAGGCACAAATCCACATCTCATACCCCAGTCCAGGGAACATTATCAGTCAATGGATCAAACTTAAGATTTAAGAACAATGGTGGGTCCATTCCTCATTTTTAAAATTTCTATGATTGAAAAAAAAGAAGCTCAGAAATAAAATAGGGTGTAGGTTTTATTTTCCATTTTGTACCTTCTGGTATCAATCCAATTGAAGATGTAATTTGACCTTTAAATAATTAAAGACAGCTATTAGTGATCTGCCAAGTCCTTTTTTCTTTTAGATTTGTCTTACTATTAAAAAAAAGATGATGGTCCATCCAAACACATGCATCCCAACTGATTTTGTTTCCATTAAAGGCATAGTTGTAGTAAAATAATTTCTAATAGATCATGGAATTTCTATCTGCTTGAACCTGTAAGATTTCACTGTTTTATATTTTACCAGACTATCATGGATAAACTGCACTATGGTAAGAACTGGCTGTAGCTATTGAAATAACAAACTCCTAATTTTAGCAAGACTTATGGTGACCTTTCAGAGGACCATTGTCATTCTGCTCTTATTTATTTGAGAAAAGAGCAATATAGTGCATAAGCAATGAGACATCAATATTTGCTTTCCTTTTAGGGTCTTTTAAAACATGCTCCTTTTCTCGACTGGCACCAATGCACTGACAGCATATTGATCAAGTCAACATCTTGCTGAATGGGCCATTGCAAGAAATGTTAGCATTTAAATGCTTTTAAACATTTATTCCTGAAGTCTGAGAAATCCAGTTAGTCTTGTGTATCATTAGGAGATGCAGAAGGACTGACAGTGGATTAAAACAGGTAATTTTTTCCACACAATTTTTTTTTAAAAGAACAACAGTTCCTTTTTGCAGCTAAAAGAACAATCAGAAAATGACTCAGTCCTCATGAATTATAGTTAACAATGAAAATTCTCCCTTACTATATTTAAGAGCATTCTAATTTATATGACAGCATTTTCAAAGAAAAATATATAGTGCACATAAAGGTAGACCAATACCAATACCGTAACAGCTAAAAAGTAGCAAAAAGAGAATTGGTGAAGTGCAGCTAATAGGTTTTGTTAAATGACACAGATTAACAAACCTTCTTTGTCATCCACGGACTGAACAATATTTGAACAATATTTCATCAGTACCTATCTTTATATATTCTTTTATCTCTGTAAAATGTCCCATAAACAATCAAATGACACATATTGAAGGACACATATAATCTGAAATATATCAGATTATATAAATAGAACCCATATACACATAATAAAATAGCTATATTTTATATAGTTACAACAAAATTCACCTCTATCAAAGCATTATAAAACTGCAACCAAATCAATGGTATTTCAGCTTTTTTGAAACTCTGCAAAAGAAGTAAATCACACTATGCAGTATAAACGGATCATGTTTAATAAATTTGCTACACCTGACAAAAGGGATATGATGCCAAGATTGGAATTAAGATGCCAACATGGAATTAAATAAAAACTTCCTAAAGTGAGAATAATTAACACTTAATGCATTGAACAGCTTGCCTTCAGAGGTTGTGGGTGCTTCATCACTGGATGTTTTAAAGAAGAGACTGGATAGCCACGTCTCAAATTGTATAGGATTTCCTGCTTGAGCAGGGAGTTGGACTAGAAGACCCCCAAGGTCCCTTCCATCTCTATTCTGATTGAGATAACCTTATAGCTTCTCTAGGGAGAGTTGTGTTCTAACATCATTCATAGAAGGTGATTACGACAGGATAATTTCGGTTTTATTTTAATAATTCACCCAATTGTTGTTTCTCCTGGTAAAAGTTATATATGGTTGTCAAGAGTCAATCGTGACTTGATGGTACATAATCTCCCCACCCACCCATCTCTCTCTCTCTCTCTCTCTCTCCTCTCTCTCTCTCTCTCTCTCTCTCTCTCTCTCTCTCTCTCTCTCTCTATTATATATATATATATATATATATATATATATATATATATATATATATATATATCCTGATTGGTTGGGAGTCTTGGTCTGTATTTATTGGTCTTGGATAACTTATATAGCATTGAAGAAAAAACCATTCTGGCACAGCAGTAGGCTAGCCCCAAATTTAAAACAGAAACGGCTGTGAAAGTCTGACTCACAGACGAACACAATACAGAAGCCTGATGATGGCAGATGAGATTCTGCTGAAATGTTGCTACAACTTTAAAAGCACAACTATAACAACGTGGGAAAATACTCGAAAAAAGCTGAATACTATCTATCTATCTATCTATCTATCTATCTATCTATCTATCTATCTATCTATCTTTACTTATCTTCTCCCAAAAATTATTCCCAAAGAATATAGCTTTATCAGACCCCCATAAATTAAAGAAATACCTCTTTTTATTCTACAATCTCTCAAAATTCTTCTGGACTTGCTATTGCTGAATCAGCAAATGTAAGCCATATTTAGTGAATAATTTGCCCAATTTGGCCGGATGTTCCAGCTATGGTTCTTTATTGGATTTGATATCCTTGATCACAGTAGCTAAATCACCTTTGATCCAGAGTACTGTTATTCAGTTTCTTTTTGAAATGTCCTTGCAGTTGGTAGAAAATTCAGTGGACTACCTCAATGACAGCTGTTATAGACAGATGACAACTATTTGAGAAGCATGCATTGAATTTTTGAAAGTTTTTAACCCATAAAATCTTTGATAGTTAGGCTGCAGGATATCTTGAGGACTGCTACCCCTGATAAAACCATATTGTCGTATTGTACATGTTCATCAAGATGAGAAAACCTTAGGTTTCCCCTTTCTGAGATGCTGGGGAAGCTGTCTTCAAGCCAGGTTTTCTTGGTCAGGAATATCTTTACCTTCCTCCCCAGCCCCAGTTTGTACAGCAACAAATCATCCAGCTTTAGGAAGGCTATAAAGAAAATTGGATTGGTTGTTCTTGAAGTTTTGTTATAATCAGTTGACTATTTATTGAGTGTTCTGAAGTTTTTGTATGTTGTGTGTTCTGAGTTTAATAACATTTCTAAACTGCCTAAAGTAACTTACAATATAGTATATAGAAATACTTGTATAAATATAAATCTTTTTTATGTTTCCTTAGACAGCAGATAGAAGCCATCTCTAGCAGTTTATTCCATTATTCTCTGCAGCATATTGATTACTGTTCAGCAACACAATGACATGATATAAAAGTCTACAAAATTGGCTTTTGCTTTACAAGTGTTTAATGCACAAGTTGCACAGAAAGATATATATCTTGATAAGAAGAATTCAGCTCCCAAAAACATTAACATTTAATTTTCTTCAAGGGAGGGACTGTACAAAACACAGGAGATTATATTTCATTATAAACCTGACCTTTCATATTTAGTCATTTTTCTAGTTTTATTCTAGTTCATGAAATCCATATTTCATATGACTCTTGTTACATCACATACTGCTTCTTTTATTAATGCTAGTGAGAAGCAAATAGCAGAAGCTACCATTTGCTTTGTGAAATATGATCTTATATCGGTCAGGATAAATGCTAAAAAATGATGCATTTTTATGAGGACAGCAACATTTATTTATTTAAAAGGGTTGTTTTATTTTCAAAATTATTATTACTGGCATAGCAAGATAACATTAGCTTGTTTTGAAATAAACTGTCACAAACAATGCAAAAGTCTTCAAAATTTTTAACAGTTCAGTGGGACATGTTTACCTAGGAATTAAAGCTTCAAAACTTTTATTTTCCAGCATAGCTTTGGTAAGATCCACATTATTCAACTCTCTTGTTATTAGAATGATCCAGAAATAATTTTGGGAGAACAGAAACAGACTGTGATCTGTTGGCCAAGTTTTCCTTTCCCTTTAAAATACTATCTTTTCCTTTATGCCACTATGAGTGCTTTAATCCATGTTAGTTGGTGCATTATCTTCATTACAGACTAACCTCAACACTTTATTAGCTACTTTGCAGAGACAGGAATGACTTCTCAACTGAATCAGTGGTTATCATGGGCTCTAATCAATATTCTCCCAAAACTCTTGCATCCATTTGATTCTTCATAAACTTCAGTTGGATGAAACAGTGCATCATAGAGCAACAATAATTGAAGCAACACAAATCTGGTGGACCAGACTACATGACAAAATGTATCCAAAATCTGGGATCCATAACTACCATGGGACTAAAATTTGTCAAAGTTGTGGCTGCTTCACTTCCCAGATTGGTCTGTAATTTTCAACTAGGCTGGGGTCTCCCTTTTTGAAGTTGGGGATGACCGTAGCTAGTGACCATAGTTTTGGCAAGGAGTTGGTCCTGAAAGATTTTTCAAAGATTATGCTTAGAGGTTCTGCTATGGCAGTGAGTAGCTTTTTAAAGAAGTAGGCACATATTCCGTCCGGTCCAATAGATAGAGATGGTTTTAGATTGTGCAGTGCTTTTTCAACATTGTCTTCTGTAAAATCGATATGTATTAGATCATTGTAGTTGTCTGTGGTTCAACTAGGAAATACTGGGCATGATCCATTGCTTTTTACAAATACTGAGCCAAAAAATGTGTTAAAGAGGTTGGCTTTCATAGTGTCGTTGTTGCAGTCTTTACCATTAGGTCCTTTCAGGGGTGCAATGGACCTTGAGTCTTTTAGTTTGTTGTTTATAAAATTGTAGAAAGCGCGGGTGGAATTTGTGTGTAGAAGATTTTCCTCTTGTTTAATGTGATAATTGGTGCATTCAGTTTTTATCTGCTGGCATAATTTTTTGTATTGGCTTTTGAAGTTGGCAACGTGACCAGATTTGTTTTTCCGCCAGAGTGATCTCTTTTTGGATTGAAGATTCCTTATTGTTTTGGGTAATTTGTTTTTTTCTGGTTTTGGGAGTTGTTAATGGTACATATAGTTTGATGACTCTTTTGACTTCAAGTAAAAATATGTTGTAATGGTCTTCTACAGTATTGCATCCAGAGAATAGAAATTGCCAATCAAGGGATGAGAGATCCTTGTTTATAAGATCATAGTTGCCTTTTTTGAAGTTATAATTGGGCATTACATCATTGTGATGATTTTTGTGTGGACGTATGTTGAGACAAAAGTCAATCATGTTGTGGTCAATGTTGGAAAAGGGTTCTTTAATTTGTGTTCCATAAATTGAATTCAAACTATTGCAGAAGATGAGATCGAGGCAGTTGTTAAGTCTAGTATTGTTGGTTACTAGTTGTTCTAGTCCCAGATTTGTTACTGCATTGTACAAGGTTGCATGTGTGGGATCAGTTGAACATTTGTTAAGGGTCCAGTTAATATGATGTAGATTGAAGTCACCAAGAAAGATAAAAGCATGTGGGCAGCATGCTGCCCATGTTAGTAGTGTATTTAGCTTGTTTGCATGTTCGATGTACATAGATTATATATTATGATTATAGGTTATGTTCGATGTACATAGATTATGCATGTTGATACACATAGATTATGTGACACAAAGAAAGATGGAAGGGATATATTACCCTCCCTCTTCCCTGCTTTCCTCTGGCCTCTACACTCAGTTGGTTGGTAATAAGGTCTGACCAGTGAGTAGTCATTGGCTGCTTTGGAACAGAGACCAAAATTTGAAACGTGTTAATGATAGTGGCCAGAGAAGGAAGAACAAGGGCATGCTGGCTGGTAGGTAGGGCTGGCTGTGGGCATTGGTGAGCCCTCTTTCTCTCTAAGGAAACTGGACCCTTGAGAACATATCAGAATGTGGGGAAATAGCCCTGAATTGTTGTTGCAATTCAAGAGATTCAGGACTGATTCCTCTTAAGCTCCATGGAACTTTATTTATTTGTTCTTAAGGAAGGCAAGAAGTTTGGGGAGATTCCTATATTATAAGCAGAATACAATAAAATAATTAGCTTAAACTCTACACATATGGATTGGATTACTTGTACCTGACGTTACTGTGTGTTCCAGTTGCGTGATTTTCAGCTGATCATCTAAATCTCAGGAAGAAGACAATGGCAAGCTACTGACTTAAATACAGATTCACACACACACACACACACACACACACACACACACACACAAAATGATGACATGAAGCAAAGCATACATTGAATGAACACATCTATATGCATAGTGAATGGCTTGATTAGTTAATGGTTTTCCTACTAGCAAGAAAAAAATTGCCAAAGTGTTTGAAATTTTTATATTA
The DNA here is from genome assembly GCF_049901735.1 of Notechis scutatus. Taxonomy (NCBI): domain Eukaryota; kingdom Metazoa; phylum Chordata; class Lepidosauria; order Squamata; family Elapidae; genus Notechis; species Notechis scutatus. The sequence goes on from NC_142013.1 coordinate 36,485,183, forward strand.
TAATTCCTTGACTATCCAAAGTATTTGCTAAATATCCAATGCTAAACTGCCATATCTTTGATATAGCTACAGAAAAACAAATAGGACATATTTTTATTAATCTGAGCTTTTAGAAATCTGTTCTTATGATTAACTGCTTTCAATCCAGGCTGCTACCAGACAGACTTGACACTTTGGTAGTTATGTAGCATGTGATCAACAGTCTTGAGTCACCAAAATGTAGTTTATGAATTCCAAATTGACTATTAGATGGAGCTACTTGCTACCAACAGTATTTTTGTTATCTTAGGATAATTAGTATGTATGTGACAGTGTTTGGACGGCAAATATGTTTTCTGTTTCAGCATTCAGTTCATGTCTATTTACCTATGCTGGTTCTCAAAAATTTTATCTAGAGCCATAATTTCATCAACGTACCTAATATATGAACAAAAGTAGGGGTATTATTATTTTTTAAAAATCTGTGTCTGGACTATGTCAAACATTCTGAAGTTTCATCCATCCACTGCCACCCCAAATAAGAATGTAAGGCAATGCTCTATTTTAGTTTGGCAATATACACCACCCTAGGTGCATAAGGATTTTTTGGGTCAGAGAAGAACATGTCTATATAGTCTATGACAAATTCTAATTGTTCTAAATCAGGGCTGCGGGCCAGGATGCATCACGTGCTGGCCACGCCCACGCCTGCCTTAGTGAAGGAGGAAAAAGTCACGTCATGCTGCCATGATGACATGAGTTTGACACCTCTGTTCTAAATTGTTAAGGTCCTGAGTGGGATGATGCTGACTTTCCCAAGGAAGTCATGGGCAGATCCCTGTTTTGAAGATTTGAATTCTTAAAAAACAGCAAGAAAAGCTTAGGGATGTTGCATGTTTTCTGCCTTTTGATAAGGTATTATTTGTTCTATACTAGTGAATATCTCTATATACAATAAAGATATTCACTAGTAGGTGCAAAGGATTTTTTTTTTAAAGGTAAACAATGGCAGCTTGAAAAACTAACCAACTTTTATTATTTATTGTGCCATGCTAATTTAGAAAATTGGAATAATAAAGTTAGCATAAGCATTGTTCAAGCATTGCACTATTATTACTAGAAAATAGTAATACATATTATCTGTTAAGATACAGATAGAGTTTTTTAAAAAAAATCTGATATTTTATGGTATAAAAATGTGACTATTAAATTACCTCAATATCTGGGAGATACATGTAATCATTGTAAAAAAAAACAACACATTGATGTATTGATCTTCCTATTACAGAGTTAATTTCTTCGAGCTATTGTGGTTTTAGGAACAGTTTTGTTTTGTTACATCAGGTGAGAATTGCCTCACTCCAATCTGTTCACACCTAAGGTCTTAACACATTCTGGAGTCCTAAAAGCTGTTTTCTCATTTTCAACTGTTCCTGCTCTTTGCAATCCCAGATAAAAGCAATTATGGGTCATGCTAGGTATCTATGGAAGTTCAATTTTAATCCTTCAAATACCACCTTAAATTACTGCATATACATTTCCTATTTATTTTGGTTTGACTTGAAACTGAACAACAAAAGTTATTTTAATTCAAGTAGATATTTTGTAAACTAATTGAAGTAGAATAGCCCTGCAACTATTGATTAGCATAACCAAAAGCAAATAATATTAATGATTGGTAAAATATAATATGAAGAAATGAGTAGGTAGTGTTATTAATCTATTTCATGTAAAGACTAAGAACATATTTTCAAATGCTAAAAGCAATAAAGTACAATAAACAGATACTCTATATTCTTCCACTGCCTCCACATATGATGTGTATTACAACAGATCTCTTCAGAGTAGTACTTAGTTCCTTCTCCTCCAATTAATTGGAGTATTGCAGGGAGAAATATGATATTGATAACACCAGAGGCAAGTGAACAATTTTGGCTCCCTCCTCCTTGAAAAGGCTATTTGGATAACTTATATAGCATTGAGTATGTTTGCTTCACATAGCATATCCATTTCCACCCTTATTTTTGCATGAGAAGTCATACCCCAACTGATTACTTTTACTACCTAATTTTAGCAGTGTAATATTAGGGTACTTGGTAGGCTGCAAATTGAGGGGTTGGCAGTTTCACGGGGTCCATGAGTCATGAGCTGACTATTATTTATCAGACTCATTTTGGATTTATGAGTTGTTGACATGAAAATAATAGCTCTCTTGCCTGCTTGTAATAGCTGCCACAGTCAGCAAAAAATCAGTCACAAAACGTCCATTTATCATTTGATGGGGTTTCTCACCATTTACTTGAGCCCTTCTGTGACGATTCATACCATTTCACAATATAAATTTCATAATTATTTTCAGGATAGTTGATATACTTGCAAATGAAACACTGTCAACAGTCAACCATCTGTAAATTCTTTCCCATATGTGATTTTAAAACTATCACAGTGTAATAAATACGGACATTTATATGAGAAATCCTCAAACAATGCTCTTCCAATTGCATTATCACAAGAGATTGTAGTGGTTGTAACATGGCTTTTTAACTCTCTTTGGAGTAGGTGGTTTAACAACATGGTATGTACCATATACATCATACCTGCCAATGTTCCTAATTAATGGTGATACTATATTTACTTTGCCTTTAGGCCAGGCCTTGGAAAACAGAACTCCATGACAGCTGTCTGTCTTGAAAGTGGAAGCTGCAGTTTAACTTTATGCAGTTTATCTCTTTAGAGCACATAGACAAACAGCGGCTTTATGCAAATAGGGGGAAAATGAGAATTCAGCAAAATTTGATACTATTCAGTTACAAAAACATACACCCTTTCTACTCTTGGCGTGAGTCACCTTAACCTTCACCTGATTATTTAAAGGAATAACCTGAAGATTATATAAATATGTAAGCCAGGCAGGTTGCTAACAGTGTCCTAGAGAATGTGTTCCTTCTTCCTCTGCTGCATTCTCTAACTATTAAACCATCTCAACCTCAAGTAACCTTTTGGCAGAAAGGTTGCAAATAAATAAAATAACAATAAATAAACAGTTGTCAGTTATCCCTCTGAGGATATATTTACAAAAATAGCTGGCACCACAAAAAACTAGATATTCTGAGGCAAATGTTACCAAGAAAGAGTTCTTTATTGTATTAAATAGATGAAAGTCTAATTAGTTCTCTATGTGTTATTTCAAAGCCATAAATCTGAATTATCATTTCAATTTTAAGGTCTATAAATCAGAACTGGATAAATCTGTCTAGTTTTATTTACCCAGCTTCTTATGTTTTAATTCTAAAATTATTTCCTCTATATCAGGGGTGGGATTCAAAATTTTTAACAACTGGTTCTGTGGGTGTGGCTTAGGTGGTGGGCATGGCTTGGTGGTCATGTTATTGGCTGGGTATGGCCAACTTGATATCACTCACATCAAGGCATGCATCTCCTCACCTGGCCTCTCATGACTGTGGGGATGCTGCAACAGTCGTAAGCATGAAAAATGGTCATAAGTCACTTTTTTCAATGGTCACTCCATACAAGCAAAGTACCAGCAAAGGAGGGGAAAAATCTCCAGAGAAATTCCAGAGACAGGAAGTCTAGTCCTGCCAAGAATGTAAAAAGGGTTAACGGAGAGGCAGTTTCTGTAAGCAACACCAGAATGTTTCCTTCCTGCCTTCCTTACAGGATTAGGCCAGTAATTTCCTCTAACAACCAGTTCTCTGAACTGCTTAGAATATTAACAACCGGTTCTAACTAATAGGTACGAACTGGTAGAATCCCACCCCTGCTCTATATGTAATTTTGTTTTAAAGTCAGCATGGACATTATGCATGGTTTTGTAAATATTTCTTATAATACATATTTTTATAATATTGCCATTGTTGAAAGAAAAAAAATTTACACCATGAAGTTAATATCTAGTTATTTGAAATATTTATACACCTCTTCCTACTTTTTAAAAATTCAGAGTGGTTTGATAAATTCAACCAAATGTATTCTTCTTCAAATCTACGTGATAGGAATGCTGTAACCCCCTTCCCATAGGGCTATAAGGATCACTAAAGGAGATAATGAAGCAGATTACATGGTGGAATTGACAGCATTTATAGAGCTTTTGCACCAGAGGGATTTGATGGTATCTTCCATCAGTCACTGCTACTGTCATAATTTAAAATCTTAAGGCTGTGAAAACCTGATCTACATTAGCCAGATAATTGACTCTGAAAGTCTGTTTTCAACCAGCTGTACCATAGATGAAGCAAGAGACAGAGTAATTTACTGGGCAGCTCTAGAACTATGTAAAATCCACAGTTTTCTAGGTTATTTCAACTAAAGAATATTCATGGAAATGAATGGACAAGACTGAAATAGAAATGGCTACATTTATTTATTTCCCACCTTTATTATTTTTATAAATAATTCAAGTTACCACACACAAGCTAATACTTTTTTACTCTTCCTATTTACTCCACAACAATAACTCTGTGAGGTGAGTTGGGCTGAAAGAGATGACTGCCCAGCTAACTTTCATGACTAAGGCGGGACTTGAACTCATCATCACTTGCTTTCTAGTCTGGTACCTTAAACTTTAGACCTAACTGGCTAATGTTTTAGAACTGCAAAGCATTATTCAACTACTAGGGACTTATCTGAACCTTAATGATATGTATATACAATAATTCATCAAAGTGTTCATGATCAGCGTTTTTAACTGAGCATAGGTCAAATTTGTCCAAGTTTGTCAGTTTGGATTATTAATGAAAGGTTCAATAATCATCTAGAAAACTGGTTCTATCTAATTTTCAGAGCCTGGATACTATAATGATTTGGACAAGTACAGCACTGAAATGAAATTTTGCTTTGCAGTTTAAAATTAAAATTGATAGATTATTATCCTTCCACATAAGAAATAAATAAACATAGCCATTTGAAATAGATTACCCCAATCAAAAAGAAAAACACACCAAGCTGCACTTAGCAAAACTCAAGGGCTTTTGCAAATAGCCAGGCATTAAATGAAATCAGCCCAAGGGCAGGTGGTGGATGTCCCTTTCCTCCCTCCCCATGATAAAAATGGAGATGAGTGCACCCAAGGCAGATATTTGAGTTGAGAAGATAGGCATATTACATGCTGTGCATGATAGGGGGCATATTCTTTCAGAATATGTTTGTAAACCCTTTTCAATTTTTTTTAAATAAAACTTTTTAAGGGATACTTGACTAAATTTGATGACAACATTGACTTTTGGTTTTGGGGAATTTTTGTTTGTTCAGTCTTCTTCTTAGAAAAATTCTTTAGCAATTGGGGCTAATACACTAACATTTTATTTTATTTTTTTATAGGTAGCTGAATCACTAATGTAGTAATGCTTCTATCATGTGCATACAAAAAGTTGATCCAATATCAGAGATAAATTAAGATCATATGCAAGTCTGGGCTTCTATTACATCTCGTAGGCATTTGAATAGTCTAGGATAAATTACCAATATTTTGTTTTACAGAAATTAGGAATATTTAACTGCCCAGAGCCACCTTATAAGGGAGATGGGTAGCATAACATTTTAATAAAAAATGGTTTTAAATAGAGATTATGCTTGCTCAGAAATAAGAATATGATACAGAGGTTAAGATGAAACAGCTTCAAGTTCTGATTCAGCTCTATTCAGAGATATCTATAGGTTGGGTCTGAAAACTGCATTGGGGCATCATGAAGGAAACTCTCATAGCTGACTGTGATATTATTATCATAGATGAAAAGAAATCAATATTTTTGTCAATAAAAATATGCTATTTTTACAATAGCTTGCCAAGAATTTGCTAAGTAAGCCAATCACTCTCTTAGTTTACCTACCTTTAGGGCTTTGTTCTGGGGATCAAATGATGATGTCTCCATATATGCCTAATTTTCATCTTGTGTCTGGATTACTTTATATTATTGGGAGAAACAACCCTTTCCTGAAAGAGAACCCAACACCAACCATTTTCCATCTATTATTACATAAATGGAACAGCAGAAGAAATAAAGAGAGAGTGGGAGAGGAGGGGGGGGGGAGTAGGGGGAATTAGCCTATCCTAAGTATGATTGCTTTTGGTTACTAATCAGGCCCAGGTGCAAACTTCCAGTCTGGGAAGATTCCTGTGAACTATGCATGAGCAATAAAGTAGCTCATTACATTCTTTACATGTGGGTCTGGATGAACTTAAGGCACAAATGCCCAGATCCAGACTGGTTCTAGGTGTAATTTCAGAACATATTGTGACACCAAAAAGGCATGGATATGCCATTTATAATCTGCATTCTATATCAGGTTTATAACCTCAACTCTGAGCCTTAGTTACTCACTAAGCTTGTAATCCCCATTTTTGCTTTTAAAAGACAGGTCTTGCAGAGATGCAGATGATTTAGATCACTGTTTTTCAACATTAGCAACTTGTGGTTGGCTGGCTGGGAAAATCTAGGAGTTGAAATTGAATCACTTTAAAATTGCTAAGTAAGAAACACTGATCTAGAACTTGCATAAAGCCAAGAGTTTCTCAAAATCTATTCTCTAATATTCCTTCAATTATTTCTTTGTTTATTTAATTTCTATAGCTGCCTATCTCAACCAGCGACTTTCATATCTTAGTGGGATTCTAACAATCTCTTTATTGACTTACATTCCATGTTTCTATGGAACTTTTACAGTATATTTTAAAGTTATTATAAGGTTTTGGTTTTATTGTACTTGTATTGAACTTGTTTATTGTAGTTTTTGACTTATGTTATAGTTGTGCTGTTTTAGCACTTGAAAATCACATGGAGTTTGGGGAGGTAGGTAGTTTGAATAATTTTTTATATGAAATAAACCAACATGGACCCAATGATGAGAATGCACTTATTTTTCACATGTGGAATGTCTATTCATATTATTGGATAGTTGCTGGGAGGAGTGAGATGAATTAATTTATCCAGTTTATAATTTTTAGTTAATGATGATAATGAAATGGGCTCTGTTTCATTAATGGCAAAGACAGGGTTAATTCATGTTTTTAATGTTACATTTTTGAAGTACATATGGTCTCCAAAAATCAAAGCCCAGGATCTTCACAATTTTTAGAAAATGAGAAAACCACAAGTCATTTTTAACTAATTCTTCCATGCCATGTTACTGATTTTACAAGGTAAAGCTTAAAAAACAGGTGGTTTTAGTTAAATATATGTTGTAACTCCTAGGTGATTTCTTTTTAAAAAAATAGTATTTTAGAGGTCAAGATTCAAAGTACACTAATAAAGTATTTCAGTTCTTTTTTGCAATTCAGCATTATGTTTAGAGATATTTTAATTGATATATTAATTATGAACAGTCAAAATGATAAAGGGATATTAGACTTTAATATTCAGTCTCTGGTATGCTAAAAATTGAAGTTGATTGAATGACAAAGACTAAAATGTAGCTTAGAAAGACTTTGCCTTTGAGCATACGTACTGGAACATTCGTCCTATGAAGTTTTATTTACTATTACTGCTGTTTTGAACTAGCTTGGTATGGTGTTAAGGCATCAGGCTAGAAACTAGGGCACATATAGTTTTGCCTTAGATGTAAAGCCAGCTGGGTGATATTAAGCCAGTCATTTTGTCTCAGCTCTGGTAAAAAAGTAATGGCAAATCACTTCTAAAAAAGTCTTGTCAAGAAAACTGCAGTGATTGTCCATGCATTCACCAAGAGTAAAAAATTGTCTCAGAGACATTAAATCAGTCGTGCTTTTATGCTGCTTCCTGCTGAATTATTAGTTCCATGTTTTTGCAATTGAATGTTAACACATACATTAATTCTTATTTTAACATTAGCATTTTTCAGCCATCAGATATATAGGTAAATTACAGTGTGGAAGCATGACCAAAATGTTCAGATGTTGGTAATTAAACATATTCATGATGGTTGAAGTGTCCTGTGGTTGTGTGATCACCTTTTGTGGTATCCTGACATGCAAAGTCAATAGGGAAGCCAGATTCACTTAACAACTGTGTGATTAATTTAACAACAGCAGAGATTCACTTAACAAATGTGGTAAGAGAAATTGTAAATTGGGGCAAAATTCACTTAACAAATTTCTCACTTAGCAACATAAATTTTGGGCTTAATTGTGATCACAAATTGAGGACTACAGTATAATAAGAACTGCTTATCTTCATTTGCCTATATCATACTGGTTACAACACACATATTCATTTATTATTTTTATTATAAGATAAAAGGCATCCACAAAAAGTCTCCCTGAGCTCTCAAAAGGGCCAGAAATAGTTTGGGATTATCAATTTTGGACCCTTTTTAAACTTATGTCTATGACTCCATTCCCACTCACGCTAACAATACTATTGCTAAATTTGCAGATGCTACAACAGTGATGGGACTCATCTCTGGGGGGGATGAGTCTGCCTACTGAGATGAGATGGACTGGTTGCTTTCATGGTGTGGAAACAAAAGCTTGGTCCTCAACACCAATAAGAGCAAGGAAGTTATAGTGGACTATAGAAGGAACAGATCAGACATCCAGCCCTTGCTTATCAATGGAGACCGAGTGGAGTAAGTGGCCAGTTTTAAATTTCTGGGTGTTACCATAAAAGAGGATCTGACCTGGGATGCTCACATTGCAGCACTGGTCAAAAGGGCTCAGCAGATATTATACTACCTGAGACTTCTCAGAAAACAAAAACTGAATGAAAAACTGCTGGTGACCTTCTACCGCTGTACCATAGAGAGTATTTTAACTTACTGCACCTCTGTATGGTTTGCCAATTGCACAGTGGCAAATAGGAAAGCACTCCAGAGAGTTAACGTCATTGCCCAGAGGATCATTGGTTGCCCTCTCCCTCTATGGATGAGCTTTATAGTTCCCGCTGTCTTAAGAAAGTTCAAAACATTCTCAAAGATCTACCTCATCCTGGGCACCCTTTTTTGAACTATTACCATCTGGCAGATGGTAAGGAATAATAAAAACAAGGACAAATAGGCTGAAAAACAGCTTCTATGCCAGGGCAGTAGCTCTTTTGAATTCTACTGTATAGCTCAGTGTTGGTGCGGTGCCGGGGTTTTTTGGTTCAATGTGTGGAGAGTGAAGGATGTGTGTTTATGTTTATTTTCATGGTCATGGTTATGATGTGCCTGTTTTGTTGTTGAAATACATGCATAAGTAAACTACTACTAGGATCTTGCTAGCACAGCCCTTTTCCCTCCTCTTTACGCCCTCTCTAGGCGGTTTACAAAGTCAGGATATTACCCTCAACCATCTGGACCCCCCTCCCCAAACCCACTGCTCCAATTCCCATTCTTAAAAACAGTCAACATCAGATTGTCAAACAATTATAACCCAGGATGCTGGAAAACCAGAAATAGAATGCTTGGAGTCTGCATGTGGCTCTTGGCCTCTTGAACATGATACTGTTGGCATATGCACAGGTGATTCAAAAGTTTGCTGATATAAGGCTGTTGTGGTCGCGCTGTACTTGTCAACATATTACTATATAATTTGGTATTCCAAACTAATTTTTTAACTAATTTTTAAATAGTTATATTGATTTCTTTTTAACTGGGATGGATGTACATCTGTAATAGGTTATTTTTTTATTTGTTGATTTTATTACGGGCATATTTTGTAGATGTGGAATTTGAAAAATGAAAAAAAAAAACCTTCAAGAAGGAATTTGAAACATGTACTTTTAATGAAAAATAAACATCATGTCTCATTGTGAAAATCTTGAATAAATTAAAAAAAAACATTATTGTTGCCTTATAAAGATTGCTCCATTTATGGTAGTACATAACATTTTATTGCAGTATACCACTTCAACATTTCTGCCAGAAGAAAATTATACAATTCCATGGCCTCTTTTATTACTTGCATTTTCATGAATAAATAAGATATAAAGCATTAAATAGCTATGGTTTGAAAAGTATGGGTTAAAAAAATAAATATTGTGAAAATATGTACACACAATATATTAAATATGCTATGGCATTTCTCCTGCATTATTTTTTGTACCCGATTTACAAGGTGGTGTTTCTGTTCTAATATAATCAGTAAAAATGTGCCTGATGATACTAAAGCTTTTGTAGTGTTTAAATATAACAATAAGAAATTCCTCATAGAGAAAATGTTTGTTCTTGTTTCTCCTCTTCTGTATATCCAGTATAGTTATGTGCTCTTTTAAGAAGTGAAGCTGTGGACAGAGGGGTGGGGGAGAGAGAAGTAGAATATTCCTGATAAACACATGCCCTTGTTCATGTCTAATAATTCTAGCAGCTGATGAATTCTATTGCTCAGGGATTTAGCTATGTAAATCCATCTGTTTAAAGCTTCACCCAATTTTATAAGAGCAAAGTCCTGCATTGTGCTTCCCCGAACAATTGATAGGGTTTTTTTGGGGGGGTCATACTGTCTTCGATTTGGGCTTTTCTTTTCTAAAGAAATAATAATAAGCATTTCCCAGTGTAAAGGAAAACGGGACTCTGGAAATCATTAAATCATGTGGATCTGAAACAACAATAACAACAACAATAATAATACAATGACAAGGATCGGGGAAAAAACCCTTGTACTGCAATTGTAAAGGTGAAATGCAGACACTGAGAGAAAGGGAATATATCTTCTGCATGCTATTTGCATTTGCTCAGTTAAAAGCTGGCAAGGCTGATTTAATAGAAGCTTGCCAGGAATCAAAGCAATAAGTCAAGACAGGTCAGAGCAGTTCATTTGTGGATCACTCAAAAGGTTGTAAAGCAGTCAGAGTACAAATCACATAGATGTTCTCTCATTATGCAATCTGCATTAAACCATACAGGACCTACACTAGTCCCTTTCATTAATATGCAATCAGAAGAGTCTTTCATTGCTTTGTGTCATTAAAGATTTTAATTGCTGTTCTCAAGCATGTTATGGAATTATAACCCTTTACAGACCTTCCAAATGTAATATATAGAATCAGTGGCAAATATTTTAATCATTAGTCCAAATATGTCCACCCCTTTCTGATACACAAAGTTTGAAAACATTTGAGATGTCAGATTTACTGTTATATTTATTTCTTTTAAATGATGTCCATTTCAGCTTTGATGAGTTTCATGTGAGAGTAAAATGACAATAACAAAAAAGCACAACAGTAAAATTATCTAAAAACTAGATATTTATCCATTATGCAGGTATTTGTATTCCAGCCAGTCTGGTGCAATGACTGGGCTAGAGATCAGATGTCTGTAAGTTTAAGATCTTTTTTGGGCCTAAAGCCCACTGAGTGACCTTAGGCCAATTCCTTCTAAGAAGAAGGCAATGGCAAATCACTACTGAAAAATGTTGTCAAAGAAACTGCTGTCTCTTGTCCAGAAAGTCCCTAGAAGTGAAAATTGGTGCAAAGGTTCATTTATATTAGGCCAAGGAATCAAAAGTTCTTTTGCGTCAGCCTTCAGCTCATATTTCTTAGGTATCTGCTATGTTTTGAAAGACATAATATATTAATATCATTCTACTATATGAGCTAATATGGTAATACATTTAAACAGTTACTAGCTTAGTAGCACCATAATTAAAAAAAAATCATTAGACAAAAGGGAAGGATCCTAATGGGATCTACCCAAACAGTGGCATTTTGATTTGGGGCTAAAGGAAACATACTGGATATTTCATATCCAACTGAAGTTAGTTTTTAGTATATTATCCATTTTAAATAATATTTTATCTTCCAATAAAAGAGAGGGGGAGGGAAGGAGGGAGGGAGGGAGAGAGAGAGAGAGCAAACTGTATTTTCCATTTTTGTCCTTGGTTTCTGGAAGAAAACTTAGACTCTAATTGGTCCCTGGCATATAGATAAAAATCCTATTTAAATAATGTAAGAGAGAAAAAGATGTTTCTCTCCCTCTAGAAAGTTGTGGTAATGTTTACTGACCTGCTGTTGATATTTACCTTGACACCCCATTCAGTCATCAGAATAAATATCTGTATTGGGTTTCATTTCTATTTTATCTTGTATGATTTATGATGTTATTGCAAAAACAATATTAGGCTTTAAATACCAAAACAATATTTAGGATGAAAATAGGCACTAATCATGGTTTGAAAAGGTTGAATGCTTTGATTCATGTTACTCACCGAATCTAGCAATTTGTATTCTCAAGTATTTGCCTTTCAAATCCATGTCTCACTAATTGCAAACAATATGCTTTGTACTATTTGTAAAAGTAAATCTGAGGGACTGGAATTAGGAGGAGGAAAATATATAAGAAATTGCTTGGAATGAATATCTAATATTGATTGATGATTTTTTTTTAACATGAGGTTTATTATTTATCTAACAAGGTGACAAAAATGTATTGTCTACAGTCCAGCATAATATCATGTGCTTAGCAATTACACTTAATCTTATATTCAATTATATTTTCAACTCACTCTTTTCTTGCTGAATATGTGGGGGAAAAGATTATAGCAAGATATTGTATCAATATATAAAATCAATTTTAATCATTAGATTAAATGCTTCTTATTCTTTTGTTAGTAGAGCAGTAGCCTCTGCTGTACTAAATTATATATATTTTGTCTTGAGAAACATTACTTTGTCTAGTATATTAGCCCTTAAATCTTTGAAAGTTGAAAAAGAGACAAGAAAACTTATCACAGATGATAGACAGAAAGAATCTTTTCCAGTTCTATAATTATAGGAGTTATTGTTGGTACCCTGTGAACTCATTCTTCCTTTTGTCTTTTTTATGGAATATCCCATTATCTTATGAGAAGACAGATGATCAGAGTAATGCAGTTAGAAAATAATCTATAATCAGTATAAACTGCATCTATAATTAATAATTCTCTATTGGTAGTTTGAATTTTACATCAAAAAATTTTTTTGTATCATCGTTGAATCAAGATTCTTTCAGAGGATGGTTGATGGGTTTCATATATTGAAGACTGACCTCTACACTTATGGAGTAAATTACTCATGCTCCATAGGTAATAATTTCAGAGATATTTCCTTACTTAAGCAGAGAAACAAAATAACGATGTATGTCCAAAAAAGCAGTGGGAGTGACTTCTGTCTTCCTGTAGGGGGAGCAGGTCAGGAATGGTGCATGGGCCATGCCAGTGGTCCGTGCAGGTCAGGGAAGACACACATGGGGCAGCACAGATCCAGGAGGGCCTATAGGCAAATGCAAGAGGTGCTGTATGAGTCAGGGAGGTCATGCATAGGTCAGGTGAGTGTGCTGGGAAAGCACATGGTTTCCTTTCTTCCTGTTCCTTTCCCTTTCTTCTCTTCCTTTGGTACAAAAATAGTTGCTCTAAGATGCCCTGTTTTGCCAATTAAAGGTCATGGTGTTAATTTTAGTAGTATATAGATGATATGAAAGCAAGTTATGGAGTAGACATGTGTTTCTTTAGCAATCCATCTTGGCATTATGTTAACCCATATCCTTAGATTTTGGCTTGCTATAAACATAAAGCTAGATTTTGTGACTTGTCTGGCATAGAAAAATAGTTAGAATAAACATTAATATTTTGTGATACCTGAAGGATTTGCATGATATTGATTCTGAACTTTTATGTGCCTACATTGTGAGGCATTCTATAATCTAGTAAATTAAGTATCTTTGAAAATGCCATATGGGTAGTTCTTGATTTACAAAAGTTGCTTAGTGAATGTTCAAAGTTATGACAGATTCGTCCAGTTTTGAAGTTATGGCCACTGTAGCACCCCCATGGTTATTCACGCTTATGACTGACTGCATGGATGCTGTACAACCCCTTCACTATCTTCTTCTATCTGGCCAGATTGGATCCTCATAGTCCTTGAATCTGCTTCCCATCCCAGAAGGCCTTACTCCCTTATCCTCATTTCCCCTTTGAAGATCTCTGAAGCTTGGATTAGAGAATGTGGGCAAGATGTTCTCTTTCTGGGTTGCATAACTGCATGACATGATCCATTTTTTAGGGTAGCTTAGTTGAATTGTGGGTACTCTGAAACTGGTAGCCACTTCCAGGATTGTGTCATGTGGTCCAGGAATAAAGTGGCTCATTCTGCTTCCTTTACAGGAGCTCCAGACTGCTGCAGACTGCAGTTCACATTGGGGAGCAAAGCAAACTTCTTTGTTCCTGGGCTGCATGGTACAATCCCAAAATTCTATAGTACTTTATCAGTGCAACAAACATTCTAGTTTGCTGTATAAAGTCTGGCCCCAATATCCCTTTAGTAAAGGGTATTTGCAATTTTGCAATCCAAAATTATTGGATACAAGATGGGTGGAAATACATTTCATAAATAAATAAAGTTTATATAGTTTAATGTCTTTAGTAAGCATACTTAGAGAATAATCTTAAATATAGATCCTAAAAATTGAACATCTTGCCAGTTTTTCCAATATTTAATGTATGAATAAACTCTTGTTCTTTTTTATTTAGAAGAGCATATTTATAGCTTACAGTTGAGCTGTGTGGTCCTTGGCACCCACTGTTTTCTTGCATACATTTTTCTTGCATATATTTCATTACCAAACTAGAGAATAGCATCTGTGCTGTTCTTTTTTTGTTTTATTCCTCTTCATTTTGTTTTCCTCCCTTCTTCCCATTCATAATCAGTGGCCCCTGTAGCTGTTTGTATAGCTTTTGCCATTTAGAATAGAATAGAATAGAATACTTTATTTGCCAAGTGTGATTGGACACACAAGGAATTTGTCTTGGTGTAAATGTTCTCAGTGCACATAAAAGAAAAGATACATTCATCAAGAGTCAAGAATCATAAGGTACAACACTTAATAATAGTCATAGGGTACAATAAGCAATCAAATCATACTAGGAAGCATCAATATAAATCATAAGGATACAAGCAACAAAGTTACAGTCATACAGTCACAAGTGGGAGGGAATGGGTGATAAGGAGTGATGAGAAGATAATAGTAATATTAGTGCAGACTTTGTAAATAGTTGGACAGTGTTGAGGGAATTATTTGTTTAGCAGAGTGATGGCATTCAGGAAAAAACTGTCTTTGTATCTAGTTGTTCTGTGTGCAGTGCTCTATAGCGTTGTTTTGAGGGTAGGAGTTGAAACAGTTTATGTCCAGAATGTGAGGGATCTGTAAATATTTTCACAGCCCTCTTTTTGACTTGTGCAGTATACAGGTCTTCGATTGAAGGCAGGTTGGTAGTAATTGTTTTTTCTGCAGTCCTAATTATCCTCTGAAGTCTGTGTTATGAACTAAGCAAACTCATTCATCAATAACCCTACTAGCTTTACTTCAGCAGCAGGCTTGTAATCCTGCACTTCTGATTGGCCCGCGGATAAGCAAATCGTGATTGGCCTCCTCTGGCTGACCTGATTGGCTGACAGCGGGCCGTCTCTGATTGGACGCTTTTAGAGCAGTTAATTCAATTTCATTGGTTGTTGTGACAGCAGCCAGCTCCATAAAAGAGCTGCTGCTGCCCAAGTATTTTGTTCTGTTCTGAAGTCACTATTAAAGAGTTGAGTCACTATCCGATGCCTCATCTCCGTTATTGCGCCCACTCCTCCTGATCTAACACTGGCGACGAGGATGGGATGCGGAGATGATAGAGCTGACTGAGCACTCACTGAGTACCGAACAGAGCACATGGCTAAGAAAGCGCGCCAACAACGGCAAAGATGACCAGCGGGCGCCATACCACCCGCTCCATTTGACCCGGCTAACGAAGACTGGGACTCGTATATAGACAGGTTCCAGATGTTCCTGGAGACCAACAATCTGAAAGACGCTCGCCTGGCAAGAAAGCGGCGGTCTTCCTGACCCACGTGCGGGCCTGCCGTTTTTAAAATGGCTAAGGCACTTGCTAAACCAGCGGAAGTTAAGACAATGGATTGGGATAACCTCGCTCCTATCCTTCGGGCCCATTATGCACCCGCGGGTGCCAGCATCAGGAGACACGAGTTTTACCAGAGGGACCAACGGAAAAGCAGCGTTGGAGACTTCATCGCTGACCTCCGGAACTTGGGTGGACTCTGTGGTTTTTCAAACCTCGAGGAAGCCATGAGAGACCGAATAGTTCTGGGATTAGATGACCACACGACCCAGAGCAAGATCATGGCTAAAGGGGACATCGACCTCGCAGATGTCATCACTGAGCGCTACTGCAGCAGAAGCAACCAGGAAGTCGGCTGCTCGAATCGCCGCACCAACGCACCCGCTCCGCCAACTCGCCAGTGATACTATGCCTTTTTCCGAAAGGCACTCAACAACAGCTCACCATGAAGACCTCGAATCCTCGTCTGATAGTGAGGAAGAGGAGGTCAACCGACTCAGGTCAGAGCGCGACCAGCGAGACCAGAGGAGCCAGAAACCTTCAGCGTCAATGCGCCGGTTGCGAGGCCAATCACCCGCGATCTGACTGCAAATTCCTCGACGCACTCTGCCGTTCCTGTGGAAAGAGGGCCACATCGCAAAGGTCTGCAGAAGCAAGCGAGGTCTAGTCCAATCCGAAGAGAAAGCAACTTCCGCCAAACAACGGGCAGCCCACCTGTAAATCGGGACCGCCTGAATCACCAATGGAACCACTATCACTACAGAAATAGAGCGCCTGCTGCGTCAGCTAGACGGGAAGAGGCGCATCAAACCATTACCATTGGTCACGCATCATCCTTGGATGCAAGAAAGATCTGAGTGAAGGTCGCCATTGAGAATCGTCCATGCGTAATGGAAGTAGACTCGGGATCGTCCCTATCAATGGTCTCATGGAAAACCTTCAAACAGCTGATCCCTGACATCCGTCGCCAGGACCTCAGCACCCAAAAAATCATATTAAGGGACTACCAGGGAAACAGGATTCCCGTTGCCGGTTCCCATAGCGTCCAGGTGTCCTTCAACTCTGCCTATTACCATCGTCGATCGAGACCGGCCCAGCTTGTTGGGGTTACAGTGGTTCGCTCCACTGGGGATTGAACTAGCTGGCATTCACCAGACCCGGAAGCTTAGCGACTGGGAAGCGGCCCTCGTCCAGGAGTTCCAGGGCGTGTTCACCGAGAAGCTAGGCAAGTACAAGGGATCCCCATATCGTTTAGCCTCAGCCCCGATGTTGCGCCCATCCGCCTTAAGCCTCGTCGAGTGCCTTTCGCACTCAAGCCAAAGATTGATGAACAATTGGACAAATTAATAGCCCAGGGGGTGTTGGAACTGATCGATCACGCCCGTTGGGAAACCCCGATTGTAACACCCATAAAGCCTGATGGATCGATAAGAATTTGTGGGGATTACCGGGCCACCCTAAATCACGCACTTCAGCAGAGCGCTTACTCCGTACCTGTGGTCCAACACCTTCTTCACTCCTTGGGAGGTGGAATAATATTTGCAAAATTGGACCTAGCCCAGGCGTACCAGCAACTGCCCGTAGATGCACAGACTGCAGAAGCCCAGACTATAGTCACGCACAGAGGTGCGTTTAAAGCGTAATAGACTCCAGTTCGAGTGAGTGTAGCACCAGGCATCTTCCAAAGCCTAATGGAGAGACTGCTACAAGGCATAAAAGGGGTCGTGCCTTATTTCGATAGCGTCTTTATAGCTGCCCCACTAGAGACGTGTTAGAGAAAGCGACTCAGAATGGTTCTCCAGAAATTCAAAAACGCCCGGTTTGAAAGTAAAAAAAAGACAAGTGTCAACTTTGTACTGAGAGGGTTGAATTCCTTGGGTACCTTCTTGACAAAAAGGAATCCATCCTACTGAAAAAAAAGTAACTGCAATAAAAAAAACGCCCCAAGACCCAGGAATAAAACAGACCTCCAAGCCTTCCTGGGACTCATTAACTTTTATAACATCTTCTTGCCCCAGAAGGCGACTGTAGCTGAGCCCCTACATAGACTACTCGACAAGAAGGCTTCCTGGGTCTGGGGACATCGGGAAGAGCGAGCATTCCAGCAAGTAAAAGATCTCTTAACCTCAGATGCTGTATTAATGCAGTATACGAGACTTTGCCTTTAACTGTCACCTGCGACGCTTCACCGTTTGGGGTGGGAGCCATCTTAAGCCATGTCCTACCAAACGGTAATGAGGCACCTATTGCTTTCTTTTCACGAACTTTATCAAAGACTGAAAGAAACTATAGCCAACTCGATAAAGAGGCTCTCGCTATTGTATCCGCTATTAAATGTTTCCATGAATATGTATATGGAAGACCGTTTACCATAATAACCGATCACAAGCCATTGCTTGGCATTTTAGCGGGAGACAAACCAACTCCCACATCTTATCACCCAGAATGACCCGTTGGTCAGAGTTTCAGCCGCATCACGATTATCAACTGCAACACCGCCCGGGAAAGCCATTCCCCACGCTGACGCCTTGAGTCATTCTCCGCTATCGGAAGCCATAGACGATCCAGCTCCAACTCTAACTGCACTCCAAATTGAAACTCTCCCTGCACCACCCTGACTGCACGAGACATTGCCGCGGAAACAAAAAGGATCCTGTATTCGCTCGAGTCCTCAGCTGGGTGGGAACGAGGTTGGCCTGACAACGAACCCAATGACACCTTCGCGCCTTTCAAACACCGACAGACAGAACTGTTCTCCCAGAAGGCTGCATCTTGTGGGGAGACAGAGTCGTCATCCCAGAAAAATTACAACATACAGTTCTAAAACTGTTGCACGATGGTCATCCAGACATCGTGCGAATGAAGGCATTAGCAAGAAGTTACGCGTGGTGGCCAGGTATCGATAAACAGATAGAAGCCTGGGTGGCCATATGCAACAAGTGCCAGGAAATCCGCGCTGCCCCACCCAGAAGGCACCTCCAACTGAATGGGACGCACCTCGTGGTCCCTGGTCCCGCATCCACATTGACTTTGCGGGACCCACCAAGAGACACACTTTTCTCATAACAGTGGATGCCTATTCCAACTGGCTCAAAGGTCCACAAAATGAAAGAGCACCACCACAGAAGCCGTCATTAAAAATTAAATAGACTATTAAGCTACGCACGGATTGCCTGACGTTTTAGTCTCAGATAATGGTCCCCAATTCACTGCCCTAGCATTTGAACAGTACCCAGCCGACGGGGCATCCGCCATGCCTTAACTTCACCGGCTCACCCTGCGGCCAATGGCAGGGCTGAGCGAATGGTCCAATTCATAAAAAAGACCTTGCACAAGATGGAACATGGAGACATTGACGACAAAGTAACCAGAATGCTTCTCCTCCAACACATCACCCCGCACAGCATCACAAACAGAACCCGGCCGAACTTCTGATGGGCTGGAAACTTCGCTCACACCTCGATCGCCTACCACACCCAACCTACACGCCAGAAAAACCTTGCAGTTCCAGCAGCAAGTGTCGTGCGTTCAAGGTAGGCAACTTAGTCTTTGCGAAAACTTCTCGGGTGACCCATTGTGGGTCCCCGCTACTATAACTCAACTTACGGGCCCTAGATCTTACCGTCTACAAACTAGCGATGGGAAATTATGGAAGCGCCATATAGACCAACTTCGTTCCCGATTGGCACCTAACCCTATCTCAACCCCTGAATCTCAAACTGGGGGAAGGGAAATCGAGGGGGCCTAAATAGAAATAGCAGATGACCCAATAATTGAAGCCCAGCAGTCTGCACAACCAACCATGGGATACTCACCTTCCGGAGGAGGACCGAGCCGGGTGATTGCCCTCGCCACAAAGCAGCCCGGCCATCGAAGCAAGTCCAGGGAACCCGGATGACAGCAGAGAGGACAGCCCCTGAGTTCCCGAGCGGAGTAGTGGAACCATCTTCACCACCCGGTTCTACAAACAGCCCACCGGAGCCAGCGCCAGAGCAGAAACCGTGGAACAGCGAATCGAACAGACAGGTGAAACGGCCTGCCTACTTGCGAGAATACGTCACCCCACCCCTCAGATGGAACCTAGGGGGAGGGGTGTTACGAACTAAGCAAACTCATTCATCAATAACCCTACTAGCTTTACTTCAGCAGCAGGCTCGTAATCCTGCACTTCTGATTGGCCCGCGGATAAGCGAATCGTGAATGGCCGCCTCTGGCTGACCTGATTGGCTGACAGCGGGCCGTCTCTGATTGGACGCTTTTAGAGCGGTTAATTCAATTTCATTGGTTGTTGTGACAGCAGCCAGCTCTATAAAAGAGCTGCTGCTGCCCAAGTATTTTGTTCTGTTCTGAAGTCACTATTAAAGAGTTGAGTCACTATCCGATGCCTCGTCTCCGTTATTGCGCCCACTCCTCCAGATCTAACAGTCTGTATCTGTCCTGTTGGGTTACAGAACCAAATCAGACAGTTATAGAGGTGCAGATGACAGACTCAATAATTCCTCTGTAGAACTGGATCAGCAGCTCCTTGGGCAGTTAGAGATTTCTGAGTTGGCACAGAAAGAACATTCTTTGTTGTGTGATGTTTTTGATGTTAGGTGTCCATTTTAGGCCTTGTGATATGATAGAACCTAGAAATTTGAAGGTCTCTACTGTTGATACTGTGTTGTCTAATATTGTAAGAGGTGGGAGGTTTCTCCTAAAGTCTGCCACCATTTCTATGGTTTCTATGGTTTTGAGTGTGTTCAGTTCCAGATTGTTCCGGTTACACCATGAGATAAGTTGTTCAATCTCCTGTCTGTATGCGGATTCATCGTTGTCTTGAATGAGACCAATCACTGTTGTATCATCTGCAAACTTTAGCTTCTGAAATTAAATTTTTTACAAAGTTCCTCTGAACATTACTTACCTCTCTCTTTCATCACCTCATTATTATCTATATTTTCCCATTTTCATTTACTTATTTGGCTGGCTATTTCTCTTTCTATATAGTAAGAATGAGCTATGGTATTTATGATCTATCTTTAGATATGCTGGGGAAAATAATTGGTTTATGGTTACTAATAAAACTTAACTAGAGATTAAATACCTGGAGAGTTTTAGCAGAAACAAATGTATGATGGCTACCAAAGTTCTCCTTGTAGTTTAATTTATGAAAGTAGTAGGTCTTCTTGAAAAGAGTTTCTTTCTTCCAAGCCATCATCACTAAAGATTTTAAAGAGATTATTTATCAACCTTGTATAAATGTATTTTAATTGTTTACTTCTTCCTCAAAATTATGGTTACTGGCTGACCTCATCAGTTTATGCCACATTGTTTTTCAACTGCACTTCATGTTTGAAAATGTCTTCTTTGTTCCTGGGCTGCATGGTACAATCCCAAAATTCTATAGTACTTTATCAGTGCAACAAACATTCTAGTTTGCTGTATAAAGTCTGGCCCCAATATCCCTTTAGTAAAGGGTATTTGCAATTTTGCAATCCAAAATTATTGGATACAAGATGGGTGGAAATACATTTCATAAATAAATAAAGTTTATATAGTTTAATGTCTTTAGTAAGCATACTTAGAGAATAATCTTAAATATAGATCCTAAAAATTGAACATCTTGCCAGTTTTTCCAATATTTAATGTATGAATAAACTCTTGTTCTTTTTTTTATTTAGAAGAGCATATTTATAGCTTACAGTTGAGCTGTGTGGTCCTTGGCACCCACTGTTTTCTTGCATACATTTTTTTGCATATATTTCATTACCAAACTAGAGAATAGCATCAGTGCTGTTCTTTTTTGTTTTATTCCTCTTCATTTTGTTTTCCTCCCTTCTTCCCATTCATAATCAGTGGCCCCTGTAGCTGTTTGTATAGCTTTTGCCATTTAGAATAGAATAGAATAGAATACTTTATTTGCCAAGTGTGATTGGACACACAAGGAATTTGTCTTGGTGTAAATGTTCTCAGTGCACATAAAAGAAAAGATACATTCATCAAGAGTCAAGAATCATAAGGTACAACACTTAATAATAGTCATAGGGTACAATAAGCAATCAAATCATACTAGGAAGCGTCAATATAAATCATTAGGATACAAGCAACAAAGTTATAGTCATACAGTCACAAGTGGGAGGGAATGGGTGATAAGGATTGATGAGAAGATAATAGTAATAATAGTGCAGACTTTGTAAATAGTTGGACAGTGTTGAGGGAATTATTTGTTTAGCAGAGTGATGGCATTCAGGAAAAAACTGTCCTTGTATCTAGTTGTTCTGTGTGCAGTGCTCTATAGCATCAATTTGAGGGTAGGAGTTGAAACAGTTTATGTCCAGAATGTGAGGGATCTGTAAATATTTTCACAGCCCTCTTTTTGATTTTTGCAGTATACAGGTCTTCGATTGAAGGCAAGTTGGTAGTAATTGTTTTTTCTGCAGTCCTAATTATCCTCTGAAGTCTGTATCTGTCCTGTTGGGTTATGGAACCAAATCAGACAGTTATAGAGGTGCAGATGACAGACTCAATAATTCCTCTGTAGAACTGGATCAGCAGCTCCTTGGGCAGTTAGAGATTTCTGAGTTGGCACAGAAAGAACATTCTTTGTTGTACTTCGTTGTGTGACGTTTTTGATGTTAGGTGTCCATTTTAGGCCTTGTGATATGATAGAACCTAGAAATTTGAAGGTCTCTACTGTTGATACTGTGTTGTCTAATATTGTAAGAGGTGGGAGGTTTCTCCTAAAGTCTGCCACCATTTCTATGGTTTCTATGGTTTTGAGTGTGTTCAGTTCCAGATTGTTCCGGTTACACCATGGATAAGTTGTTCAATCTCCTGTCTGTATGCGGATTCATCGTTGTCTTGAATGAGACCAATCACTGTTGTATCATCTGCAAACTTTAGCTTCTGAAATTAAATTTTTACAAAGTTCCTCTGAATATTACTTACCTCTCTCTTTCATCACCTCATTATTATCTATATTTTCCCATTTTTATTTACTTATTTGGCTGGCTATTTCTCTTTCTATATAGTAAGAATGAGCTATGGTATTTATGATCTATCTTTAGATATGCTGGGAAAAATAATTGGTTTATGGTTACTAATAAAACTTAACTAGAGATTAAATACCTGGAGAGTTTTAGCAGAAACAAATGTATGATGGCTACCAAAGTTCTCCTTGTAGTTTAATTTATGAAAGTAGTAGGTCTTCTTGAAAAGAGTTTCTTTCTTCCAAGCCATCATCACTAAAGATTTTAAAGAGATTATTTATCAACCTTGTATAAATGTATTTTAATTGTTTACTTCTTCCTTAAAACTATGGTTACTGGCTGACCTCATCAGTTTGCCACATTGTTTTTCAACTGCACTTCATGTTTGAAAATGTCTTCCTGAATTGTGTTATTGGCAACTCTAGTCTGCTATAGTTTCCGCACTAGCATCTCACTTCTGAATTAGTTACTATTATTTAGGCTGACCTTTTCAATCTCTCTGTCCTTCCTTCCTTCATGTATGTGGAAAACTAGAACTGCCTGTTCTATCCACAGTTTTTGTCCTACAAGCTCCTTAAGTTCTAATGAAAGATATTTGGCTTATTTATTCATATAGTCTAGTGTTCCATGACATGTTGGCTGTTGTATTTTGTTCAGTCTTATTCTTTCAGGAATATATGCTAATTGGTTTTGTTGCAACCCTGTAAAATAGAAAGATGGAAGAAGAAGTTAGATGTTAAATGTGTGTTAATTGTATAGTTAAAAGCTACTTATTATGTGATTATGAAGATACTCGGAAGACATTTTCAACCAACACAGGCTGATACCAGGATTAAACTGTTCCCTGTTCATTATATTCAAAGTATTATTGTTTCCTATGCTTTTAAAATTTATGTAACATATATAAATTCAACAGGCAGAGTAATTTCTTGTACTATATATAGATACTCAGGAAAGAATGGTTTATTTTAAGAATTGCTAGCTTCTAAGAGAAAACAACATGGTAACTCTCATATACAACTATGAATCTTTTCCATAAAGAAGCAGAAGTCTTCTTGTAATGATTTCCATGGGTTTACAAGTCTGCCATCAGTTTTCTATCCTGGAAAAGTACCACCTATATTTTTAAGCAAGTAAAATTACCCAATTTCTTAAAAATATATATGCATTTTGTGATATTTCTTTATAACACACGTTTGAAGAAAAATCCTTTTTTGGATGAAGCATCAAGTCAGTCAAAATCTAGAATAACTAATTTTAAAGAATAGCTCTCATGCATCGAGCCAATTGTGTTATATCACAATCTCTGTCCCAGTCTCTGTTTCTCTCTGTCTCTGTTTCCTTTTCCCTCTCCGCTCTTCTGGTTTATTTTCTTTATTTAGCATATGGCATACAATATCAGGGAAATCTACGGATGCTAGACACATTGCAGTTCTGACAGCCTAAATTGGTAGTTCATTCTGTTCAGCATTTGGATGCAAACTAGCTTACACAGATGAGTAGCGGCACTCTGTTTGCTAGGTCTTCCAGACTTCTCTACTGGATTCATCTCACCTATTCTTGTGTTGCATTGTGTCACGTCCAGCAAGGTCCAGCACTGGCTTCTGCTCTCAAACATACCTAGGTTTTTCCCACAGAAGTGGTACCATGTATCTACTTACAATATTGCATGCTTCCAAACTGCTGGGTGGGCAGGAGCTGGGGAGCTAGGGGCAGGGGCTAATCCCATTTTATGGAGCTGGACTTAAACATCATTAAGTCACTGTACCATCATATCTTCTAACCAGCTGACAACCAGCTGACCTAGTTATTAAGGTGGATTCTAGATGAAGAGCTTCTATGCTAATGTAATGGTTGGTTCCCATACTGATAGCTTTGGAAGAGTTTAATAAACAGTTGTTAGCAATCTTCTTTAATATCAGGGAAGTAATCTGTCAGTTTTCAGAAAGGCAGCAAAAAGAAAACAAGGGACTCCAAATCAGTGGTGGTATTTGACCGGTTCTGCCCAGTTCTGGAGAGCTGGTAAGAGCAATGAGCAGTGGAGTCCGAACTGGTTCTCTCTGCTGCTCTGCTGGCTCTGCTGTTGGGTCCGCCCGCCCGCCTGGGCTCCCATAGTCACCTTTATCCGCTAAATTTGAAGTGCAGCTGCTTTGCGCGGCACAGAATAGCGCTACATGGCAGCTGCTGAAGTGACTGGGATCATGCAGGCTTGCAGGAGGTGAGTTATAACACCTCTGCACCTGCACAAATACCCCTGCACCTGCACAAAGTGCGTGTTTGGAGCAGTGGTGGGATTAAAAAACTTTTACCACTGGTTCGGTGGGTGTGGCTTGGTGGGCGCACTTTGTGTATGTGCATGCAAAGTGTGTGCACACGCGCAAAGCGCGCTCACCAAGCCACACCCACCGAACCAGTGGTAAAAGATTTTTAATCCCACCACTGCTCCAAATGTATATTAAGGATACATGATCTTTGAACATTCTCAAGTATGGTAATATTTTCTCTGAAAAATTAATAAAAAATTAATAAAACATATTATGATTGGCCTATGGCACCTGACTTTTGCTAATCTTTAAATATATACATGAAGAATAATTAGTATTTACTAAACTCTTCCATGCAAACTTATTTCTATGCATTTGTTCTCCTGTCACTCCACTGGTTATTTATAATTTTCCAAGCTTAAATTAATGTATTGATAACTAGGTGATAATGCTGGGATATCTTAATGGACTGTCTCCTTGAAAATGATTTTTTCCATGCATCAATAGAGATGTTGCTTAGACTTCTAATTGCTCTAGAAATAAAGAAGGCTTGCATCAAATATAGGCTTTATCTATGAATTACAAATTGTCTAGAAGACATGGTCCCAAGAAGAAAACTTGCCCCTTTGTTGTTTCCATTCTTCAAGACTGCTAATATGGTAGCTTTTGATAGTGGTGAAATGGTTTGCAATTTTGAGCAGTTTGCTTTCTAAAAAAAATGTTTACATTTACGTTACATTATATTCTATATAACTATGAACTGAGGTTGTAATCAGTTAATTTATATTTATAATATTTATAATAAATAAAAGCTCAGTAAATTAGGTAGAATGATTGTAGAACTTATGAAATACATAAAGTATTATGAAATGATGGTGTTCTATTAAGTGTCACATTAATCATACATGTAGTTTGTGTATAAATCTACTGAATATGTTAAGTAAGCACTTAACTAGTGGTTGTAATTTTTACGGAACTTCAGAGATGGTGCACAAAAAAAGTAATAATATAAGCCATTGCACATGTGTTATATGTAGTAGTGATTCAATGGTTAGAATGCAGTATTTCAAGTTAATTCTGTCCACTGCTAGGAGTTTGATCCTGACTGTCTCAAGATTGATTTAGCCTTCCATCCTTCCGAGATCAGTAAAATGAAACCCAGACTGTTGCGGACAATATGCTGACATTTATAAACCATTCAGAAAGTGTTGTAAAGCACTGTGGGGTTGTATATAAGTCTAAGTGCTATTATTATTGCTATATTTTTAGACTGTTTCCATCAATAATCTGACTGATTAAAAATCCCCTGCTATTAGTGTGGCAAAAGAAGAAGTTGCTAACTTTCTTGGCTAGTGAAATTATTGGAAATCTGGTAGGAAATATAAATTTAATTAATTAATAATTTTTGAATTTGACAATATTTTTAATGATTTCAAAATGGTTACCTCCGAGTTCTGTCAATTCAACAATAGCTACCTTGGTGGATGCAACCATTCACTAGAAGAAAACTGCTAAGATTTTTTGCCATCACTCTAACATTATCTCTGTCCTCTCTGTGGAATCTTGTGCCTATTGATTTAAGATGCTTGTTCATTTCAGTTCATTTCAGTTCTCCACTAGCAGCTGAATACAGTTTTTGTCCTGCTGAGGTTAGAACCTATTCTCCTCTGATGTGCTCATGGCATGTTAGGATGTGTATTTTCTGACTCTGTCTAATAAAAAAATATGTTGTGTTATTTAATTTACTTTGTTTGTAACATGTATTAAACATTGCTTTTTGGCTTTCTAATCTTAGTGCAGTCCACATCAAGAATGAAGCTCATAAAGGAAAATATACCCTATATGACTCCAGATTAGTGTCCTTGATTTGTTTTTTCTATACATGAGGAATTACTGAATGCTCCTAACAAAGCATTGGCCAGCATCCCTC
This sequence comes from Notechis scutatus, assembly GCF_049901735.1. Lineage (NCBI taxonomy): Eukaryota > Metazoa > Chordata > Lepidosauria > Squamata > Elapidae > Notechis > Notechis scutatus. The sequence goes on from NC_142013.1 coordinate 36,512,111, forward strand.
TATCATGTTCAATTGTTCAGAAAGTCTTCAGTGTATTACCAGGTCTCAGAAGCACTGGGAAATGTCTTTGAGGCATTTGATTTGCAACAAGATAATTTTATAATCACTTAAAAATATTGAAATAATTTTTGAAGCCTCAAATGGGACACAGAGCCCAGCAGATACCCACCACAGCTGCTAATAAGAACATTGGCACTCCCTGGATATTACTGTAGGAATCCAAGTTCTCAGTTAAAAGATTCTGCCAATGAAGAAAACAAAAAGGCAGTCAAATATGCTGTTTAGAAAATATAGGTTTTTTTCTAACATCCCTACATTAAAATAATCACAACATATATAAAACAATAACAGATGGGAAACAGCAACATTTCTACAGGTCTATCAAGGTGCAAATAAAAAAAAGCCAGACACCCAGATCCACTAATTCACACCCCAGGAGGTTCACAAGACAGCAGAAGCCAGAATATTTCTCAGCATATATTTCTGTTATGGCTTGCTAATTCTCTATGGAATTTCCAGGTTTAAGTATGCATAATGCTTCTGTGCAACTCAAGTCTGTTTTTCAGATATTGCTGTACAAGACAAGATGAAATTCTAGAACTAGAAAACCTTGAATTGCCGTCTTTGGTCTGATTTAAGCATGGTATATAAAATCATACATTGCAATGTCCTACCTGTCAATGAATACTTCAGCTTCAACCATAACAACACAAGAGCACACAATAGATACAAACTCAAAGTTAACCGCACCAAACTTGATTGCAGGAAATACGACTTCAGCAATAGAGTGGTCAATGTCTGGAATACTCTACCCGACTCTGTAGTTTCTTCCCCAAACCCCAAAAACTTTAACCTTAGACTGTCTACTATTGACCTCACCCCTTTCCTAAGAGGTCTGTAGGGGCGTGCATAAAGCGCACCAACGTGCCTACCATCCCTGTCCTATTGTTTCTCTTATTCTTCTTTTATTTTTCTTATATGTACCCATTTCATGTATTCACAACTATGTATACACTTATACTTATTATCTTGTAAACAATTGGCAAATCAAATAAATAAATAAATAAATAAAAATAAATAAAATAAAATGACATTTTGATGACTTGTCCATCTGATCTTCACAAATAGGATGGTACATAGCTTGTATCTTTCATTTAACAAAATCAAAACATGCTTCTAAAAGGGGGTTCACTTCAGATTATTTTCTCTCCCCCCTGCTTTCTTATCTATAATCTATCTAGATCCGTGATGGTGAACCTATAGCACGGGTGCCGAAAGTGGCACACAGAGCCAGCTCTGTCACACGCGAGCTGTTGGTCCAGCTCAGTTCCACTGCACATGTGTACAAGCCTCCTGCCAGGCACCTGATTTTTGGGTATCTGCCGTGCATGTGGGGGGCAGGGTGCATGCTGGAGATGTGTGCATGCACAGGGGCGCAGGGGTCATGCACACATGTGGGGGCAGGGGGAGCATGGGGTGTCGTGCATGCATTGCATTATGGGTGCAGTCACGCGCATGCGTGCAGGCACACACATACACATACGATGACAAAAAGGTTAGCCATCACTGATCTAGGTATTGTATGATTTATAGCCAAATATGCCTAGTAGGTACAAAATGAGAAATGGCTACTTTATAAATAATAATGTTTGTCAGAATAGTATAATTTCTACACTGTAGGAAATGCTTAAAATAAAACAGTTCATCACTTAGTTAGCATCTTGGACTCCCTGACTGTAATTCTGCACATACAGAAAAGAGAATGAGTCCCACTGAGTGCAGAGTGTTTTATTTTCAAATGCAATTTTGGGATTACATTTCAATATTTTCATCCTGGTATATATATCATGGGCAATTTAAAAAAAAAATCTTACTTACACATCTAGTATAATATACATCATAATGGGCATGGTACTGTAGATATCTAATAGGAAATACAGGATTTAATTTGCTTAGAATTCCAGGAGTCTTTTTCATGATAAAACTCTGTAGATAAATGTAATGAGTTACTTAAACTGTACATAGAGAATTCCATATCCCAAATATCTGTAGAAGATGAGCTCCTTGCATTGTGTTTCTCGTCAGGGGCAATTTTTATCTTTGCACACAGGGCCTTCCAGATAATGAAATCTGATCATAAATACAATTTTTCTGGCAGCTAAGGGTGGTGCATAAGTGTTAACACGATGGATCTGTAGTACAGGAGATTAACCTCATGATTAGGGTTTTTTCTGCAGAACAAACCACATTCTGTATTTAAACAAGATCTGAACTCTCTCCTAGTACCAGATAGAACCACTTAGAATGACTAACTAGGACTGAAAAAAAGTCTACAACATTATCTTAAAATACCAACAGATATTGTCATAGATACATATATGCATACTATATATTACTGATATTTAAACAATAATAAAATGCATATATTGGCAAAAGTACTAATACTACATACTGATATGTTATCAAGATTTCCTGTTTAAACAGAGTTGGGTTCATGTGATGGCATTCTTACACTCTGTATTATTTTATGCTTATTTACACAGCATTGCTTTCATACAAATAAAATGTTGCCAATAAATTCTATTTATATTTTACTTGCTAATATATGTTGTTCATTGGCATTGAAGTGTATGTTTGTATATTTTTGCATAGCAGATGTTTCAGAACTTGACATATAAATAGACATTGAGAGAGACAAAGGCATCTGACAATCAGACATTATAATTTCCCATTTTCAATTCCTTCTCTGTGGGAGTTATGAGAGCTATATTCTCTCCCTACAGACTGTCATGTGCAATTATTTTTGTGACTTATTGAGGGATAGTCATTTTCCAGTTAATGTCATTGGAATGCATTAATTTCATTCAGCTTCTATAATAAGTATATACTTGTCATTCTTTTTCCCTGCACATAAGAGAAAACAGAACAGAATACCACATACATACATACATACATACATACATACATACATACATACACACATACATACATTTAAAAAAACCTTTCTCACCCTTATGGGTCATCAGGTCTTCTACCAGAGGCCTAGAAATTTGAGGATTCTATGCAAGATTTAGCTGCTCCTAGCATTGCACTCTTGGACAGAGAGTTCTGATGTCAGTCTTGGGATAAGTTGGAGCCACTCTTCTAGCTTAGGAGTCACACACCCAAAGGCTCCAAACCTGACTGGAACCATTTTGCCTTTACTGTCCACATTGTTTCCAGTTTTTCGTTCAAACCCTAGTAGTGGTACATCTCCAGTTTCTCATACTCCTTCTTCCTGATGCTGCTGTCACTTGGCACTCTTTTGTCTTCTGATCTTTGTTTACTACCATGATGTCTAGTTGATTGATCTGGATCTTACCCTTATTTCCCACAACCTTTTGGATTTCCCATCTAGACTTGGGAAGATCTAATCCATATTCTGTCAGATGTTCCTGCCACGAAGTGCCAGTTGTTTGATTATGTTGTCCAATGTATGTGTTACTTTCTCCATCTCACACCCTGCCACTGTCTGTTGGACTGTCTCTAATGCATAGTCTGTACCTTGGTCCTGTCTAGTTTTGGTAGACTCCTGTTTCTATGAATCTGGTGCTTAATGCCTATTCTTGTGTTGCTATGATCAGTGCTCCAGTGCTGTCTTTTAGCCCAGCTCTTTCCAGCAACTGATAGGATGTCCCAGTGTCTGCCATCTCAGCTTCCCACCTCCCTACCTCCCTCACCCACCTATCTACCTACTTCCTAGAATGTATAGGTTACTTGATTTCTAATAATTCTGGATAGCTTCAAATTAAAAAAGTAAAAACAAAATATAGAAAACAAAAAGAAATAGCCTCCAAAAACAATGTATAACCAAATGTATAACTCTGCCTTATTGCACCTGTTTAGCATGAAGAACCAGAAGTTTGATATGAAGATATTTATTGGTGTTAACCAACTCCTTGAATTGTACCTGGAAACCAACTGGTAACCAACACAGCTTGCAGAACCTAATGAGTGTGCCAATCACTGCTTTATTGCTACAATATGGATCAGTTGTATGTTTTCAGTGGTCTTTAAGAACAGCTGCATGCAGAATGCATTATAGTAATCTAACTGTGATAGGATTAAAGCATATGTGAACACTTGAAGGACATTCTAGTCCAGGAAGGTGTACCACCAGCACACTAGATGTACCTGGGCAAAAACTCTCTTTCCATAGCTGCAACTTGCTATTTGTTCAGGAACTGTACTTCTTAAAAAAATGCTCAAATTGCATTCCACTCTTAAAGGAAGTGTAAATAAGGGGTCCTTGATGCTCTCTGAGCTTAGTTCTTTTCATGCAGATATTTTATTACCCAAACTTGGTAACATCATCAGTGCTAAAGAAATTAGGTCTAGTTATTAAATGTCTAGTTCAGATAGCACCAAGGATCCCCCATTTTGATCATGAACAACAAATATTCTCTTTTTATCAGAAGTGTAAATGATAACAATAATTCTTATTATTATTGAGAATTCTCAAAAGTAAAATAAGTATTATCTTCCATGCTAATTTATTGCTAGAGGTGCTGAAGGTTTGTTGACAGGGTATAGGGCAGTGGTAGCGAACCTATGGCACACATGTCACAGGTGGTACACAGAGCCCTTTCTGTGGGCACGCATGTTGTTGCCCCAGCTCAGCTCTGCTGTGCATGCATGTGTACCTCCCACCAGCCACTTGATCTTCAGGTCTCTGCTGCACATACACAGGGAGGGCGCATATGCAGCAAATGCATGTGTGTTGCATTCTGGGTATGAGTTTGGGCGCTTTGGACACTCAGTGCCAAAAAGGTTTGCCATCACTGGCATAGGAACTCAAATCAAGGAAAACCGTTCAGAACCATTACAAGAACACCTAGAGTCAGGGAACTTCCGGTTTGTCGGCTTCATGCGGCGGCAGGGATTTGCGAAGCTGCGCGATCCTGCCGCGCTAGCCGTTTTTGGGGCTCCGACCCAGCCGGGTGCGGAGCTAGGCTGCCCTGCAGGGGCAGCTGAAGTAGGGGGGATCCGGAGAAGGGTTTGGGGTGCTGCAGACTCCCTCCCTGGCGGCAGAACTCCCTTTTCCCAGGGCGGTGCAGCGGCGGTCCGTAATGGCCGCCACAAAGAAGCTGGCAGCCGGGTAAGAATGCGCAGGAGGAAGTGGAGAAAGTGATTGAGAGGAGAAAGTTTTCTTGGCTCCTAGGACTCTAAGACATATTTAATAAAATTCCTGAAAAGTATGATTCTCTGAATAATACCTGCCAGAAGAGGAAAAAAAGCGGCTGCTTGAAGGTGCTGAAAGGATAGCTTTCCCTCTTTTCCTACGGAATAAATAACTGGATATTAAGAAACCTATTTTTTTAGGTGGAAATTGGTTTTAAGCGATGAGTGGGAAGAGAGAGGATTAAGAAGAAAATATTTGTATGCTAAGATTTGTTGGAGCAGATGCCTTAAGGATTTGAAGACTAGAATATATTGTAATAAGATTTTAAACAGATTTGGACTTTCTTTCTCTTTGATTGATATTACCCCAGAAGGAGAAAGTGAGAACTCTGCCTTGGTTTGGACTGATTGATAACTTTGGGACTGTTTTATCTTTTTATTTTCTTTTGAATATTCTGGTTGTTGTAAGAAGAAAGAAGGAGAAAAGAAAAGAAAAGATTTATAATGGCTCTTTCTGTTGAGGAACTAAGAAAAGAATATGAACAAGCAAAAAAAATGGTAAAGATGGTGTGGAAGAAGCTTTCCTTTTCTTAGAAATGGCGCTTATTAATTATCAACAAAAATTACAACAGATGAAGACAGCAGAGGAACAAGAAAGAAAGGAAGGAGCCATCTTTAATGAATCTCAGAATTTGATCCAGAAAAAAAGGAAGAGAGAAAGAAAAGAAGAGTCTTCCTGATGCTGCTAAGGACTTGGCACTCATTTTTGTCTTCTGATCTTTGTTTACTACCATGATGTCTAGTTGATTGATCTGGATCTTACCCTTATTTCCCACAACCTTTTGGATTTCCCATCTAGACTTGGGAAGATCTAATCCATATTCTGTCAGATGTTCCTGCCACGAAGTGCCAGTTGTTTGATTATGTTGTCCAATGTATGTGTTATTTCTCCATCTCACACCCTGCCACTGTCTGTTGGACTGTCTCTTAATGCATAGTCTGTACCTTGGTCCTGTCTAGTTTTGGTAGACTCCTGTTTCTATGAATCTGGTGCTTAATGCCTATTCTTGTGTTGCTATGATCAGTGCTCCAGTGCTGTCTTTTAGCCCAGCTCTTTCCAGCAACTGATAGGATGTCCCAGTGTCTGCCATCTCAGCTTCCCACCTCCCTACCTCCCTCACCCACCTATCTACCTACTTCCTAGAATGTATAGGTTACTTGATTTCTAATAATTCTGGATAGCTTCAAATTAAAAAAGTAAAAACAAAATATAGAAAACAAAAAGAAATAGCCTCCAAAAACAATGTATAACCAAAAAATCCACCCAGCAGAGGCTGAGCCTGATCTTGGGCAGAGAACACTCCAAAGGGCATGCACTCTTGGGCAGAGTGCAGACCTCTTGGGCAGAGAACACTCCAAAGGGCATGCACTATGACAGAGAAGACACACTTCTTGGATCTCACAAGATATCATTGCTTGATGTCCACTCTGCCTTATTGCACCTGTTTAGCATGAAGAACCAGAAGTTTGATATGAAGATATTTATTGGTGTTAACCAACTCCTTGAATTGTACCTGGAAACCAACTGGTAACCAACACAGCTTGCAGAACCTAATGAGTGTGCCAATCACTGCTTTATTGCTGCAATCTGGATCAGTTGTATGTTTTCAGTGGTCTTTAAGAACAGCTGCATGCAGAATGCATTATAGCAGTGATCCCCAACCTTTTTGACGCCGCGCCCGGTACCGGCATCAGCTGGGCGCCGCGCCCAGTGCACGGCATCAGCTGGGCGCCGCCATCTTTTTGATGAAAAAGTGCTTCCGGTGACCTCATCGGAGCTCGCGTTTTCATCAAAAAGATGGCAGCATACGCCACGCCCGTGAGCTTTTCTGGCAGAAATGGCTTTCTACCGGAAAAGCTCAACGAAGCGCTGGCGCCGCCATCTTTTTTTGATGAAAACGTGCTTCCGGTGAGCTTTCTACCCGGAAAAGCTCACCGGAAGCGCTGGCGCCGCCATCTTTTTGATGAAAACGTGCTTCTGGTGAGCTTTCTACCGGAAAAGCTCACCGAAGCACTTTTTCATGAAAAAGATGGCGCGCCAGCAAGCCGCGGCCCGGTAGGAGTTGTTCGCGGACGTGTACGTCCACGGACCGGTGGTTGGGGACCCCTGCATTATAGTAATCTAACTGTGATAGGATTAAAGCATATGTGAACACTTGAAGGACATTCTAGTCCAGGAAGGTGTACCACCAGCACACTAGATGTACCTGGGCAAAAACTCTCTTTCCATAGCTGCAACTTGCTATTTGTTCAGGAACTGTACTTCTTAAAAAAATGCTCAAATTGCATTCCACTCTTAAAGGAAGTGTAAATAAGGGGTCCTTGATGCTCTCTGAGCTTAGTTCTTTTCATGCAGATATTTTATTACCCAAACTTGGTAACATCATCAGTGCTAAAGAAATTAGGTCTAGTTATTAAATGTCTAGTTCAGATAGCACCAAGGATCCCCATTTTGATCATGAACAACAAATATTCTCTTTTTATCAGAAGTGTAAATGATAACAATAATTCTTATTATTATTGAGAATTCTCAAAAGTAAAATAAGTATTATCTTCCATGCTAATTTATTGCTAGAGGTGCTGAAGGTTTGTTGACAGGGTATAGGGCAGTGGTAGCGAACCTATGGCACACATGTCACAGGTGGTACACAGAGCCCTTTCTGTGGGCACGCATGTTGTTGCCCCCAGCTCAGCTCTGCTGTGCATGCATGTGTACCTCCCACCAGCCACTTGATCTTCGGGTCTCTGCTGCACATACACAGGGAGGCGCATATGCAGCAAATGCATGTGTGTTGCATTCTGGGTATGAGTTTGGGCGCTTTGGACACTCAGTGCCAAAAGGTTTGCCATCACTGGCATAGGAACTCAAATCAAGGAAAACCGTTCAGAACCAAAAAAAGAACACCTAGAGTCAGCTTATAGGGGAGATGGCCAGCATAAAAATTAAATAAATAAATGACATTGGTTCTACAGTTTTTGGGGGTAGCCCACTCTCTGTCTCCTGCAATATTTTCCTATGCATGACATAATCATGATACAATGGCCCGCTTTACTGTAAGCTTGGCCACGTGTTCTTTAGATCTGTGTTCCTCCTGGCTTGGGGTATGCAATCTGTGAGCCCTCCTAGACTCACAACTCCTACTTGATTACCAAGTGGCAGACATGGCCAAAGGGGGAATCATAGCTTCATTTTGTGAGCCAATTATGCCCATTCCTGGATTGACAGGCCCTACTAACAGTCACCCTTGCTTTGGTCGCCTCCAGATTGGACTACTACCATCTGTTCTACATATTGCTGGCTTTGAAGAGTGTTTAGAAACTTCAGCTGGTGCAAAATGCAGCAGCATGGACAGTTATGTGTACTCCTAGAATAGCACATTTTACTTAAGATCTATGAGCCGCACTGATTGCCAGTTTCCTGCTGGGTCCAATTTAAGGTGTTCATTTTAATTTATGCATAAGATCTTTATGCCTAAGATATTTGAAGGACCATCTTTCCCTGGTTATATCAGCCCATCCCACTCTGGGTTACATATAACAATCAAATCAAACAACAAATATAAAAATGACAGATCTCTGTCTCTGTCTCTGTCTCTGTCTGTCTCTGTCTCTGTCTCTTTCTCTCTGTGTGTGTGTGTGTGTCTCTGTCTCGGTCTCTGTCTCTGTCTCTGTCTCTCTCTCTCTCTCTCTCACACACACACACACACACAGAGAGAGAGAGAGAGAGAGAGAGAGAGAATAATATAGAGCCAGTTTGGTCTAGTGGTTAAGGTAACAGGCTATAACGCAATTAAATCATGAGTTCAGGTTTTGCCTTAACTATGAAAGCTATCTGGGTGATCTTGGGCCAGTCACTCACTCTCAGCCCAACCCACTTCACAGGGTTGTTGTTGGGAAAATAGGAGGAGGAAGATGTGTTGCCAGCTTGAATTATTTATAAAAATAATACAGGCAAGATACAAATAAATAACATAAATAATAGCAATAGCACTTAGACTTATATACTGCTTCACAGTGCTTTACAGTCCTCTCTTAGTGGTTTACAGAGTCAGCATATTGCCCCCAATAATCTGGGTTTTCATTTGTTCTGATATAAAATTGGAAGATCATGACTTTGACATGCGTTCCTTTCTGGGTGATCTTTTTTTAGTTAAGTATTTTGTCTAGGTCTCTCACAATCTCTGTACTAAGCAGTTGACCTCTCTTTATTTTATGCTTGCAGTAACTTTTTCTGTATATTTTCTCAGTCCCTTGCACACTGCCTTGTATTCCTTACCTGCTTCATACTGTTTGTAGCACTTTAACTGTCTTTTATAGTCTTAAACAATTCATCTTCTGTATTTCATCAATTTATTCAGTTCTGTTGTCATTAATAGTTGTTTTTCTTTTTTCATTGTCTTTAAGTCAACATTGACGCCTAGCAACACTTTGGAGAAGCATCTGCAGTTTTCTTGATGGGATTTTGAAATAGTTTGCTGAAAGATATTGACCAAGTTGGCTTTGTACTTAAGGCAGGACTAGAAGTCCTGCTGTCTTAGTTCCTAACCTGATACCTTAACCACTACACAAAAATGACTCTTATAATAATAATTTTTACAGTCTGTTGAAATTTAATTTCCATAATGTTCAAATCCAATAGGACTTTGGTCAGAGCTATGCAGTTTTCCTCAGATTAAACAAATTTAGTTAGCTTTGTGATTGGCAAAAAAATTCCTTTGAAGTACAAATTTGTGATTTCTCTCTTGTTTCAGTTTGTAGAACAGAATGAGATAAAATGCTTGTATTAAATCCTTGCTTGAGAATAATGAACTAAACCTATGTACTGACTTTATAGAGTAGACCTCTTTAAAATAATCCTCCTATATTAATTTTTAAAAGCTGTTCAGGCAGAAAATCACATTGCTGCTGAAATTCTAATTAAGGATTCAGAATTGCATGTAACTGGAAAGCTGGAAACCAAAAAAAGTCAAATGGAAACTTGACACACCTCTGCATATCCTCTATGATGAATGTTTCTGTATATAATCCTTTCTCTTTTCATTCAGAAGTGAAGAGATAGTTGAAGAACCATTTGATAATTCTGCAATATGAAATATAACTGTGCATCCAGAGAAGGTTTTAATTCTGTCTTCAGTATGTTCCTTCAGTTCATACTCTATTACTAATGAAATAGTGAATTGCTTTCAGGTTTATCATGCTATGTTTTGTCAGTTCAAACAAGAGCCAAGATCAATAGGACTTCCTCTTAGGTTAGTGTATTCATCTTGCAATATAAGATGAAATTCAGGGCTCATTCACACATCAATGTATTGGCCTCCCATGCATGATAGAAAAAACTTGATCTTGTAGAAGCATATTAGGAATTTAGATTCAGAAATATAATACTTATCTCAGTTTCAGTGGAACCTTTACAGATTCTTCTTGATGAGACAATCTACAAACATATGGCAAATCCTTCTGTTTGCAAATATAAGGTAGAGTGATTCAGGAAAATAGCAAGCCAAACAGGTTAGTTTTTCAGAACAGTGTAAGTCCCTCCACAAAATACAGTATATAGCATTCACTCTGACCCCAAGTGCCCATCTTGCAAGCAACTTTTATTTTATTTTTCAGTTTCTTTGCCACTCCCAAACTGTTTTTTTTCTATTTCCCATTCAACAGGTAATTATTAGAAGATATTAGTTCTTAGAACTTAGCTTTGAAATACAATAAATATTCATCAAAAGTTAACAGCCATGAAGCAGAAAGCACTCTAGCTTTTTCTGCATATATTGTTCTGAAAGTCATAAGAAGTCTTGTGGAACTGGGTTAGCTAGCTACAGATTATCAATTATCTCTGGGATGGCATATAAAAGTACAGATTGTGGATTGGCATTTAGTACTAAATTCTTATTTTACTAATATTTTCTTTTAGTTGTGTATTAATATATTATTTTCACTGACTGGTCATTATCTACCACAAAGAGGATTAATGCTTCATGTCTGAATATGAACATTACTTTCTGCAACTACATAATAACTTAGAATCCTTTGCTTGTAGGCCAATTGTCTCATAAATATTGTTAGGGATAACATGGTTACCTAACTTAGTTTGGGTAAAATAATATATATAGACTATGATTGTGTGTGTCACTTTAAATGCAAAACATGTATTTTGGGTGCGATTGTAAAATCACCATAAGAGGGAGCAAGAGAGCTCACTGTTTGCTGGCTTATTGGATTGATGATTGATGGTTTGCTAACTGCGTGTTTTCCTTGCTACTGAGTTTGAACTACGAAGGAAGAAAAAGAGAAAGGAGGTTTGACTTCTTCTTATCTCATACTGCGAAGAGATAAAATACTGGACTGATATTGTAAGTTTAAATGAACTCTTTTTCGACACTGGACTTTGCTAATGAATAATCCCCGGACGGACTGAACTAAGTGTATGATATATGGACTGTTTGACTATGCATAATAATCTTACTGGAATAAACTATTTAACTGGCACAGTGTATCTGTTTTACTGAGTGTAAGCTACAACAACGTTTATCTCACATTATCTGCCTGCCTGCCTGACTACCGTTGCACATTTTGCTAGGGTGTATATCCCTAACAAATATATAGGGAATATATTCTCTATTTTTTCTTGAACTCTTTTCCTAAATATGAATCCGTATTGATGCTATGATTTGCTTTCAAAATATGTGTGTAAAAATAAGCAAAGCACCCTCTAGCATTGTTAGATTACTCTGATAGGACATACCTGTATCTTGTGATATAGCTCCTTAAAGTACACTGGTTTATGGTTTATTTCAAAAAAGTACTTCATACCACATCAGGACCTGGAAATACATGCCTATGTCATGTCAAGACCTGATTCAGCCAGTACTTTCTGTTTTAACCCACAGGAGGCTGGGCCCTGATGCCCTTTGCTCTCCAACAACCTGCCTTGTCCATAAATTACTCCAGTATTATCTTTCTTCCTAAGTTATGGGATGCAAATCTCAAAGTGTTGTTCTTATGTTTCTAAGCAAAAGTCCAGAAGGAGGTGACATGTGAATTTTCACTATTTGCCTGTACCATGTGTATTAAGCTGTCAGTGAGCATCTAAATCACTTCCTTTTCTGTCACTCCACCTTCAGATAATATCCTTGGAGACACAACACCATTCAGAAACAACCTTCAGAAAATACTTCTTTAAAATGATATGTAAATCCCACAATTCATCATGCACTGTGTAGTATAGGTTTAATTCTTCCTGCTAGGCCTCAATCTGCTGAAACATTACTCTGATATACAGTACAAAGGAGGTAACAAAGATGTCCATATCAAGCTATTGTAAGGCAGTGGCAGGGAGAGAAATTGGTGAAGCCAGGGAGACAATAGCTGCAGTTTAAACAGGCTGCAGAAATTTGCTAAGATGCAGACAAAAGACCTATGCTGAAAAGCAGCTGCTGTGAAATTTCTTGGGCTCCATTATATTATCTCAACAATCCTCACTTAGAAAGTGGATTTGCATCTCTAATAGAGTTCAGCCTGTGTTTGTGAAAGGCTTTCGCTAGGCCTGACCCCATCTCTCAAGATCACATTGATACCGAGTGCCTTGTCTTTGCCCTGCCCTGCACCACGGAGAGCAGTATCATGGGAAAATGCATGAAGTTAAAAAGGAAGCAGAGCCAAGCAAGAGGAAGAAGAAGGTGTCAGGAAGGGGGGGGGTGGAATTAAAGCCTTGAGGCAGTTTTGGTGGTACTTAGCAGTGAAAACTACTTTGGCAAATAATAGAGCGTATTGCTGCTAATTACTGCTAACAAGCTTTTCCTAGCCCAAGTGTGACACTTGGACTGATATGAGATGAGAAAAAGCTATTATTGGTCATGTTTATTGTAGCCTTATAAAACTAACCATAAAAATATAACCATGCCAAATTTTAAGACAGTTTAACCCATCATGCAATGGTCACTATTTTAATATTCATCTCTAATTCTGAATACATCATTTTCTTTCTTAGCTATGTTCTTAATTTCTATCAAGTGAGTGAAAAGGATGGCTTGACTAGGAGAAAATGGATTATATTTTTCTCACATAGATATATTTCTATTTTTTCTAATAGCAGAAATAATACATCATCTGCTCTGTCTCACTCAAACCATCCCTTTCACTTACTTGATAATTTTAATTTATACTTTAATAGCTCTTTACTTATTTGTTACAAGATCTAGAATAGCAAAATCAATAAAAAATCTATTCCTGTATATCAGCTTTCGCCAATCGGCTAGAAATTACATGGCACTTGACTCCAACATATATGAGGGATTCCACATTGGAAAATATTTTTTTTAAAGAATCTGGATATTTGCTTTTTTAAAAAATTCATACTAGATTTTTATTGCATTGAACCTATGCATGGATATAGAAAGATATTTGATATTGTTTCAAGTTAAGATTTGCTATGCACTACATACTTCAATTGTATAGAATTATTGTTTGCCTACCAATATACAATAATACCAGTTGCTGAATATCAAAGTTATAAACTCTTCCAATAATACCTGAATATATGAGCTTGCAGTCTCTAAATCAAGAAGAATTAATGTTTCACCTGATCGGTATACTTTTATGTTAAAGATGAAAAGCATAAAGGGACTTTACAAGGTAGAAGAAGATGTTATTTTACAGAAAGATTATCTTAAAAATGTAAACTTATGGTATGAATAAAGATACTAACAAAATTCTTAAAATATTGGGAAAAATATCAGGTCTGCGCTTTTACTTCTGATTGCTTCAAATCTGAGATTTGAAGACATGGATTTATTTCAATTTGTGATTTGAAAGCAAACTGATATCATTCAAGCTGCTTCATGATTCAGTTAAGAAAGATTCAACCATAGGCTACAATGTGAAAAGTTCCTCTCTCTCTCTCTCTCTCTCTCTCTTTCTCTCTCTCTCTCTCTCTCTCAAAGAATAGATGTATAGAAGCAAACAATAATGGACTTTTTAGAGAATTTCCAGTTTTCAGCTGGTAATATTTAAGGACTTCCTTGCAATCAGATTTGAAAGATTACATCTGCACTCTTTTACAACAGACATGTAAAGATAGTAACACTACAACTTGACATTTAAAGAGCCTAACTTGTGCTAAAACAATGTAGTAACTCTCCTAAAAATGAAATTATGATTTTAAAAGCCTTTGAAATCTTTTTTTATGTTTAACTCTTACTTTCCTTTTATTTTTCTGGACTGTCAAGTTTGACATGACACTAAACCACAAACATTCAAGTTTGTCCTTATGGGATGACACGTTTTTTGTTTGTCTTTTGATCACTAGACTCCCTGAGGTGACAGGAGTTTGGCATTACCAAGTGATAAGCGAGATCTCCCCTGAATGAGCCTTGACATCACTAGCAGGATTTAATTACATCAGGTTGTGATTAGCTAGAAATACATATTGATAGTTAAGTAGCAGAGGCACCAGGAACAGGTCAATAGGATTCAAACAAGGCAAGCTAAAGAGAGAGAATCTGGCACTGAAAAAAATAAGCATTCACAGAATTTAAAAAATCTACAACAATTTAATTTGTTTCTTTGAAGCAGGTCTCTGTAGTTCACAGATCGGCTTCACAGTGATTCAATAAAGCTTTCACAAATTAAGGTAAACCCTTAAAAGCTTTGCACAAACCTAGAAATTTCTAGAAATCCTCTATAAATCTGTTGGTACTATTGGCTTATCATTTTACTCTAAATGTTCAACTCTGGTAAATACCAAAAAAGGGCCCTGAGGTAATTTTTAAAAATAATTTTATTAAACATATCAAAGTATAAAATATACATGAAAATAGTGGGAAAAGAAGGGCAAAAAAGGGGGAAAGAAAGGGTAAAAAAAGACAACAGCGCTGACTTTCAATTCTTTTAGTGTACTAAAATAAAATAATAACAGTACTATCCAGGGGTGGTATTCAGCAGGTTCTGACCAGTTCTGGAGAACCGGTAGCGGAAATTTTCAATAGTTCAGAGAACCGGCAAATACTACCTCTGACTGGAGATTTTACAGTATCCTTTCCCTGCCACACCCACCAACCCACTCCCACAGAACCAATAGTAAAAAAATTTGAATCCCGCCACTGGTACTACCTCAACCGTTTATTTTTATATATTTAACTATGTATTAGCTATTTCTATAACAACACACTTATCTAATTATCAAAACCAGAAGTCAATATTTAATTTTTTTTCTATCTGAAGCACATAATTCAGAAGTGGTTTCCAAGCAGAAACAATGTTGGATATGTTCTTTTCTTTTATTAAAGCACTTGATTTAGCCATCTTTGCTAGTTCCATCATTTTTCCAATCATTCATCCATTGTGGGAATTAAAGTATCTTTCAATTTTTGAATTCTTGCTACTGTCAATATATATAACAGCAATGTTCCAAGTTTTTCCCAAGTTCTTTGTCCATTAAACCTAAAAGAAAAATCTCTGGTTTAATTTGCCCCAGTATTTACTTTAGGAATCTTCTGTTTTAAAATATGAATTTTAATCTTGGGGCAAGTTTCCGAAGTGATCTAGTTGTCTAGGATTATAATTCTGCAGAGGTTGCAGTCTGTGATTGTAAATTAGAAAAATAAACTGTAAGAGCTTGGAGCACTATTCAGTAGTGCACTGTTGTCATTGAGAATACAAATTATTAAGAGTACTAATGACCAAAGTTTTCCATTGCAATGTGCTAACAAACGTCCATTGCTTCTTACAGATCAGTTAGATGGAAGGAGAATTTAACATCTGTTGGATCATTTAAAGACAAACTTAGAGATTGTAATATCCTTATTAGATAGCAGAAAGAAATAGTTATACTCAGCCATTGGCATGAAGGGAAAAGTTTTTGTAAGTGTTTGCATGGATTTAGAAATTAAACTGACATACAGGTTGCCTTTTGTTTTTAAATGCATACAGTATATTGCACTTTGTGGTAAGTAGTTTTAGATCAAATTTTAATGTTGTTTGAAGACTCTTCTCAAATTTCACTTGAACATCATTCTCAGTTCCTAACATGCTTGGCAATAGTTCAGACAAATATTTAAAAGCACAATATATATATATATATTTACATATATATTTACATATATATTTACATATATCCATATCCATATCCATATCCATATCCATATCCATATCCATATATATATATATATATATATATATATATATATATATATATATATATATACATACATACATACATACATACATACATACATACATACATATATTCCTAGATGTCTTGGTATACAAAAAACCCAATGGCTCCCTAGGACACACCATCTACCAGAAGAAAACACATACAAACCGCTATCTACATGCACTCTCACACCACCACCCAGCACAGATCAATTCCGTAGCTGAGACACTCATCTCCAGAACAAAATGCTTAGCTGATGAACAACACCTAAAAACCGAACTAAACACTCTCACCAACGTACTAACAGCCAATGGATTCCAAAGAAAGAAGATTACCCACCTAATCCAAAAAGAAACCCCAACCAAAATCCAAGACAGAGAACAAGAGAACGGCAAAGCCCTCCTCCCATATATAAAAGGCACTACAGACAAAATCAGCAAGATCCTCCAAAAACACAACATTAAAACAGCATTCTGCACAAACAGAAAAATATCCACCATCCTAAGAAACCCTAAAGACAAAATCGAGTTAGAAAACCAAGGAGTATACGAAATCCCTTGCACCGCCTGCCCCACCACATACATTGGACAAACTAACAGAAGAATAAGTACACGCGTTGAAGAACATAAGAACTCAATCAAAAAAGAAGAACTGACCTCTTCCCTGGTCCAACACCTCAAAGCCACAGGACATGAGATTGACTTTAAAAATACCAGAACTATCGCCAAAACCGAACACTTCAACAACAGAATAATCAGAGAAGCCATAGAGATAGAAAAACGCCCACACAGCATGAATAAAAGAGATGACACCTCCCGCTTACCAGGCATTTGGAAACCCGCCCTCATGAACAGACGAGTACCTAACATGATGAATGACACCAGACCCACACCCATGAGGGCCACACGAGATGCCACCACCACACTTCCACGTAAAAAGCAGACTCACACCCACACAGAAGATGAGACATGACCACAGACCAGAAGCCGCACTGCAGCTGCATCACTACCCACTTCAAACCCCTCTGAGCCATACATGAAGCGAACTGACCCCCACCATGAAGATGCAGCACGACCACGAACTCGAAGCCAAACAGCAAGATCACAGCTCACCAGCTCAAATCCCCCAGTAACTAAGACCAACCTGAGCACAACCAAGCCCCCACCTGAACAGAACACACCTCCAGCCAATCAGAACATGGCCAACCCCCCAACCAATCAGAACACAGCCAAACCCCCAACCAATGAGAACACACCCCCACCCAATCAGAACACAGCCAAGCCCCCACCCAATTAAGTCACCCCCCACTAGCAGTTAAAAGGAAGAAGCAGCTGCAAGCTCACATCACTTTGAGAAGCACAGAGCTGAAGACAGAAGCCTGCCTCAAGAGTATTAAATCTAGATTGAATAGTGAAGGTTTAGTTTGGCAAGATTCTGTCTGTTGTGTGTAAGAAAACAAAGAACTGAACTCTAATTGAATTTCTCTATGTTGTTCTTGGGCTTAGCCTGACAGTTAGAAATTGTCAGTGATAGAAGCTTAACCCATTATTTGAAAACAAAACAAAAATCCCAAAGTATTAAAATACTTCAATATTTTCAACTATATTCATTCCACTCATTCGCTTCCCTGGTCATCTGAGAGGCATCTGAGAGGCAAAATATATTTTTAAACATATTTTTGAGTAAAAGAATTGCCATTTATGCTTTATAAAACTAGCAAAACTCCAGTGACAGTGGCAACAAAAATGAAAAAGAAATTAAATACAATTTAATTCACACATCAAAGTATAAAATATACATGAAAAATATATATGTTTTATGAATTCTTGTTGTCCTTACAAAAATATCTAATTTGGATAATAATTCAAAATATAAACTCCTTATCTTTTCTTATACTTCAGGATGTCTCCATAGAAATGTCCATGTAATTTTTAATTCAGAAATAATTTCCCATCTACTAATTGCACTTATTTCTTCCCAACTTCTTTTGCAGCTTTGGGATTTTCTGTTTTGTTTCATTCATGTAGTAATTACTTTTTACTTACTTAGTTTTTTGAATCAGCCAAGTTGCTTTCTATATATAGCTATTAAACAAGATATGATTAAAACTTCATGGGTTACTATATATTCTAAATTAGAGAAGGAAGGAAGGAAGGAAGAGAGAAAGAGAGAGAAAGAAAGGAAGGAAAGAAGGAAGGAAGGAAGGAAGGAAGGAAGGAAGGAAGGAAGGAAGGAAGGAAGGAAGGAAGGAAGGAAGGAAGGAAGGAAGGGAAAGAGCTTACCTAATTTCTGAAAATTCCTGTGTAAATGTATATGTATGCATATCTTCTAAATTAAGGTCATTCATTTAAAGCAGTGGTTCCCAAACTTTTTCGGTCCACCGCCCCCTTGGTGCTACAAACTCATCCTTAGTGCCCCCCACCCAGGAGTGGGATTCAAATTTTTAAACAACTGGTTCTGTGGGTGTGGCCTAATTTGTGGATGTGGCTTGGTAGTCATGTGACTGGGTGGGTGTGGCTTGCTGGGTGGGCATGGTTTGGTGGTCATGTGACTGGGTGGTATTCAACCGGTTCGCACCTACTCGGGTGAACCGGTAGCGGTTATTTGGCATGGGTCGCTGAACCGGTGGTGACCCCTGGCTGGCCATGCCCCCAACCCGGTCGTTCACTTGCAATCGCTCTCCTAGCTTTCTGTTCCCCACATCCTCTTTCTCCCCAGGGGAAAGGAAGAAAGGCATGGACGCTGCAAGTATCGCTTTCCCTGTGTGAGTTAAAGTGTTTGGAGTGAAAAAGAGTGTGGTCTGACAGAAGGGGTAGGGGTGAATCGAGCCTTGGAGCACTTTTGCAATGTAAAAGAAATGTATTTTGGAAGCAGGTCCTTTAAAAACTTCTCCAAGGATTCCCCACGGACGCTGCAAATATCGCTTTCCCCGTGTGAGTTAAAGTGTCTGGAGTGAGAAGGAGTAAGGTCTGACAGAGGGGGTGGGAGAATCCACTCCAGCCTTGGAGAAATTTAAAGGAGCAGCTTCCAAAATGCTTGTCTGTTCAATGCTGTGTGTGTGTGTGTGTGTGTGTGTGTATGAGAGAGAGAGAAGGAAGGAAGGAAGGAAGGAAGGAAGGAAGGAAGGAAGGAAGGAAGGAAGGAAGGAAGGAAAGAAAGAAAGAAAGAAAGAAAGAAAGAAAGAAAGAAAGAAAGAAAGAAAGAAAGAAAGAAAGAAAGAAAGAAAGAAAGAAAGAAAGAAAGAAAGAAAGAAAGAAAGAAAGAAAGAAAGAAAGAAAATAGGGAGAGAGAGATGTGCTATTATTTTTAATTGTTCCATTATTTATCATGTGTTAATATTTTACACTGTCCCTACACCTAGATGACTTTTCTGCCTTTCTTTGGGCTACCACATATTTTTCAGGGTTTACATGCATTCAATGTCAATAGTCCAGAGCATAAAATACACATGTGTTTAACAAGAGTTGAAAGGGACCTTGGAGGTCTTCTAGTCCAACTCCCAGCTCACGCAAGAAAACTGAGGATGCCAAACTCTGAGTAGAAATCCTGGGAAACGTGTCAGAATAACATTTAGAAGGGACCTTGGGGTGAACCCTATACCATTTCAGAGAAATGGCTGTCCAGTCTTTTCTTAAAAAACTTCCAGTGATTGAGCACCCAGAACTTCTGGAGACAGGCAGTTCCACTGGTTAATTGTTCTCACTGTCAGGAAGTTTCGCCTTAGTTTTAGGTTGCTTCTCTCTGTTCAGTTTCCATCCATTGCTTCTTGTTTGCATTCTGCTTTTTTGGAAAATACATTGTCCCCCTTTCTTTGTGGCAGCCCCTTAAAAGCCTGTTGCCTATCACATTCTTGAATAAAGCATGTGAGCCATTTCCTCCTTTCAGTGGTCCATGAAAATACATCTATAGCATGCAGATAATAAAGTCAAAAAAAGGTGAACAACATTTTTACAGAACTATAGATAAGTTGAGGCTGGGTGACAAGGAATGGCTGGGAGGGGAGGGGTCAGGTGAGGCACCCCTTGATGTGAGTGACATTGAGTTGGCCATGCCCACCCAATCACATGACCACCAAGCACGCCCACCCAGTCACATGACCACTAAGCTACACCCACCAAATAAGCCACGCCCACAGAACTGGCAGTAAAAAAAATTGAATTCCACCACTGGCCAGGTGGTCATGTGACTGGGTAGGTGTGGCAGGTGACTGGCAAACCAAATACAAGTGATCCTTGCTTAATGGCCATTTGTTTAGCAAGTGTTCTAATTTATGACTGACCTCCCCAGAGCTACTTGACCTGTTTTGGGAGTTTGACAGCCATGCACACACACACGCATGCACACACACACACACGTACACTCCCTTCTAACCCTGCTGGAGTAGGTGATTGGACTAGATATCTCATTCACTTTTCCGGTGCGGCTGGAGAAAAAGATATGATGTCTGGATGCTTTTTGGAGCAAAAATTACCGACCTCTGGCTTTGCTTGCTTCACTTCTCCAATGCGCCGCTGTGGCCATCAATAATTATTGTGTATGTGCACGATGTCACTCATGCGCAATAAGGACTGACTGGGCAGGCAAGAGAGGAGCAGGCAGAGAGGAGCAGGCCAGCCAGGGGTGCATTTTACCAGTTTTCTGAACTACCAGGAACAGTAATGAACCGGTAGAATCTCACCTCTGAATTGCGCCCTGCAAGGGGCCCACCTCCAGCACTCCTCTGCCACCCCCTTGCCTCTTAGCACCTGCCACCCTCCCCTTGCCTCTTAGCACCCCCTAAGTCATCCCACTGCCCCACCCACTGTGGGAACCACTGGTTTAAAGGATGCTTATTATTAAAAGATTATTAGATTTTGATGTGCTTTAAAATATCATTTATTATGAGTAAGGTACTCCACAATGTAAGAATAAGAATAAACATAAATATTATGTGAACACACAGGCACATTTATGTATTTAGCACAACAATTTCCATTGTGCTTAAAGTATGAAAGAGAAATTAATTTTTCTAACTGCTACTAATTAATATCCAAAGAATTGCTTTTGTGTTGAACATATAGTGTAGAAATATTTGAAATCTTTTTAAAATGGACACTAGATAAGATGAGCATGTTGCTTTATATTTAATTAATTTTTATTGATTTTACAATTAAGTTTTCTCTTTTTCCTCCTGATCTTCCCAATTATATTTAGTGTGCTCCATCAATTGTTTCCTGGCTGAAAGTACCTGCGTTTCCCTTTTCGTAATGACAAGGGTTGCAACTGTCTTTCTAAACTTGATTAGCTAAAATCAATAGAGAACTATCTAGAAGCAAAAACATAGCTATTAAAAATTGTATTGCGGATTGATATGCTTAACTTTGATCTCCTTTCTTAGTTAGCAGCTTATTATAGCTAGCAATTCTAAACATTTGTATCCTTGGATGAACAACACTGAACTAAATGAAATTACAAGCTGAGTTGATAGGTATAATTTTACCATGAGAAACTATTTTAACAAAATTTATGAGCAAAACCTAATAGGGTACCAAATTAAGCAGATCCATTGCAGTTCAAATCTATACTATACATTTAAAAAGGGCACAGTGGGGAAATATTAAAATATAAATATAAAATAGAAGATTTAATATTGTTAATGTATTCAATTATATTTAGAAATATAGTGATATATTAATTTTTTATAATATATTAAATATAAAATGCTTATATAAAACTGAAATATTAAAATATAAACATAATTTTAATTGATATATTACTCTAAAATATTGATTTATGAAGCCCTCATTATTACTCAACCACCTTGCATTTCTGGTGATTTTTTTCTTTCTTCTCTTTCACAATTAGTTTAACTTGATATATTTATAGTTATAAACTGTTTTGCTATCCAATTAATCCTGCACAATCTCATACTTCCCAGTTTTACCTGAACATTTCCAAAATGCTACCTTAGTTTCTACCAGGACTGATACATGTCCAGAAAAACTTATATGAAGACTATTTCTCTTTTTATTGTTTGTATCATTTAGGACAAAAACAGTTTTATCTTGAACATGGAACTATCACTTAGCTTTTGTAGTTTTAATACGGAATTTTATATGGAATTTTCTGGACTATGCATTTCTACAATCTTTTACCCAAAAAAGGAGGAAGGAACAATTTGCAATCTGCTGTTGATAATCAAATAAGAATGAATTCTTAAATAATAAGAAATAAATAAGAAACTACTGGTCTGTTTCATGCTTGTGGAATACGGGAAGGATTAAGTGAAGGAGCTTTCATCCCATATAGAATAATTTACTGTGTATCAATTTATGTACAATAAAACATTCTGAAAACACTGATGAAACAAAAAGGATTGAGTTGTATGATATATGTCAAATTACTACATGACATGGCCTTCTAAAGCATATTGATGTGTTTTTCCATTGTAAAATAATTAAAAATGACATCTAATCAACCATGAAAATAACCAAAGTTACAAGTCTTTGAACTGAATTTAAAATTTAACACTATTAAACATGCTATAAAATGATCACGTTCTTTCAGAAAAGCAACAAGTCTTGATAGGCAGATACAATTTCTCTACAAGTTTATTATACAGGCCTGTATAAAACTAATTTTTATGCAGAGTTCTGTCAGTGTCATTCAGGACTTTTTGAATGGACAACTCTACCATGATTTATCTTCTTCTCATCAGTCAATGCCCAAATTCTTGAACAGTGATGGATAAGCTCTCCTGTTGAATTGACTGTAGCCTGCTGGGCATTGTTATGTCCAAGAGAGAACAGGAACAAAAATCAAAGCATACTCTACTCCAGTGCTTAGCTGGGTGTTCATTAATTAAGTAGAAATAGCAAAAACAAAAAACACCAGTAACAAAGGAAACATATAGCACACAAAATATGAAGTAGGGGAAACAAGAAACTTAGAAGGAATGTTTGATCTAATGAGTTAATTAGATGATTTTTCCCCAAAAAGTATTGCCTTCCAGTTAAGCATATATGAGTTAAAGGAATAGGGATTGAAATATAAAACAAGTTGCTATCTTTTCTGAATAATTAAAGTAGTTGACTGCATTTAAACTTCAGGCATTTTCAGACTATAAACATAATAGTCTTAGCCATTCAAAGTGCTTTGCAAAGTCCAGATTCTGCTAGATGTCTGACATTAAAAATAAAACAAAACAAGAAACTCATGGACTCATGCTATTTTATGATTTTAAATTAACTATACTTTATTGGAACAAATAAAGTATAATTAGTTTTCTAATATGGAAAAGAATAGATATTTCGTTGGCCTTTATTTTACAATTTTATAATTTAAGAATAGAAAAGGATCTTGAAAATAATACAGTCCATTTTGTAGCCAGGTATTAGATAAAGCTACTACAGCATCTGCACTAAGTGGCCATATACACTTTGTTAAGCATTTCAAGAAAAGGGAACAAACCACTTCTCACAGCTGTCTGTTGAACACTCTTTCCATTATGAAAATTTGTGAAATTCAACCAAAATCCTTTAAAAAAAAGTACTGCCCTACAGTTAAGCACATTGTAGTTTAAACACATTGTTTTCTAATCTTGTTTTTTGGAACAATACTGTCCCATTTTTTCTATGACAGCTCTCCTATACTCAAAGAGCAATCATATCTCTCTACACTCTACTCTTTGCCAGTCTGAATATCCCCAAATTCAAATTCCTCATACTTCTCTACCCAAGACTTTTATCATGTTGCTTGATCTCATTTAGACACGTTCCAATTTGTCAATGCCCTTCCTAAAGCACAGTACTCAGAACAAGATATAGTAGTTTATCACATACACAAGATTGAGATGAATAGTGGTTTATATTGACAAAGTATCTGTACTTTGTAGTCTCTCATCCAGGAAATATACAAATTACGTTGAACACAGGACCTAGAATGGATCACTGCAATGTGCCACTCAACTCTTCTTTTCAGCAATTGATGAATATGGATAATAATAAATATATGTGAACATTCTCAGTTGTAGTTGTCTCAAAGGTTTTTTTTTTTTTAAAAAAAAAGACAACTGGATTGATTTTTTTTGAGGAAGAAGAAAAAGAAACATCTCCTTCTCCTCTTCCTCTTCCTCCCTCCTTCTCCTTCAAAAAAACAGTCCAGTTGCCTTTTTTTAAAAAAAGCCCTTGAGACAGATAATATTGCATAATCTATATCTAGATACCTTCCCTACTAGGATTTCATGTGAAAATTTGTCATATGCAGGGGTGGGATTCTACTGGTTCTGCCTGGTTCTATAGAACTGGTTGTTATGATTCTGCGCAGTTCAAAGGACCGGCAAATCGCACCACTGGCTGGCCCCACCCATCTCCGCCCGCCCCTCCCCTCTGCACCCAGTCAGTCCTTATAATGCATGTGCGGCATTGCCTGCAGCCTGCTTTTGCCCACCCACCAGACCAGCCATTGCTGCATGCCTTCCACTGTGGCCATTGCCTGATCTTCCTTGGTGAGTGAAGCTCTGCAAGGTCCGGAGCACAATTGCCTACCTGCCACTCTGGTTGCATTCCCCCCCCACCCCACTTGCCTTTTGCTGCTTCCACCCGCCGCCCTAACCCCCAGCAGGTAAGGCCCAGCAGCTGTGGTTGAATCCAGGCAGGGGGCAAGATGCAGACTGGTAGGGACCTGAGCTAAATTTCGCTATATCAGAGAACCTGTGGAGAGGCTCGTGTTCTCTTGCTGCTGGGAAAGCAAAAAAATCTTTTCCAGCACAGCTCCAGGTGGCAGAGAGAAACAGGATTCAACCAGGCTGCTTCTCTGGTGCCCAGAAATGCCCATTTCCTTATTGGAGGGAAACTTGCAAACTTTTCGCTGTGCTGGGAAAGACTCTTTTGCTTTCCCAGCAGCAGGAGAACACAAGCCTCTCTACATGTTCTCTGGTACAGTGAAATTTAGTTCGGATTCATCAGAGCTGCTGGGGGGGGGGCGAAGTGGGGGGGGCGACCAGGGAGCATGACACTTTGCCACCCACATGGCCCCTTTGCCACCCCTTCCCTCTCCCACCCAACAGACCCAGAATAATCACCCCTGGTTGGCCCCACCATGCATTCCCAGTCACATCATGTTGGTAACAGTCATCGTCATTTTGAAGTTGAGGGAGAAGTTGGGGAAGGACGTGGAGGGTCCTGAAGTGGCCGGCACAGGAGCACTGCTGACAAGTGTGGAAGTGGCCTTCTAGTGGTCCGACCCAGCATTCAGTCCAGCAAGCCACGGGAAGTCAGAGCACCAAGGGGAAGGGGCATTACCAGGGGCAGCTGCTCTCTTAGCACCAAATTGGGACCATTTGGGGGTAGTCCTAGGAATTGGGTGAGCCGAGCCACAGCTCCTTGTCTTCTTAGCTCAGGGAACAGCTGTTTCTGCAGAAGGAAGAGGTCTACCTGAGCGACTGTCTACACCAGATTATTTGGACACTTACAAGCGACTGCAGCTAAAGGCGCTGCTGTCGCATGTCAGCCCAGACCTCACCCCATGGCTCTGTAAAGCCAACACCAAAGAAGTGGGCATTCAGGGGAACCTTGGCTGCTCCAGGCTGCCCGACCTCAAAGACCCTTGGGCCAGCTGAGCTGGGATGCACCGCTCCCAGGCTTCTACTTGCCCCTGCTTGGTCACCGCTTCTTCACTTTGCCCAAAGTGGCTGGCCCTGCTCTCCCCCTCCCCCTCTCACCTGGCCTGAAAAGGTAAGGGTGAAAGCAGGGAATACTGATGCGGCTTGGTCCCTATCTTCTGCTCTCCCCCCCTCTCTCCCTCAAAGCTGTTGCTGGGCCAAGCCAGCAAGCTTTCCTTGGGCGACCCTTCTCCTCCTCCTCCTCCTCCTCTCACAACTGCTGGCTGTGGCAGGGCCGAGAGGATGCACACATGACGGGAGATGCTCCCCAAGCAAGTGCCAAAACACAGCAAAAATGTGTGCAGGGCGGGTGGCTGCTTGCTTGAAGAGTGTCTCCCCATGCATGTGCATCCACTCAGCCCAGTCACAGCCATTGGTCATGAGAGGAGGAAGAGAAGGAGGAGGAGGAGAAGGGTCACCTTCTCCTTCCTTCACCTTCCACCGCAGCTGGCGATCATTGTTCAGCTAGTCTGGATTCCAAAAAGAAGAAATAAAAGAAGTAGCAAAGAGTGCCAAGGAAAGCTTGCTGGCTTGGTCCAGCTGCGACTTTGAGAGAGAGAGAGAAACACACACACATGCACACACACACACACACACACACACACACACAGAGAGAGAGATACAGAGAGTGGGGGAGAGACGGGAAGATAGGAAGAGGGGCAGAGAGAGAGAGAGAGAGAGAGATACAGAGGGGGGAGAGCCATAAAGAGACAGAGAGATGGGGGAAGAGAGAGGGGGAAAGAAAGAGAAAAAGAGAGGGAAAGAGAGAAAAAGAGGGAACGAGAGAGGAAGAGACAGAAAGACAAGAAAGAAAAGAGAAAAGAGAAAGGAAGAAAAAGAGAAAGGAAGTGAAGGGAAGAAAGGGATAGTCAAAGGAAGAGATGGAAGGAAGGGAAAGAAAGAAAGAAAGGAAGAAAGAAGAAAGAAGGAAAGAAAGAAAGAAAGAAAGAAAGAAAGAAAGAAAGAAAGAAAGAAAGAAAGAAAGAAAGAAAGAAAGAAAGAAGAAAGAAAGAAAGAAAGAAAGAAAGAAAGAAAGAAAGAAAGAAAGAAAGAAAGAAAGAAAGAAAGAAAGAAGAGAAAGTGAATGAGATATATGGATAGATAGATAAATACATGGAAGGAGGAAGAGAGAGAGAGAGAGAAAAGGAGAGGAAGGAAGGACACAAACCCTGACTTCAGAATACTCTGAAACAGCACAGCAATCTATGGCTGGAAGGGATCTCAGAGGTCATCTTCTAGTCCAACCCCCTGCTCCAGCAGGAGATCCTTACAGAATCATAGAATAATAGAGTTAGAAGGGAGTGTGTGTGTGTGTGTGTGTGTGTGTATGCATGGCTGTCAAAACTCCAAAAACAGGTCCAGTAGCTCTGGGGAGGTCAGTCGTAAATTAGAACACTGCTAAGCAACCCACCATTAAGCAAGGACCACTTGTATTTGGTTTGCCAGTCACATGGCCACCTGACCATGCCCAGCCAATCATGCGATCACCAAGCCATGTCCAGCCCATCATATGACCACAAAGCCACACCCACCCAAGCCACGCCCACCCAGGCACATGACCACCAAGCCACGCCCACAAATGAGGCCACACCCACATAACCGGTTAAGAAACTTGGATCCCACCACTGGTCATATGCTTTAGAAAATGTTATTAGAAAATTATACCAAAGCTGCTTTCTTCTAAAGCTGTGAAATATTAAGTGCAAGTCACGTTCAGATAAAAAATGAAACAAAATTAAGCAAAATTCTAAGTAGGGTTAATCTAATTTTCCATTTGAACAATTTAGTTGCAAACACAAGTTCTGTTGTTCTGGTAGATGACAAATAATAGAGCAAGGCTTTATTAAGATAAGAATTGCTCTTTGCTGCTCATTTAGAATTTGTTTATATTTTCTGAACGGAAATCCTCACAGAAGTCAAAGTAATTATATTCTGCACATTGCAGTGCTATTAGCAAATCAATGTATAATATAATCCTAACAATAGTTCATAATATTTGTTTGCTTGTTGTTTCCAATTCAAACTAAAAATACAAACATACTTTCCGGATCTAAGTTCTCCCCCTTGTTTATCATCTTCTTCTATTAACTGTTTTGTAAAACTCTTGACCAATCTGAATGTTTCCCATAGGAAGTACATTTGTTACATTTCATTATTAAGAGAAAATCAGTTTAATGTAATAGTTAAGATCAGGTCCTAGAAACCAAAAGACTGTGAGTTCTTGGCCTCCCTTAGACATGAAAGCAAGCTGTGTGACTTTGGGCCAGTCATTCTTTCTTAACCTGACCCACCTTTAAGGGTTGTTGTGGGAGAAAATATGATGCAAGAATATTAGGTATGCTTATTACCTTGAATTGATCAAATTAGGATAAAAATCTTATAATTTTCACTAATACGTTCTTAAATTCTTACAGAAGCCATATTGTGAAGAATGTTTTATTTCAGATTAATTTCTTTTAAACATCGCACATATTCCTAAAAAGAAGAGTTTATATTGGACAAAACTAAGCTCATTTAAGAAACTAGGAAAATATATGACACTGAAGTTTGAGTTGGTGTTTATTAAAAAGGATGATCAAAGAAACTGTGTCATGAGAATCACAAAATGCGAAATAAATAGACAGGGACAGCACATGCTAAAAAAACAAAAGGAAAAACTTGAGCTAAGTCTTTGGTGTAATCTTTGTGGCCTATTCATTTTCATGAAAAAAGAAACCTTGTTTAGTTTAGCTATCTAAGGGAAGCCATGTTTAGCTCTCATTGGGGACCAATTGCTTGTCCATTGTTGAAATGGCTGAGCTGGTAAATCTAATTAGCTTAAGATAGTATGCAGTATTAAAAAACAAAATCGCTATCAATTGCTTTGATTCTTTGTATTTCACTTAGTTATCTTCTTAACATCTAGCAAATTTTTTAATATCTAGCAAAAGAAAAAAAAAGAAAAAACTTTTTTTTGGTGTGGAAGAAGACAGTTTATTGTAAAATGAAGTGTTATCTATATGCAATAGTTCAGTAGGTGCTGCATGAATGTAAGATATATAATTGTTCCAAAATATTAACTTTTTCCAGTTTGAAAAAATTATCTTGCCAGTAGCCCAGATAAATACACAAGAAGCAGCTGTTGTAAGATTAATCAATAGTATAAAATATTTTTCTGATATATATCTCCTATTACAGAGTGACACTGGGTAGTATTATTTTATGAGTTTGCTTCATTTGTTTCTGAAGTCTCCTTTATATAAAAAGGAAGCATCACTTAATAAAAAAATAGAAATGGAGCC
Organism: Notechis scutatus; assembly: GCF_049901735.1. Taxonomy (NCBI): domain Eukaryota; kingdom Metazoa; phylum Chordata; class Lepidosauria; order Squamata; family Elapidae; genus Notechis; species Notechis scutatus. The sequence goes on from NC_142013.1 coordinate 36,541,407, forward strand.
TTTATGTCTTGAATTGCAGCATTTTTAAAATTATTAAAAGAATAGAAGATTCAGTTCATGTCCAAACAGCTAATTTATTTTCATTAAATATAAAGAGACATTTGAGATACAAATTTAAATGTATAATAATTTAAGTTATCCCCCAGATTTTCAATAACAGTTTGAAATAAAATGCTGAACTAGTACTCTGTGTTTCTATATTCTTATAAACATTCCTAATCTCAAAGAATTCATATCCTTGGTATTGTGACAAATTGTTTGTTTCCCAATATATGTAACCTGCTCTTAAAGTTACCTTCTGATTTGGTCTTTCATTGTGCTTCCTAATTTCTCATAGCACCTGGTTCCTAGCTTGCTTCAAACTTCTGTCTATAGGCCATTGTTAATCAAATTTCTTATAATCCTTCAATCTCTAACCAATCTTTTTGTAGGGATTGTTTTGGACTTGCAATTTGCTGGTATATCCAACTCCCTGTTTCTTCCTATCTTAACTTCTTCCTATGTTAATTTCTCCTCTTACTAAATATGGCTAAATTCGACATCATATTTTCTGTGAAACATGGCTCAATGCATCTCTCCCTGACTCCATTACCACAGTAAGAGACTATCATGTTTACCGATCAGGTCATGAAATCCATAGAAGAGGTGGTGTTGCTATCTTCTATAAAAAGTCCCCACATCTATAAAACATCCAAATTACCCAAGAGCTTGCTCTTCCTCAGACCATTGTCTGTAAAGTGTCCTTAAATATCAATTTTTGATTCTTACTATGTTACAGCGCCCCTGATTATGACATCGAACATGTAAACAAGCTAAATTCATTACTAACATGGGCAACATCCTGCCCACACACTTTTATCTTTCTTGGTAACTTCAATCTACCTCACATTAACTGGATCCTAAATGAATGTAAAACTGAACCCATACATGCAAACTTCTACAATGCTGTTACAAATCTGGGACTGGAACAACTAGTAACCAACAATACTAGACTTAACAACTGCCTCTATCTCATCTTCTGCAATAGATTGAATTCAATTTACGGAATACAAATTAAAGAACCCTTTTGCAACAGTGACTACAACATGATTGACTTTTGTCTCAACATACGTCCACACAAAAATCAACACAATGATGTGATCCCCAATTATAACTTCAAAAAAGGCAACTATGATCTTATAAACAACGATCTCTCATCCCTTGATTGGCAATTTCTATTCACTGGATGCAATACTGTTGAAGACCATTACAACATATTTTTACTTGAAGTCAAAAGAGTCATCAAACTATATGTACTGAATGCACCAACTATCACATTAAACAAGAAGAAAACCTTCTACGCACCAATTCCACCCGTGCTTTTTACAATTTTGTAAACAACAAACTAAAAGACTCAAGGTCCATCCCACCCCTGAAAGGACCTAATGGTAAAGACTGCAATAATGACACATTAAAGCCAACCTCTTTAACACATTCTTTGGCTCAGTATTTGTAAACAGCAATGGATCATGCCCAGTATTTCCTAGTTGAACCACAGACAACTACAATGATTGAATACATATCGATTTTACAGAAGACAATGTTGAAAAAGCACTCTAAAACCATCTCTATCTATTGGACCGGACGGAATATGTGCCTACTTCTTTAAAAAGCTATCCACTGCCATATCTGAAGCTCTAAGCATAATCTTTGAAAATTCTTCCAGGACCAGCTCCTTGCAAAACTATGGTCACAAGCCAAGGTCATCCCCATCTTCAAAAAGGGAGACCCCAGCCTAGTTGAAAATTACAGACCAATCTCTTTATGCTGCGTCACCTGTAAAGTCATGGAATCAATTATTAACCAATCCATCATCCTCCACTTAGAAACAAACAACCTACTCTCCAATAAACAATTTGGTTTTAGGAAAAAAACTATCCTGCAATCTTCAACTCTTACACTGCAAAAACATATGGACTATACAACTCTATCAGGGCAAAGGAATAGACACAATCTACATAGACTTCTGTAAAGCCTTTGATTCAGTGGTACACAACAAACTACTCCTAAAACTAAAATCTTACGGTGTCTCTGGACACCTCCATAACTGGATAGAAGCATTCCTGTCAAAGAGACAACAAATGGTCAAAATTGGGAGTGTCCTATCAACTTCTGTACCTGTCAACAGTGGTATCCCCCAAGGCAGTGTTCTCTTCATACTCTACATAAATGACCTCTCTGATCATATTAAGAGCAACTGCATTCTCTTCGCTGATGATGTAAAGCTACTCAACACCACAGACAATACTGCTACCCTTCAAAAAGATCTCGACTATGTATCAGAATAGTCAAACAAATGGCAACTTCAAATCTCAACAAATAAATGCTCTGTCTTACATATTGGCAAAAAAAATATATCATAAAATAAAATACAGGCTGAATAGTCAAGACCTTGTTGATGATCCAAACTCTGTCAAGGATCTTGGAGTATTCATATCTAATGACCTAAGTGCTAGAGCCCACTGTAACTACATAGCCAAAAAGGCATTAAGAGTTGTTAACCTAATCTTATGTAGCTTTTTCTCTGGTAATATTACACTAATAACTGGAGCATACAAAACATTTGCTAGACCAATACTCAAATACAGCTCATCAGTCTGGAATCCACATTACGTATCTGATATTAACACAGTTGAGAAAGTCCAGAAATATTTCACAAGAAGAGTTCTCTACTCCTCTACTCGTTGCAGAATACCGTATGCCACCAGACTTGAAATTCTAGACCTAGAAAACCTAGAACTATGCCACCTTTGGTCTGATCTAAGTATAGTATATTAAATCACACATTGCAATGTCCTGTCAATGAATACTTCAGCTTCAACCATAACAACACAAGAGCAAACAATAGATACAAACTCAAGATTAATTGCACCAAACTTGATTGCAGGAAATACGACTTTAGCAACAGAGTGGTCAATGTCTGGAATACTCTACTCTTCTTCCCCAAACCCCAAAAACTTTAACCTTAGACTGTCTACTATTGACCTCACCCCTTTCCTAAGAGGTCTGTAGGGGGCGTGCAAAAGCGCACCAACGTGCCTACCGTCCCTGTCCTATTGTTTCTTTTATTTTTCTTATATGTATCCATGTATTCATAACTATATTTTTACTTATACATATTATCTTGTAAGCAATTGACAAACCAATTTTTTTTTAAAAAAAACAACAACTCTGAAGAGGGCTACCCCTTGAAGGAGCAGATATATGACCTGAAAGTCTTGACAGGCTTTACTGATTGATTCCTGATTAATTCATTGTTAAAAGCTTGTGTTAATGAATTTATATTCATTAAATCATTATAATATGCTTTACATTTGGTTTTCTTAAAAAAAAATTACATGAAAATTCCAGTTCATTCAAAATGCAGCCCACATATTGTCAAATGAGATCAGATTGGAGGTACAGTACCAGTATTCCAAATGCTACCTTTTCATCCAATAGATATTCTGGTATAATTCAAAGCAAAGTTTAAACTATAAAGCTTTAAAGGTATTATCAGGATCGCTTTCTCCATATGGAAACCAGCTGTTCTTGTACATTTGCTTGAGTGAAAATGTTTGTTTGTTATATATTTGGTATGAGGGGGGTGGAGACTCAGATATATTTTCTTGGGCAGCATTCTACCAGAAGATCAGTTGGTATCAACTTTAGCATTGTTGCTGAATGCTAGAAATCAGGAGGTGGTAAGTTCTCGTCCCATTTTAGGCATGAAAGCCAACTGGTTGACTTTGGAACAGTCATTCTAATTCAGCTAACAATGTTAGACTCAGACAAGAAGCAGGTTGATCAATCCTGTACCAACCAACTGGACCAACACTTGGTTGATCTGAAAAAAGTGGACCCTGCACTTGTGAAGTAAAAAATACACTCTATCTGACACCTATGGTTATTGTGTCACTCATTTTTTTATTGATTATGGATTTATTTATTTTATTTTTATGTTGTATTTCATCTGCTTATAAATAGGTGCATCCATCTGATTTACAGTAGTGTTACACAGATATAGTGAAATATAATAATGGCAGAAGATAAAATGGCTTCTGAATATATTCTCTTATACAATATTTTATATTTCTTTAAAATAGCCTTCACTTCCTAGACCTATGTGAGTTATAAGCAGATCATTCTGTTGTGCATTCATTTTGAAAACTATACATAGTTTTAACTGTTTGTATTATATATATAATCATTAACTGACAAATACATACATTTGAAATGGTATGGATTGCATATATTTTTATATAAATAATGGGATAACTTTAATGCTTTGAGTTGTTTGGTCAAATGGGTAATGGTTTATTGCCAGCATATTTCTTATTTTATATCTTCTTCATGAAGGCATAAAATAATTGACATTATTAATTTAGAAGATATATGTTATTGATTTCTTTATCCAGTCCTTCTATCAAAGATGTTCAAGTTGTTGCAATGTTTCCATTGTACGAGTCATATAATTTGTGATCATATTACAGAATCAATATATATCTTATGCCAGCACGAGATTGGGAATCTGCTGTTAATGAAATAGCTTTTCTCAGTAGTAAAGCACCAAGAAAATGGTGATCCATACATTTGCTAATATTATTTCCATAATTACGTGTAACATTTCTAACTGCATGTAACTTGTTGAGATATTTTATTTAAATTTCCTGAATGAACAGTATGCACAAATGAAACAAACACAATGTTAAAAAGTTATGATATTTATGTAGTTATTTACCAAGCACATTTATATTATATTAAAGTAGCCAAAATATCTTTACATCCCCAAGGCACAACTTTTGAGTACTCCTAATGTTTGGAAATTGAAAGTTGAAAAATTTGACATGTACAAAATATTGTCATGGGCCATAAAGTATTCTCATGTTAAAAGTTTGCAGAAATAAACCCTTCCAATTGAAAGGATGACTCTATAAACTGGACATGGGGCAGGCCACACATAGTTTTTCTTGTTCTTTTCTCATGGTTCATTAAATAATGACAACTGAATTTGAAAATAAACTGGCCTAAAAAATATATATAAGCAATTAATTTATTCTTTTGTTTGTCAGTCCTGGGAAAAGAAAAAGATTGTTTCCAGATAAAGTATGGTAATTAAGAAACACTATTACATGCATATGTTAGTTTTGTTTTACAAGTAAAAGATATAAATTCTATTGAGATGACTTAACAGGAAATATGTTATTTCCCCATTTCCCTACCTGACATGCATTTATACTTACCATAACTCTTATTCTTAGAATAATATTTATGACTGAACTGCACTAAATGTATCTCCTTTTCCCTGTCTTTGTTCCTCATTACTAAATCAGCCGACTATCACCCCATAAGCCTGTTCTCTATCATTGGGAAACTGTATGCTAAATATCTCCAACATAGAGTCCTCACCTGGGTTGAGGAGTCCAATATTATTGGTGCTGAATAGATTGGGTTTAAAGCAGGCTGTGCCACACTGGACCACTGCTTTGTCTTAGCGCACCTAGTCGATAAATATACTACCATACCGGGTGGCAAACTTTTTACTGCTTTTATCAACCTAAAGTCAACGTTTGACTCAGTCCCTGGGGACTGTTGTGGTCAAAACTGCTCAAAAGTTCTATTGATAGATGTCTTCTGTTCCTAATTAGATCCTTGTACAACCGGACCTCAAGTCAGGTCAGGTGTCATCTGCAGGAAGAACTTTCAAATCCTATCCCGATTAAGAACAGAGTAAGGCAGGGTTGTGTTCTGGCTCCTCTTTTGTTCAATTTATTCTTATCTGACTTGGCCTTTCACATTGGATGTATTGAGTCCCATGCCCCAAAGTTGTCAACTGCGAAGATCCCGCTTCTCCTTTATGCTGGCGATGCGGCCCTCCTTTCATTGTCAAGGCCAGGTCTGAAAAGATTACTTTTTGTATTCAGGTCCTACTGTGCTGACAACCACTTGTCTATTAATTATGGCAAATCCAAAGTATTGGTGTTCTCTAGAGCCCGGAAATTGTATAACTGGGCTATCAGTGGTAATGCTGTTAAGCAGGTTTCCATTTTAAGTATTTAGGTATTCAATTTCAGAACACCGGTGCCTGGACTAGACATCAAACCCAGGTGCTGAACTCGGCCTCCTGTAGTCACCAGCAGATTTTAAGATTTTTTTTATACCCAAGGAGGCCAGTTTATTCCTTCTGCTCTGAGTATTTACAAAACCAAAACTTTGGCTCAAACTCTTTACGGAATTCCCATATAGATACAGGACTTCAAGGATTGTATTGAAAGAACCCAGGCTGTCTTTTTTAGAAAACTTCTGGGTCTTCCTCCTTGTGTTGGTTTTGCTCCGATGTAGCTGGAACTGGGCACTCGATCAGTCGAATGTATGACGTGGAGTAACACCTTTAAATGGTGGTTTCAGGTGCTCTTTCTGGCAGTTCCTGGTAGCTACCTCTCCCTGGCGTTTGATGACTTTCATATTTTTTGTTGGGAGAGGGAGCTAATGAAGAAATTACACCTGCTAGGTTTTACGGGGGATGCCCTGGGAAATTATGGCCTTAAGGATACCCAATTTAGGGTAGTCCAATGGCTTGTGGACATTGACTTGCAATATCTACGAGCCAGAGCAAACAAAACTTGCTCCCCTCTGATCTTCAGCCAATTTAATAATTACGGACTGAGGATGGCTTCCTATTTTTACACACTAACCATTCCCAAGTATAGAAGAGCTTTCTCCTTAGCTCGCTTTAATGTTCTGCCCTCAGCACTACTGGATGGGCGATTTAAGAGGCTCCCGATTAATGAGCGCCTATGCCCCTGTGACAGAGCTGAGGTTGAAACTGTGAAGCATGTCCTTTTATATTGCCCTACAGGCAGATCTAAGTTACTGTCTCTCCTTGAAACAGACCCTTCTAGACCCAATGTTAGTAATTTGTTCTTATATTGTCTAGGGGATGGCTCCTCATATATCACTTCTTTCGTTTCCAATTTTTTTTTAAGAGCTGTAACCATCAGAGGAGAATGCTGTAATTCCCCTTAGTCAAGTTTTTGGTGACCAATTGTTCGTGATTAATTTTCCCATGTTCTTCTTTTGTTGTACTTGTGTTTTGGTCTGTGACCGCAAATAAAGTATATTATGATTATGATTATGATTATGATTATGATTATGATTATGATTATGATTATGATTATGATTATGATTATGATTATGATTATTATTATTATTATTATTATTATTATTATTATTATTATTATTATTATTATTATTATTATTATCAGACTGTACAAGATAGCAAAGGATCAGGAAAATGTTAGTCTATCTTGAAGATTTTTTAAATCCAGACTTTAATTATGCATCCCAAACTCATTTGTATTCACGATATAATACATTAATACAGATTTATCTTTACATATCTTTATAGATCTCTCTATAGTCTTGAAAATATTACTTTTTTATTATGCTTCCCCAGTTTATCAATATCTGTTTAACAATAATATTTTTTGCTACAACTATATCTATTTTCATTTCATTATTTGATATTAAGATCTTTAAAATGAATCCATCAATACAACCTAAATGAATGTAGAACATATAAATTACAGTATGTGTATAAAAAACTAAATTTTATAAAGCAGCAGCATAGTATTCTATTAGAGTTTGTCATATGTTATTGTGAAGATTAGCTGATCTATCCATGTATTTACTTCTAAATCAAATAATTAACAAGATTACACTTTCCCAAGCTTCACCTCAGCTTCATATAGTGATGTACCTAAAATGATATCTGTGGAGCTTGTACGCCAAACCAAGAGTTGTATAATAATATTGAACTTGTACCAGAAGAAATATACTGGGAGAAATATATCATCAGTAAATATTTCTAAGATGTGGAAGTTAAAAAGCAATCAGAACAAAAATGAAGTATGGTGAGACATTAGAATTTAATGTTTTTAGTTCTAATGTTTCACCATATTTCCCCTCCTGAATTTATACATTCCTTGTCATTCCACAAAGCATCTCATTGAGTTAACCCTTTAGTGAGCAAGTACTTGGCCTATGTTGAGCTAATAATCCTTGAAAGCATTTCCCCAAATATCATAAACTTGATTTTCAAGTGCTCCAGGCAGTGACATTTTTCCATGCTGTTCCAGAAAGTCTTCCCATAGGCACATAATATTTGCTTGATTTGGATTTGCAATGTAAAATGATATGTTCAAAATGACGCAACTATGGAGAAAAGTAAATAGCAAGGATTGCCCTAGGATGTTTAATCAGAGACACATTTTGGCAAGAAAGTCAGTTTTAAAAGAAAATCTTTTAAAAAAGAAACGCAGGAAACTCCCTATCTCCAAACTTTTTATATTCTACAGTATTCTCTTCTCCCTCCCTCCCTCCCCCCTTCTCTCTTTCTCTCCCCCCCTTTGTGTGTGTGTGGGTGGATGGGTGGGTGTGGGTGTGGGTGTGGGTGGGTGGTTGTGATAAGAGGAACTGGACTTTTTAGTATACAATAAATGCATTGTGGTTATTTTGTCCTCTTTGTATTTCAAGCAAATTTTCTTTCATTCCACAGATAATAAAGCATGTCTAAAGGGGAGGTCTATACTGGGAAAAGGTTTCATTAATCCGGAATCATTCCAATTTGTCATTTGGCAAAAGAAAATTTCCTCATTTATCCTCGGAATGAAATTAGCTCTGGTCTAGGCTGAAGATAAGAATCTAAATTGCCTTGGCAACTCTCTGTGGCCCTGCATGCATGCTTATTCTAAATAACATCCAAGGTATTTTAATAGCAGAGTGTATGCTTTTTGCAAGTTATTTTCATACATTCGGTTTCCAGATTTTGTGACTGCTCATCTAAGAAACTATTTTTAAATTGAATATATATACAATTTCTAAGATACCCATAATTGTTCACTAGCAAATAAATACTTTCCACAGTGTGAGTAATGTGTACAGGTCATTAAACTTTTTGCATACCAATAGAATGCAATCCTCTACTATATTTATATTTGGGCAAGATAATGGATAAATGCATTTTTACTAGGTTTCTTTATGATAATGGCTGCCTACCTGCCTGCCTGCATCTATCATGTAACCTTCTATCTACAGTTATTGTACTGGTGTTAAGATGATGAAGCACCCCAAAATTCTTTCATTAAAAAAAAGTTGAATAACCTGTAGCAGCAGAAAGATAGGCCAAGAAATGCTCACTGTTTGCCAATTTTTATTCTCCCATACTGGTCAACCAGAGGGAATCTTGAGTGTTGGTAACTAGCTCATTGATTTGGGAGTACAGTGGCAATAAAGTTAATTTTGGGGAGGTATGAATCAGTGGCGAGAATTTGGAAAAATATAAAAATAGTAATAGTATAATTGTAGTATAATTTTCATAGTATAATTATTTTGGCCTAAGCATATGTTCAATTGGGAGTCAGAAAAGAGTTAGATCTCACTCTCCTCCACTTCTACAGAAGATTGGTTAGGGTTCAGGCCTGGTGTTCTACCACTGCCTGTCCATTCTTATAGGTTGTATAAATACCAAGTAAGATGGATTTGGCCCATAGACTGTAGTTTGCCAACTCCATTATTAATATTAGATTCCATCCATAATTAAAGTCAAAATATTTTTAACTTAAACTGTTACAAGTTTTACAAATCTGTTCTTATTCAAATAATCTTTAGGTTCAAAACTTACACGCATTCACCTGAAACTAAGTACTACATAGTAGGGCAAACACTTGGGGAGAGATGCCTAGTAGTGTGTTGTTAATAAGGCTGAACTTGAAAAGAAAATTTAATAAGTGAAGTGTTTGTTCTTGGATAATATTTTACATTTTCACAATGTTTTAACACAGATTTCAACACATGCAGCTCATGTAATACTCGATGAATGTATATGCTTGGTTTTTGTTGTTATTTAAAAATGTCAATAGAACATGTAGAGATGTTTATTAATAAGCATGCACCACAGTTTTGATGTTATTCTGCTTATAAAAATGATTACTTTTCCTAGCAACAAAGAATGGGACAGGATTATACTATGAAAATTCATGTTAAGGTTTTGCTGATTCTTTCCAACATAATCAGATTTGTGCAATGAAGAGTAGTGTGGATTTACTAGGCATTGTGATAAATTGCATTTGACAAGGATGCTAGATATTAAAATGTCACTTGCTTGCTTCTAGGTCATCAAAGTATTTTTACAAGTACAATATTAAAATGGGGAATAGCACATAAAGCCATTTTAATGTCTCTAATGTAATCAGTGCATCTACTTTATGACAAATCTATCTAGTTTATATCCGCTGCGGATGTTCCACATGAATTTTCAACAATGCAATGGCAGAACACATAAAAATATAATTGTTTCAGTCAGCCATTCTTGGTGAACTTTCCCATAAGTTAATCTTATTGATTTTTTTGCAGACATTGGATCATAATCAGTTGTAGATGAATCTGTAACACCGCCGTCCCCAATTATTGGAGAACTTTAACTTAATCTCCCTATTCTACAGGAATATTGCTAGCATTTTAAACCAAACCAAATCCAAAAATGCCTTGGAATTCCTTGAATCAACCACTAATAGACAAATAAACATAATTCACATTTACAACCCATTCAAAAGAGGCAGTAACAAACCTAGAAAGGAAATAAAAAAAAAAACTAGAAGACATCCAGCAGCCAATATTCAGATAGTCAGGGATTAAAGTGAGATAAAAAAAATTAGGCAGGAAACAAGAACCAAGGAACTAAGAAAAGAAAGCTATAATCCCACTAAATTGGCCAGACAAGATACTGTATATAAACAGGCAGGAAACCTCACACTTACTCACACTGATGAGGTTATGTAGTTGGATAATGAAATAGCTGCAAGCATACAACCAATTCAGAATGCATCAAAAATTCCACAGCTCAACTCTAAGCTACAGTATGTATACTCACTTCTATTATAAATGAATATTTATGTAATTATCAACATCTACCATCGGCATCCATGCTGGAGATGCACAAGTTTTCCACTCCTAATTTCTCTTAAAGACTCTTGAATAGGTAACACAATTTACTCTAAAGTAAATTTCTTACTCTAAAAAAACAATGTAATGCAATTGCTCACCAATATGTAAAAAAGTTTCTAAATTTAATTATGATAGAAATTGCCATTAATCTAAGTAATATATTGATATGAAATTTCATTGATTGCAAAATGTTATTATCTTTATATTTTTGAAACTCATGCTTACTCAAAATTAAGTCTTAATTTACTTATCACATGCTATCACTATATTTGTAGCAAAATATAGTATTGTGAAAGCCAAAATGATAACATTGTTTATGGTTCTGGTATCCAAACTGTAATCTAAGCTTCTTTGAGGAAATGGGAATTTATCAGGGCATCTCAGGTTAACATCATAAACAAGAAACAACTGATGAAGATAAATGATGGAGAATTGGATCCAGCTCTATATCTGTACAGTAACATTTGTAGAACCCACAAATGCCTCTGCTTCAGTTTTTGACATTTCTACTTCCTTTTTATCTTACCTCACACAACAAAGATTCATCTTAGATATATTCTAGCTGCATAGCTGGAAAAAAACTGAACATAGAAATGCAACAGTCCAATTGCATAGGGCTAAATCTGGACTCAACTAATGGACCTTAAGACAAGCAATTAAATAAGATGTTTTATTTGTTTTCTTAAAAGATGTTATATGTTCTTACGTTTTATGTTTTGTTTGTTTGTGTATTGTCTTTGAAAATTAATAAAATTTGCTTGTTTTTTTTTTTAAAAAAAGACAAGCAATTTAAGAGAAAAATAGAACATTTCATGAATTAAGTAAGAAAGTTTATATAAGCCAGGAACTTAATATTGAAAACCTAGATCCTAAGTAAGTAAATTGATGCTTATAAATATTTTTTTCCCTCATGGATATAACAGATGGTACCAGCTAGATTGCTTGACTCGCTGATCTTAACTTTTTCAGAAATATTGTTGTAATTTGAAAAAAAAGTTGGTATGCTATAAACTTGGTATCAGCATCACCTTTTTTTTAAATAATGATTTTGAACCCAGTATAAGAATTTAAAATTAAAAAATGGTAGAGAACTGTAACCCTGTGCTCCATCGGGAATCCCACATGCTCTGAAGGCATGCTGAAATGAAGTAAGGAATGTGCTATGTGAAAGTGTAAATGTGTGTGTGTGTGTGTGCACGCGTGCGCGCACACACACACACACACACACACTGCAGAGTGGACTGTGGCACGGGACTTAGCATAACAAAATAGCAATGATTGATTGCTAATAAGCCAAATTTCAATGAACTACATATATTTCATAATCATATATGACATAATCATATATGACTTTCATAAAGATTGTTTCTTTGTAAGGGAGTAGGAAATTTATCAGTATGAAACTAAAGATATGAAGAACCTGAAAATCATGGTTTAGAGAGCAATTGCCTTTCTAATTTTAGCTCTAGAATGGGCATGTCATAATAACATATAAAGATTTTATTCAGACTGAGCCCACTCAAGTGTGTAATGCCCATATTTACATGCAACATTTTAGTTCAGGAACATTGCATTGTTGATGTTACTTCTATGAATTTTATGCTTATGTCTGCACTGACTGACAATATTTAATGGATCATGATACGATGTTTCACTAAAGGTAATCCATGATGGATTTATTTTACATATCTATTACTTTGCATCCCTATATCTATTAATTCATTTCTTGTTACACATCATTAAGAAACTAGGAAAAAATTATGTAGGAATGATGGGAATTGTTTATGATAGCATCTGGTGGTATCCTAGTGACAAACGATAATGCCATTTCAAAGTCTTTACAGCATAGTAATTACTGTTGTATTCAGGAATATATATTGATTGATCTGAATGCAAACTTTAAATAAAAAGTAACTTCTCTGGAAAGTTGATGCATGCTTGACATAAGCTGTTGTAGGTATGCTGCATTAATAATGAAAACAAACTCTCGCTGTATATTATTTCATTACGTATTTATTTTATTTACGCAATGTTTATGGCTTTCCGTCTCACAATCAATCGCTACTGCTTCAGGCATTGTTCCTACAGTATAATTAGAAACATTTTCCTGAAATAATTAATGGGAAACAGTATCATAATACAGAGTCATATCTTGCAGGATAATGACATCAATACAGTAGCTTTTATAGTGCACAAAGTGGAGGGAGGAAAGTTGGTTTCTGATGCTCTCTATCAGCTTCCCACAAGGAAACTCAGTGGGGATGCCAGCAGGAAGTCAGAAGTTGCTCCCACCCATGGTCATTCTGTTACTCTGTTTAGCTAAGGAAATATCTCTGAAACAATGATCCAAGGTCAAGGTGGAAAAGGTTATTTAATCTAAATTAAAGAGAAAGACAGCGTAACTGGATAATCTAATAAGAATTAAAAGAGCACCATGTTGTATTAAGTAAGCATATGCTGAATAATTTTACAAAAGAAAAAAAAATCAGGAATTCTTGCTACTTCTTGCATCTAAGATCAGTATGCTGCTTCCCTTGTCAGCTACATCTGTCTGTTTGTCTATCTAAAATATCATATAAAAAGGGGAGAAGCATTGCATCTTTTGCAGGGATTAAAATTTCAAAATTTAGGGTGAAGAATTTGCCATGGTGCTAACAAAATATGAAGGTTGTAATCTTGCAGTAGGTACAGTATCTTAGATGAATGCAGTAAAATATTTCCTTCCTTCCTGTGGCAGAGAATGAAGGAACTTAAATACTTATAGGAACATCAATTTTGCCTAGATAGCACTCCTTCTCTGATAGCTGGGCTGATTACTAATATGTGGGTCAGAACCTTGGTATTTTAAGAACCATTTTATCTCAGTATATTTCTGCAGAAATAAGGTGCTTTTGTATTTCTTCACTCAATGAATATTGTCTGCAGAGAGATCAGTGGCACAGCTCTTTGTTTCCCCACTATTTTTGGAACACCATCTTCAGGTCCCATCTTTTAGGTCTTAAGAAAGGCCATAAAAATCTTACTCTTCTATCATTCGTATGGGCTTATTTCATTTGTGGAGTGGTACAGATATTTTTAAGCAAGTTCTATTTTTTCAATAGATTTAAGACTGTTGGATGGTCCTGTTTATTTTTAGATACTAGGTACTGTTTGACCATATGTAAAGGAGGTATGCAAACTGTTCAAGTAGGAAGAGAAGAAGGGAAGAAAGAAGGAAGGAAGGAAGGATAAGAGAGAAAACTGATGCTTTTCTGATTGACAGTGGAATTATCCATAGCTAATTGAACTATTTATGGGCTTAGCATAATCACTGACCAGACAAAAGATTGTTTGCAGCCAAATTTCAGTAGGAGAGACAAATATTTTTACCCAACTGTGACTAAAATTGCACACAACAAAAATATTAGGAGTGAGAAAGACTCTGAGATGTAAAGAAGCTATATGAGAAGGAGATAAGTTTGTCCATCCAATTGAAGATATGTGATTAGGCAGGGGCTGATGAGACCATGATTCTGTTTTTTTCAGTCTCAGTGTATTTGGTTAGATTGTTAAAATGACATAACATCAGCATAGCATACAAACCAATTAAAACATCAAAACATCCTAAGTAAGACAAAAGATCCAGTAGCCCCAGATGAAAAAACAAGAGTCATCTACAATGTACAGTATAAAGATTGCAACAGCCAGACAAACAGTAGAAGACTAGCAAAATGCATCCATGAACTCCAAGTAGCAGTCAGAAGACATAATGAAAATTCTTTAATTTCATAATACATGGATAGACTTAACCATAGTTTCAGCCAGGAAACTGTGGCAATCCTAGACCAAGCCAAATCCCAAAATGCTAGAGAATTCCTAGAAGCTGGCACTCTGACAAATCAGCCATCAATAGGCACATAGACATAAACAACATCTACATGCTGTTCAAAAGAGTCAACTAACAAACAAAAAAGGGAACAAAAAGATCAAAACACTTTCCCACCACAATCAGCGTCCACATAAGCATAGATTAACACAAAATTTAAAATCAGACCAACAATTGAAAAGTAAACAATATCCCAATCAAAGAACTGCCAAACAAGCTAACAGTAACAGCCCAACCACAGAACCATCAAGACCACTTGTACAAACACTGATAGGGCAAGCCACTAGAATATAAAATGAGAGCAAATCTAACTTCCTACTAGCCCTAATGATGCTACCTAGTTTGGGTAATGACATATCTGTAAAAAAATAACCAATATCAGATAGCACCAAATATTTGTAACATTGCTAAGTGTACTGTGTAAGCTACAGGAGTTTTATGAAGGCAATAAATATTAAGAATCATTATGTGACAATGGTGAGCCTGAATTGGACTCACAGTTTTGAACAACTGGCAGTGAATATTATTCAACTGCAGACTTCTATTTTTAATGCCATCAAATTTAGATTTCTCACTGATCCGTAAAGGATACATCACTACTACAATAAAGCCAAAATAGCTTCTGTTTACAGGGGAAGCTTAGTTAAAAAGAATACATACACTATGCTACAATATACAATTTGAATCATACAAATTTTTGGCAACTGGAGAAACATGCTAAACAGCATATTTGCTCTTTGAATATGGTATTTTTGTTCTACTTAAAGAGATATATTCTCAGGCTGCTATCCCAAAATTTAATTCTGAGATTTCCAAACAAATGATTGGAGAGATTTATCAACATTAAGGCATGTAATAATGTATAATGTGATCCATTTTGTTTTCTTATTTCCTCTAAATAAGAGTCTCTTGATAAAATATTTAGAATTTCTAGTTCTATCATTGCTTTATCAATGTACGTGAGTTTAAAGCAGGAATGTAAATTAAGAAAGCATCTGAAATTCCAACCAGATAGAGGGCAGGAAACTATTAATTAATAGTACTTGTTGCAAAAAAGATTGGGAGTTGCTTTTTTAAATATCCTTTTCCCCCATCCTTTCTTTTTCTCTGTTATTTTTAAAATTTATTTATTTTTCTTCACTTTATGTTTCTTCTCTTTATTTCTGATTTTCATTGGTATTATTTTTAGTCTTATAAAATTCTTCAATAAAAGCTTTAGAAAAAGAGAAAAAGAAAGCATATCAGATTTCATCTTCCCTAGTTTTCTGTCACATAAAACCCAGGAGAGAAGAAGCATATTCAGATTTGCAAGATTCTTACAGTAGTCTTATAGTAAAGACAGTATTAATATTCATGATTTTGGTTTCCTGGTCTTAAGTACTTCAAAGGGCTGACACATAGTCTTAATAACAAACAAAGCTCACATACTGAATAACAAATAAAGCTCATACACTGAAAGACACATGTCAAGATGCTTTTCACAGAATAATGAACAAACATATCTACCTAGCCTCCTCTTCCTCTTCCTAGAAAGGAATTGGTAGTTCTGACCAAGTGAAGAAATAAAAGAGGAACAGATATCTGTAGTTCTTTCTCTCTCTTTTTCCAATGACTTTTTAATTATCTCAAACCACAGTGGATGCAAATACAATAGACAGACATGGACTGTATATACGCACATACATATGCATACATTTACTATGTAAGATGGGTGATGTCTAAATTTGGTAAAATAAATAAATAAATATATAATAATTTTAAGGGTCCCACAAAAGGACTTTACAACACATATTAGAGAGATTGTGGAGGAAATTGTCATCAGTTTACTTAATTATTTAGCAATCTACACAGCTGACCAAATGAAGGGCATTTATGATAATTATTACCTGGAAAACTACCAACACTGGCAATGAATACTATTTGTAACAAATGGTTTGCCCAGTTCTAATCACTTAAAATGCTTTTCAGATTGACATTAGTGGAATTATTTATCTAATACCCATTTCTGATGAAGTGTCAATTGTATTCTGGTTTTGATTTTATTTCATGACTAACTTATTCTATACTTTCCTTATCCCATTCTCAATGTTGGCATTTCTTTTGTGTTCTCTTTTCTAGGTCATCTTCTGATCTACCTTAACATTTTAGTCCTGGTTTTGGGAACATGAAAAGAGCCTCCCTGAAGATTGCATTACTTCTGGCAATTGGTTGTCCCCTGGGCAACAGTGCCTGGGCAACCAGTGTTGTCACTGGCAAATCCTTTGAATCCAGAATCTTAGCTTTGTAGGTGCTTCTGCCACAAATACAGACAGTTCAGGTAAAATGGTAGAAGGTAGGAACATTTATAATATAGGATATTATTAATCAATCAGAACAAAAAACTATTGCATCCAACTTCCAAATTGCCATAGTAATGAACAAGCTGACTTTGGAAATGCTACAAGGTAGCCATGATAGAGATGCATATTTTATTAAGACTCAGTGTATATAATGGTGTACTTACAATATAAGGGTATGGTTTATTTATTTTCCTAAGTTTATTAGAAACTAAGCTTAGGCAAGGATGGTGAATTTGAGCCTTCAGGCAAACAAGAATTGGACAGGGTAGTTCAAGTTGAATGAGGTATATATAAATAAGATTCTCTCTGAAGTTTGAGGAGGGAATTAAAAGGCAGTCTGTAAAACAATTTTTACATTTTTCTTATAATAAAGACAGTGGCAAGTTGTAATAATGATTATGAAATTTTTAAATACATGTATTAACTTATAAATACATATATTTGACAATCACAATGGTAGTAATTTTTGCTATACTTTTTGAACTAAGTATAATTCATTCAGAATTAAATCAAACTCAGAAGAGAAGCTAAAATAGCAAGTACACATTCAAGTAGCTATAACAACCATTGATATAGTACAATTTCCCAGTAGAACATTTCCAAATTCAACCTTTGAATTATGGGAGTTGTAGTTTCAATATTTCTGGAGGATGCCAAATTGGGACTGGCTAATGTAGTTGGTTGTATACACTGCATATATGAAATTATTTCTTTAAAAGTAAACAGGACTATCTCCCAATCTGTTATACCTTTCTGAATTTTACCCTTTCTAATTTGTATAATCCCAATCAATTGTTTTTATGTATACCTTTTTTCATACAAAATGTAGATTTATCTCTGTTGAAATTTATGATGCTATTTTTCTATCTAGAGCTCTCATCAAGATCCAGTTTTGTTTTTCTAACTTTGGGGTAATAGATATTTTCAATCAATTTGGAACATCTGCAAAATTCAATTTTTAAAATAAAACTTTAACTCTCTGCCCTATTCTTCCAGATAAGCAAACAGTTGTTAAAATAAGGCATATTGTATTCTTTTCTGTGTCATCTGTGGTCTAGGTGTGGCAGACTATAACCTGGATTCAGCAAGAGGATTGATATAGACTGTAAAATGTAAAACAGCTATATCCGTTATACTGAAACTATACATATATAGTTGTTAAGACATCAGGCTAGAAACTGGGAGACTGTGAGTTCTAGTCATGCCTTAGGCATAAAGATAGCTGGATGACTTTGGGTCAGTTACTGTCTCTTCGCTCTAGGAATCAGGCAATGACAAACTACTTGCAAACAAAATTGCAGGAAAACATTCAAGGAAACATTATGAGTCAATATCACAAATTAACACTGACTTGAAGGGGTACACTGACACACACCAACACGCATACACAATGTATACATAAGTTATATCTGAAATGGATAAAATGAAAAGGGGCACAGATACACATAGCCTGAGAAAAACACACACATACACACATACACATTTTATTTAAAAGTTCATTTATCATATTTTCTAGGCTAAAAAGAAAAGTAGCATAAATATTTTTATAAATTAGCAATTTTTCCTTATGCAATATTATAAACAGGACAGAATGAGACAGTATCCAACACCTCAAAAACAACTGTGCCATCTGAGACTGATGGATTACACATAAACATAATAACACTATATTATATTAAAAACTTGTAGATTGCCATGCATATCTATTTGTTTCAACTTTTCATCCCAAACACACCATAAATGTATTTCTATAGTATTGTGAAACCACATTTCTCTGAGTCATTTGACAAGGATGCTGAACTGATGGAATTAAGCCAGACATACAGGAGACTGAATCACCTACCCAATGAGATAAATAAACAAATCAATAGACCCTGATCAATTTCCAGAGAAGATGTCATGAAGAACAGACTACATGCAGAACAACAGAGGATGACTAGTTGTCATTTACAGTTTACATATCAGGTCACTTAAATGCATACATGCATACAGATAAGACCCAAGCTGAAGCAATTTTTCACAAGAGAACAAAAACACTAAGATGAGAACCAGATCCTGTAATGAATCAAATGTTTATTTTTGCACACATTTGCACCAACAGCAGTACGACAGACCTCAATGATTTCAAACACAAGATTAGAGGTATCTTCACATGATCTTCATTTAATATATGTGATAGACAGTAAGAATAACCTTGAGGAACAG
Organism: Notechis scutatus; assembly: GCF_049901735.1. Lineage (NCBI taxonomy): Eukaryota > Metazoa > Chordata > Lepidosauria > Squamata > Elapidae > Notechis > Notechis scutatus. The sequence goes on from NC_142013.1 coordinate 36,560,838, forward strand.
GACGAAGAGCTACAATCAGGCAATGATCAGTAAAAGAAATCTGTGTGAGGGCAGAAATGTAATTTGAATAAACATATCAGATATGATACCACCCCCCACCCCCCCAGTTCTCATTAAGATAAAGGGAGGGAATTGAAAAGCATATTCAGAATTGCTTGATTAAGTTACTGTAATGTTATAATGGAATAGTATTAACATTCATAACTCTAGTACCCTAATCTCTGATGTACCTTGAAGGGCTGACAGTATGATAAATGCTCTAATTTACCAGCAATACTCTGGATTCTATGTATGACAAACAGATTAAACATTTTGCAAAAGAATTACTCAAATTTGACATCAAGATTCAACACAAAGACAAGTAATGTTAGAATGACTTAATTTAGTCTTGCTGGACACTCCATTACAACTTTCAAAGTTACTACTTTTGGGGGGGCGTTGACAGCACAATGGAGCAAAATGTTGCTGAATTTACACTCATAAAAATCCTTTAAACATCACAGAAAATCATATGAAATACTATGGGATCAACACATTAATGTTACTAGTTGATGTGTCACATTCATCTGCATTTCTATCACTACTTTGTCTTTCCCTTCTTTTTCTATCCACACTGTTTCATCTCTGTTTAAATTTTACATATGTTTACGCGTGCTGTACCTCACAAAATCCTGTGTCTTTAATAAAGATTATTTGTTTGAAAAAGTATCACTAGAATTTTCTAATTTTTGTATCCCTACAATAATAAACCCAAGAAATCGTATTTGCTTTCTTTTACTAAGTATAGACCTTTGCTGAATTGAAAACTGTATATACTAGATAGCCAAGGGATAAAAAGAGATTAAAAAGTTTTTTTGCTAGAATATTTTTACAAAAAATCACTGTTAGGTTTGGCTACATCAAATCTTGTTATGAACCACTTGAAATTACTTTAATATTCAAGGTTTAACTCTGAATTCTACTACCACCTGAACTTGTAATATTCAAAGTTATAATAACATTACTGAGTAGCCCCGTAGGCTTTCCCAAACATCATTATCATTGCTGAGTTGTGCTTGTGGATAAAACACTTTCTCCCTTTGATAATTTATCCTTCTAGCTGCATTGTTGGGCTGAATTGGAAGCAATGGATATGCTGACACTTGTTTTCCTGACTTTTCAGAAAACAACAAAAGTAGCCCCAGGAAAGCTATCATTTTGTTCTGAAATGCATTTAAAGACAGAGGCAACAGGAGAGGCTTCACAGAAGAACACATTTGATCTGTATCACAAACATGATTGAATGAAAAAAGTCTATACTTTGTATACTGTTGAAAGAGGGCTCCCTGTGGTATATTCCATTGGTTGACATGCACATCAAATTGAATTAGCACATAGAGATTTGGTGAAAAATGTTGCCTGAATCAATCATTTGGGAGCAGTTATAGGAAAACTGCTGTGTCTTCTGTTGAGCCACCAAATAAAAATCAATCAAGACCTCACTGGTTTTCTACACAAGATATCATCCGAACAGTTTAGGTTCTGACCTACGTTTAGCTGCAGTGAGAAACTGGGACTTACAAGACAATGAAAGCTATTTTTAGCTTGAAAAAGTCACTTATATCACTCTATCTACCAGACAGATAATTTGTCAAAAAGAAAATGATCAAGAAATGTTTTCAAAAGACAAACTTAAACTGCTACCAGTGAAATATATGTAATATTCAAGATGAAAATGTTAAACAACAGCAATGATAACTTTTTCATTCTAAATAAGATTGTGATGGATAGGACATACACTTTTTTAAAAATTGAAAAAATAATTCAAGGACAATTTAAGATAGTTAAAGATGACTTCAGATTATTGATTCATCCAATCAGAGTGTGGCCATAAATTTAGCATAATTCTTCACAATCTGATAATTTCTGAATGTAACATGTTTTACTGTTTGCAGCAAACATGGACAGTAATATATCACAATCAGAATAGAAAAGATACATTTTCCAAAAGATAAGACATAAGACATAAGACATAAGACATAAGAATTTATTTGTCATTACACTCGCAAGCGGGTGCAACGAAATGAGGTGCTCTTCCACAAAGTAAAAACTGGACAAACACCACTAAAAAGAAAAAAATTAAACTAAACACAACCAACCATACAATCATCTCTATGCAATTTAAAAATGTAAATACCCCATTACTCTCAGCCATTTAATTCCACAAAAATCTTATGACCCTGCATTCAAACTCAAAACTGCACTTGGATAAAAACTGTTCTTAAATCTGGTCGTCCTTGTTCTTAATACCCTAAATAATTGGACTTTAACTTCTCATTCAAGTAACTTCTTCATTTCTAAACTGAAAAAGCTTCTTGGATGAGAAGTAAAACATTTTCAAATTTAAAAAAACCCAAGAAAATGCAGTTGCCTTTTAGAAAAAGCACGTTTGGGAAAACCATGACCTGAATCTCTATTCATTGGATGCAATACTGTTGAAGACCATTACAACATATTTTTACTTGAAGTAAAAAAAGTCATCAAACTATATGTACCAACAACAACTCCCAAAACAAAACAAAAAAGCAGATTACCCATAACAATAAGGAAACTTCAATCCAAAAAGAGATCACTCTGGCGGAAAAACAAATCTGGTCACGTTGCCAATTTCAAAAGCCGATACAAAAATTTATGCCACCAGATAAAGACCGAATGCACCAATTATCACATTAAACAAGAGGAAAACCTTCTAAGCACCAATTCCACCCGTGCTTTTTACAATTTTGTAAACAACAAACTAAAAGACTCAAGGTCCATCCCACCCCTGATAGGACCTGATGGTAAAGACTGCAACGACGACACCATTAAAGCCAACATCTTTAACACATTCTTCGGCTCAGTATTTCTAAACAGCAATGGATCATGCCCAGTATTTCCTAGCTGTACCACAGATAACCACAATGATCTAATACATATCGATTTTACAGAAGACAATGTTGAAAAAGCACTACGCAATCTAAAACCATCTCTATCTATTGGACCGGATAGAATATGTGCCTACTTCTTAAAAAAGCTATCCACTGCCATAGCCAAACCTCTAAGCATAATCTTTGAAAAATCTTTCAGGACCAGCTCCTTGCCTAACCTATGGTCACAAGCCACGGTCATCCCCATCTTCAATATACCATGAATAAACTGCAAAGGTGATGGTGAATGGAGAATTAACAGAATCCATAGATATAAGAAAAGGGACAAGGCAAGGCTGTCCACTGTTGCCTCTGCTATTTTGGTTAACATTGGAAGTGTTGAATAGGAATATCAGAGAAGAAAAAGAAATATAAGGAATGAAAATTAAAAAGGAGGAGTATAAACTGCAAGCTTTTGCAGATGACCTGGTATTTATATTAGAAGACTCATTGGAAACAGCACCCAAATTAATAGAAAAAAATAGAAGAATGTGGAAAAGTAGCAGGTTTGAGAATGAATAAAGACAAAACAAAGATATTAACAAAGAATATGTTAGCAAGACGAAAGAAAGAGTTGGAAGAAATTTTAAAAATACAGGTCACGAATAAGGTTAAATATTTAGGGATAGATATTACACCAAGATGTAATACACTGAAGGAAGATAACTATGCTAAACTCAAACAGCAGATTGCGACAGACTTGATAAAATGGGAAAAACTGCAACTATCATTGATTGGGAGAATCCACAGTTAAGATGAATATATTGCCTAGAGTTTTATATCTATTCCAGACAATTCCTATTCGACTAGGGAAAGAGTTTTTTGAAGATTTAAATAGAATTGTGTTGAAATATATCTGGCAGGGTAAAAAAGCAAGAATAAAATTAAAACTGTTACAAGATTCAAGAATAAGAGGAGGGTTTGCCTTGCTCAATTGGGAGTTATATTACCAGGCAACAAGTTTGATGTGGGTAAAGGAATAGATAACACTAAGGAACAGTAGACTATTGACTTTAGAAGGCCATGACTTGCTGTTGGGATGGCATGCTTTTCTCTGGAATAAGGGAACTAAAACACAGGGGTATTTCAGAAGACATTATATTCAAGAGGCATTGTTTTTGAACTGGGAAAAGATAAAAAGACAATATTACTTAAAAATTCCAATATGGATATCAACTATTGAAGCCTTTTCTTATCCAATAATATACAAAAAGGAACAGTTAGATATGGTGAGATATTGAATGAAAAGGGTGAACTTAAATCTATGCAAGCATTGGAAGAACAAGGTGTAAAAATGAATTGGTTTTCATATTTGCAAATACAATCCAGGTTTGATAAAGACTCCAAAGCAGAAGGTATTTATGATAAGTTGACTGATTTAGATAAAATTTTGATGGGTACTGATGAAAGGTAATTAAAAAACTTTATGGACATCTATTAGAATTTAAACTGGAGGAGGAACAAGTTAAAGAAACGATGATTGCTTGGGGGAAAAATTTTGGATATGGAATTGATTTAGAAAAATGGCAAAAATTGTGGTCTCAAAATTATAAAATGACAATGTCAACTGCATATAAAGAAAATTTGTATAAGATGTTTTACAGGTGGCATCTACCCCCAATGAGACTTGCGAGAATGTTTAAGAACAAATCGGATAAATGTTGGAAATGTCATCAGATACCCAGCTCATATTACCATATGTGGTGGACATATTTGAATGCAAATAAATATTGGACTAAAATCCACACATGGTTGGAAAAAAATGATAAAACAACATATAGACTTTAAACCAGATATCTTTTTATTGGGGATAATACCAGAAGTATACAACAAAGAGTTGAAATATTTGATTGTAAATGTTTTAACAGCGGCTAGAATTGTATTTGCAAAGAATTGGAAAAATGACAAAATACCTATGCAGGAGGAAGTTATTAAAAAATTATGGACTGTGCTGAATTGAGTAAATTGACATTTGAAATCAGAGAACACAAAGACAAGCAATTTTATATGATATGGGATTTGTTTTATCAATGGTTGGATAAAAAGATATGGTAAGGTAACAGAATAGATAATTTTGTTATAGAAGATTAATAGATTGATACAAAATATAATGTAGACATATATAACCATTGGATGACAGCATAATACAATATTGATGGAATAAATAGCATAGTCATGGATGATTAATAATCAATAAATAGATAAGCATATGTTAGTTTGACAATGTGAGTTTGATATAAATTGTGAATAATGATTATGAAAGGATTGCACAAAAGATTCAAAACCAACTGACACATTGTATGTATAAAATGGAAGATGGTTTTATGTTTTTTACGTATTGTTTGTGTATGTTTGTCTTAAAAAAAAGAGAAAGAAATCTGTGTCCAGCTCAGAAATTTAATTTGAGTCTCAAACACGATATTCCCTAATTCTCATGAAGAAAATGGGAGGCATTGAGATTTTCCAGATTCTGTTAATAGAATCTTATCATAAAAATATTTTTACCTTTAACATCTTTGATTTCTAAGTTTGCTCCATCAGAAATCAGCAGAATGTGGTGCTGTCTATGATCTTAACTTGCTTCAAAAAAAATTGGATCACTTTGAAGAGCAATGACACATGACAGAGAAGGTTTGCTGAGGATGGGCTCCAGCACAAGTTGAAAGCTCAGAAGATTAAACCTCTGGTTATGGTGACTGACCCAGACTGGATCCTGTGGCATTATCCTGCAATGCATAAATGTGCCTTCATTCATAATGTCTATTGACTTTAATAGCAGTTTAGGTACCTCTGAAGGCCATCTACTGCAGGTCTAGTGTTTTTTTTTAACCCAATTGGTTGACCACTATGAGGACAGACTATTACTATAGGCAACCAATGGTCTGTTCTAGAAGGCTATTTCTTATGTAAAATAATCCTGGAAAATGGAGAAAAAACTGTTATATTGAGGCAGACAAAACAAAGAGAAAATCTTTACAAACTATCAAATTTTCAATGATGCCAAACTGGAATCATTGTGGAGACTTTAAAATGCTGCTTTTAGGATTTTCAACCACCAGAAGAGGCATAGAGATGTAAAGAGAATATGAAAATAAAAATGAAAATAATATTTCATGGAAATTTTGTTTTGCTTTTGTTGACAGTTTTAGAGAAATGAGCTGTTTCTTTATACATATCTGGAGAATACAGCTAGAATGGCTAAATAATTTCCTTCAGGAGTTACAATAATTTATTAATGGCAGAGATAGATCTTACTAGAGCAGGTCAACAGTGAAAAATGGCTATTCCCCAGAAAACGTGTACATTTGGCAAAAAGTGTCAACTATCTGGACGTGTTAATTTTTCACAACAAACCAACCCCGAACATTTCAAATATTGTGTTTGCTAGAAATAGCCTTACAAGATATTCTATTTATAGAACATCATAAATTTGACTAAATTAATGATGCAAAAATCCCCAACTTTGAATAGAACTCCAAGTACAATAATGGTTCCTATATTGGGACAGGCTTCTGTCATGCCCCAATAATCTCTGTACTGAAACTGCAATGCACTCACAAAGTATTTCTGAAAACAATTTAGAAGTTGCAGTTAATGCAGAATGTAGCTTCCAGATAATTGACTGGAAATGAAATACGATTTTATAATTCCAGGTTTTAATATATGAGCTACCTGAAAACCACTGAGACAAATACATGTTGATACAAATTGGTAAAATCTTAAAACAAATTAAAACATGGCCAGTTCCATCTGATTCATGCTTTATGAGTGGCCCATAAAGACTCATCATCATTCAGTAACTACTTATAATTTCAGAACTTTAAAGTTAATCACACAGAGATTAATGGGGCAACCAAATCAGTACAGGTAGTCCTCAACTTATGAACACAACTGGGATCAGAATTTCTGTGGTTAAGCAAGGTGGTTATTAAGTGGATTGTGCCCTATTTTATGACCTTTTTGCCATGATTGGTACTGTAGTTATTAAGAGAATGCTGTGATCATTAAGTGAACCTACTTTCCCAATTGGCTTTGTTTGTCAGAAGTTGTCTGGCAAGGTCACACATGATGACCACACAACCCAAGGATGCTGCAACCATCATCAATACATGCCAGTTGTCAAATTCCTAAATTCTGATCATGTGATTGCAAGGATGCTGTGATGGTTTTAAGTGTCAGTACTGGTTAAAAATAAAATTTCAGTGCCATTGTAACTTTGAATGGTTGCTAAATGAATGGTGAATAACATGGTTTTTCTATGTAGCCTAGTCTTGCAAAAAAAATCTGTTTTCATGTTTGCTGTATTACTCTCTGTTTTGTAAATATTTAACAGTTATAAACTGCCCAAATATGGTATATAAATTTAATATTATTGATTACACATTCAGCCACATGTTTATATTAATTTTTTTGTTCACCTATCATCTATTTCCAGGTACATTTTATCTACCTATCATCTATCTATCTATCTATCTTTCTATCTCTATTGTGAAAAATTTTATAGGATAATAATAATAATAATAATAATAATAATAATAATAATAATAATAATAATAATAATAACAACAACAACAACAAAAGGGCTACTAAAGAAAGCAGCTGAAGGTTTCATTTTGTCTGCCCAAGAACAATCCCTGCAGATCAATTCCATAAAAGCAAAAAGCAAAATGTTAGTAACAACAACAAATGCCACTTATGCAACGAGGAAGATGAAACAGTGGCTGCAGCAAAATCTCCCAAACTGACTATCTACAACATCATGACTGAGTTGCCAAAATAATACATTGGAAGTTTTGCTAGAAGTTTGGGTTCAAATGCAGCAAAAATTACTGGAAATACCAAATTGACAATGTTCTTATAAATGAACAGGTCAACATCTTGTGGGACTTTTGAATCCAAACAGACAGACATCTGGCCCACAACACTCCTGATGTTACTATTGTGGAAAAGTCTGGTTCATTGATATTGCAATATCAGGTGATGCACAAATTGAAGAGAAACAACTAGAAAAAGATGGATGCGGTGTCAATCAGAAAGGTCAGCAGCTCAGTGGTTCGAATCCCTAGTTTGTGTAACAGAGTGAGCTCCTCTTACTTGTCCCAGCTTCTACCAACCTAGCAGTTCGAAATAATGTAAAAATGCAAGTAGAAAAATAGGGACCACTTTGGTGGGAAGGTAACAGCATTCTGTGTGCCTTCAGCATTTAGTCATGCCAGCCACATGACTATGGAGACATCTTCAGACAGCGCTGGCTCTTCAACTTTGTAACAGAGATGAGCACTGCCCCCTCAAGCCAGAAATGACTAGCACGAATGTGCAAGAGGAAGCTTTACCTTTACCTAACTAGAAAAAATAACAAAATACCGCAATCTGTAAGTTGAAATTGAGCGATTGTGGAAGAAGAAATTAATGGTTGTACCAATAGTAATAGGAGCCCTTGGAGCAATACCCAAAGAGTTGCCTAGATGAAAATGTTGAACTTATTAGACCTGGATATTCTGACTTTGCAAAAAACCACCCTACTTGGAACTGCCTATATATTCAGATGTTAGTTTAACAGCTCTTAGGTCCTTGGTTAGGACTTGAACTGTTAAATTTCTACCAGTCCCAGACTATGAATCAAATTGAAGAGTCCTTGGAAAGAACTCAATAACTAGACAAAAATGCCAAAGCCAGCCTGAACATTTGACTGACTGTGTGATGAGCCATAATAATACTAATGGAATATATATAAGCTATAGCAGTATTTCAGAACAGGTAATCCCCTCCAATTATTTAGGCTGTAACTTTATTCAATCTCACTTATCATAACCTTTGGTTAGTCATTATGGAATCAAAGTATGAAGCATTTGAAAGTTGGGGATAGCAGACTTGTAAAATGTTGTCTATGACAAAAGATTCTTCATTACAGTTTTTCATCCATCTTCAAAATCTAAAAATAGTTGTAATGTCTATCCTGACAATACTTGTACTGCCTATGCTGACACATATATATGTCAGATATCATCTCAGGAATGGGTTTACATTGTCACCTGACATTATGTTAAAAAGTGCTCCTATTTTGAAAACGTTGACAAAGACTATACTTTCTACTATTAGGATATGCTTTTATTTAATCATTTTAATTGCTGCAATCAGTGGTAAATTACTACTACCATTATATGGCTCAATTTTTTTGAATAGGACCTAACTTTAAAAGTAGAGAAGTATTAAAAGTATAGAAAAGTATTAAAAAGTGTTTTTCTTTTTTGGTTGGAAAAAATGATATATAGATTTGAAACCAGAAATAGTTTTATTGGGCATCTTTCCAGAAAAGTATAATAAAATGAATATATATTTGATTTTACATGTTTTAACTACAGCCAGAATTATATTTGCACAACATTGGAAAAGCTAAGAGATCCCTACAGGTGAGCGTGTAATCCAAAAAACATTAGAATGTGCAGAAATGGACAGATTTACACCGCTTACAATTGAGGAAAAAGAAGGAACTGAATACTTCTAGATATGGGGCTTATTTTACCAATGGTTAGGTAATAAAAACATAAGTTAGAAATATGGTGATATAAAAAGGACTCATGTTATAAAGGAGATTTGTTTAAGTTGACAAATAAAATATTGTCATTATTTTAGAATTAATATTATTGTGATTGCAAACATTTTGATTATGATTTCATAAAAATAATTGTACCCAGACAATACACTGTTTGATTAAAATTAAATGTTTACATGTTATATAAATAAAAAATAAATAAAAAAGAGAAAAGTACTAAAAAGTATTAAAGTATTAAAAGTAGAGAAAAGCAGTGATGAAAATATCTATTTTGCCAAATTATCATTTGGTCAGGCTTAGGGTAGGAAGTGGGGATGAATAATAAGTTTCAAAGATCAATCAAGTTTTAATGTCTCACTTCTGGCTTCTGAAAGGTAAAATGAAATGATGTATCCATAGGACATTCTGATAAGAATATTCATGGACACTTCCCCCTGGTTCTCTTCAGATCTGCAATTTAAGTAATCTGGAGCAAAGATATCTGAAAGACAACCTATTCCTTTATGATCTTGCCCCAAATCTGGACCATCAAATTTAAGTGGGTACCTATCAAAGAAGACTTTACAGTGTAATTAACTTTTAGTGTGGCGGGGGGGGACCTATCTTTCTCTTTTTTTTTTTGAACAAATTTTTATTAATTTTTAAAAACATACAAAACATACAAAAATACAAGACATAAAAACATAAAAGATCTCTTTTCTGAAAGTTGCTTAATCCCGGATCAAAACTCTTGGTACAGACACACATTCAAATTCATATTCATTTTACATACCATTCCATATCTTATTACATTTTCATTTTTCTATATAGCTTCTCCTTTCTTTTAAATTTTCTCAATTTTATTTTATTTATCTCCTTTCAATTCAAATCATAATATTTATTATTCTTTGTCTGTTCTATTTCCAACTATCCGTTTATCTTTCTTCTTAAAAGAAAAAAAAGAAAAACCTTCTCCTGTACACTGATTGGAGTATGACGCCTATGTCTCTTTCCCCTATATTTATAATACTTGATTTAAAGTACATAACTTACGTTGGGATTCTGTCTGGTACATTCTGACATTATACAACATCATCAAAACCAATACAAATCTATTCATTAATATTAATATTTATTCATATCTTAAACATCTAGCACATTTCTTATCCATTAGGTCACATATTTCTATGGGAGCACCTATTTGCCATATTAATTCCGCCCCCCACATCACATATTATAAATCATTATTACATTACATGTTCCCCTCTCCTTCTTCAAACCTCTCATTTCACGAATAGTTTCACTAGTATAACATGGCCTAATCATTGGTATTAACAATCATTTATATCTTTAGACATTTTACCCATTTCAATTATATCATACCTTTATGGGAACACTTCTTATACTTTCCAAAATTATCCCCCCCCCCCCACATCACCGATCTTAAATCATTATTTCATTAAAGTACTCCCCTCTCTTAACAAAAATTTCACTGAATTATACTAAATATTTTATCACATTTTAAATTGCATATTATTTCCAGTCTTCTATAATTATTTCTAAATACAAATATAAAAATGCAATCTTATGTACCCTTCTAGAATCCCTTTTCCAATAAAATCTATCCATTATCTCTAAAAAACTTTTGTTTTTTTTTTGCATTTGCTCCCCACCATTAAAGCTTCTCATCCCTTCCTTTCTCCCTTGCTTCTTCTTCTCCTTATCCTCTTTACCCCCTTGTCTCTCCACCTCCCATTTATCCTGTTTTCCCCCTTTCTGTTGTTTCCTAACACGATATCCCCTTTTCACCTTATTCTTCTCTTTTTGGATTGTTTTCCCAGGTCTTAAAGTCTTCTTCTCCTTTTTCTCCTCCTTCTTTTCTTCCCCAACCAAAGTCACTTGTTCTTCAAAAATGGCTTCTTCTTTATCCTGCTCATACGATTTTACATAAGCACAAACCGCCATTTCTATAAACTGAAAAAGAGTGCCAAAGACCTCTTTCCCTTCTTGCTTTTCTCTTTCATATTTTTGGTGTATAAGTTCTAGTTCATCCACAACTGATGCCATTGTACAGAGAAAAATTTTTTTCAAAACAACCACCTGAGTGCTTTTAGTCTGAGATAATTCTCGTAAAATCCAAAATCATCAAACAGTCCAATCAGCTAATTCTTTTTAATACTTTCTCTTTTTCCACTTTCTCTTTTTGGGATAAAGTTTGATCACAAAGTTCTCTTTAAAATATATCTTTAGGAAGTCTTATTGCTGTTTAATAACTCTTTAAAATTAGCTCTTTAAAGTTTTAGGCAGTCTTCTCCTTATTTTCAGGTTGCTCCAGGTTTTTTTTTTCCCTCTCCCTTCCCACTCACAGCCAAAAAAAAATTCTTCTTTTTCTTTTCCCCTTTGAATATTCAGAAATCCTTGCTCCTTCAATATTCATTTACCTCCAGAACAGATTCCCGGATTTCTCTTATGGTTCCACTGCTGTCACGTTAGGGAGGAGAGTGAAAGGCAAAAAAAACAAAAAAAACCTTTCTCTTTTGAAATGTTCGCCGCTTGTATCTCTTTCTAGAAACAAAGTATCCTTAGCAGCCTTCGAGGTTACAGGGCACTCTCTCTTAACTTTATCCCAGTCAGAAACAACTTCCACAGCTCTTCCCTCTTCCTCCAGCACAAATCTTACCCGGCTGCAGGCTTCTTTGAGGCGGCCATTACTGACCGCCGCTCCACCACCTCAGGAAAAAGGGGTTATTCCGGCTGGAAAGGGGGTCTGCGTTACCCCCAAACCTCTGTCCGGATCCCCTCTCTCTTCGGCTGCATCTACAAGGCAGCCATAGCCCCCAGACCTATATAGATCAGGGGCACCTTGGCGGCGAGTGCGGCAGGGATCGCAGAGGCGCGAATTCCTGCCGCTACCGAAGCCGCGCAAAACCGGAAGCCCTATCTTTCTCTTTTTGGAACCAGGTAAAAATTAATGAGCATTGTTGCTTGGGCTTTTAATTTACATTGATTGATAATTTGGTTATGGTTTACATGGTTGTGCTTCAAATTGACTCAGAGTAATTTAATCTATTACTTTTATGATGTTTCTAAATTCTGGGTTGAATGTGCTTTATGGTTATTTAATGTTGGTCATGTAGCTCTCTTACATATAACTTCTTTCCAATTATAATAGCTAGTTCATTTGGGGAAAAAAGAGATGTTAGAACATCTTACTAAAACAGGTGCCATGTTTAGTTTACTTTTTAAAGATATTAATATTAATACTGTTTTAAAAGCTGCAAGTGAAGCAGATATCTCTTGTTTTTTAATCTATAACAAATAATAATATAATCTGACTGATAAGAAAATTGCTAGCCAACATCTGAAATTTCAGAAGGTTTTTTTTTCCTCATATACACATCACAAACATGTACATCATTTTATCTCCTGCTCCTTTGAGAAAAGTTGAGGTCTGATAGGAAATCTACATGTCTAGCCTATTAACTGTGTTTTGGTGAGGTCACAGGCACATTTGCATTTACAAAGGGGAGTAGCAAGCACTCTGGGTTACATAGACAGAATGTGTGTAGAATTCCCAAGCCATCCAAGTTCATTTCTATGGATTCAAGCACAAACTGGTTGCATAGCTGAAAGAAAATTTGTCATCTCGTTTTCTACATAACAGCCAAATTGAACAAAAAAAGTTACAAAATATATTTTCTTAGAAATAGCTTTATTCTCTGCTTGATGAAAACTCATTTCATACACCCACTTAAACATTTTTCCAAACTAATAAATACTGTACAATTCACTCACTCTATCTCATACATATATGTGCTATTTATAGAGCAATGCAAGACATTCTACAAATATTATTAAACTTCCAGTTCTATAAATGAAAAGTTCCTTTAGAACATGGGAGACACAGTGTTTAAACATTACCTTATCCAAAATAGGAAATTCTGTAGTTCTACTTTGTTTCCACTTCATTGGTATCAGAATCAGCTTAGATCAAATAATAATCGACTTTGCAAAGCTAGTGTTGCAAGAAACTAGAATGTGAAATTGGAAAGGGAGAAAAGGTTGGTTGGGTTTATCTGGAATAGATGTGAAATACAGAGCAGGATAAACAATAAACAAAAACAACTGTAAACAAATACTATCAGACTCTGATAAATACGTTGTGGGAATTGGGGGGAAAAGCAGCCCTGTAGTAATTAAATAGCAAGCAAAGATTCATATGCTTCATGTATTACATATATATAAAGAAAGACATAGTTATATTCTTCTTATTTCTTCCCATTCAATTGTACAACACTTATGTAAAGGAGTTATATGCATTATTGTAAACAGCTGATTTGTATGAAAAAATTGTCCTAAATAAACTAGATACTCTCCAAAATGCAAACATTCCAATACATTAATTAAGATCCCTATTTATATACATTTATATACACTAAATATGGTAAGGGATAAATGTAGAAATAAAGTAGTGCAGTGTCTGAACACAAACCTGATCATGGATACTTCTCTTGGTATCTGCTGGGTTCTTTGCCCAATGTTGAGATTTTTTTTTTACTTAAAGAATAATTAAATGAGAAATGAGAGCCTCTAGCATCATCTCTATTTATTAGAATGCCACAATGGATGCTGCAAGTAACAGGGAGGATAGCAGGGGGAAGGGGGGCAAAAGCAGAGGCAGGGAACAGCCTCCACAATTTACCATAATGTAATTGGATGCTTTGTGACCAGCTGGAAACACCATGACAACCACTTTGTGAAAGTCCCATAGCATATCTCAACATGCCATTTGTTCCCATAAGCTGGAAAAGCTGGGTACCTCAACACACTATGTAGTCTTATGAAGATTTTGAATTTCTGGAAAAAGGCAATCCTGAAGAAATAATACTAGGAATGGATAGGACCTCTTTTTAATTAAAAAAATAATCAGTCTCTTCTTTTTGAGACAAAATGAGTTCTCATAGAATATGCGCAAGTGCCCAACCTTAATAGTGACCAGGCCAGGAAAATAAGTAAATCTCATCATCAACATTAAAAGTGACCAGGCCAGGAAAACAGGTAAATCTTGTAGTAAGAAGGCCAGGCTTTCATAATGATTGGAATATAAACTATTTTAAGCAGGGGTTTATATTTACATTATGGATATCTGCCTTAATTAAATCCTCACACTGACAGTTGTACAAAACTAGCCTCAGTGCAAATGCATGAATATATTGTCTGGACATCCATGTTGAATCAGAATATAGCTACTCCAAAATATTAATGCAAGCGTAATAATGGGGAAAGTACAGTAAAACAGTATGTGAAGTGTGCTCTGTGACTTCTTAAAATTTATACTAGCTTCTTGAATACTTCAGTCTAATCAGGCACTAGTTTTAAATAGGTAGGGAATTTTCAAGGAAGCTAGTACTCTTTCATTTGGTTGTCACTAAATTTTCCCTCTCCTCCTCCTTCTTCTTCTCCTTCCCACCCTCCTTCCCTCCCTCCCTCTTATATAGGTACACAAAGACTGCAGCCCTTTGTAATTTTGACAAATGGACTCTGACCTAATGAAGTTCCAACAGAATTGATCATTTCAAGAAAACAATACTTATTTTCTTTATAGGATGTACAAGTCTACACTATGCATATTATCATTACATAAGCTTGTAATTCACCACTAATATCAAGCTTTAGGCAACTAGAGGCACAAAGCCCACCATGACCAATTGGCTTTGTAAGAATCATATATGCTGCAAGCAGCAACAAATCTAGTTCACTTTAACTGCATCTCAGTCCCTTGTGCATCACTGTTCTGTTAGAAGCAACCATGTTGCTCAGCACAATTACGTAGGATTGTCTCAATGGCCCAGAGTGGCTGACATTAATTAGCCAAGCTGTACTATTAGTCATTGTCCATAAATTTGCTATTACTATTCAGATAATGCTTGAATTCTCTGGCAAAGAAACAGGTATAGCGGGTGGGAATGCATTGATGTAAATTTTGTGTTATTTATGGCTAAAATCCAAGGAAATTTGCAATAAAACAAAGAACAAATCTAAAACAAACGTGATAAAAAAACAGCCTTCTGTTTTGTCAGCAAATTAGTAACTATTAACGGTACTCCTTAGAGGAGACAGGCTGCCTACAGAGAGAAGCAGTTTTTTGTAATATATAATTAAAGATGGCTTTTTGCAAAGAAGAAATTGTTAAATTTGTTTGTAACTATTTTTCAAACATTGTAGACACTTCAGAACTTAGCTGTAAAAAATCTATCTGACCACTAAAAGGCAACAATGAATTAGTGGCTTAGAGTTTCTTTGGGGCTATCTAGTGATCATTATAGGAGTCCTAGGCTTATGACCACAGTTGAGCCCAAAATGTCTATTGCAAAGTGAAACATTTGTCAAGTGAAGTTTGAATGTTATGACTTTTAACTGAGTAATATGGGTTGGTAAGTGAATCTGGCTTTCCATTGACTTTACTTGTTGCAAAAGGTGATCACATGACCCTGGAACAGTGCAACTGTCATAAATATGAGCGAGTTGCCAAGCATCTGGATTTTGATCATATGACCATGAGGATGCTGCAATAGTTGTAAGTGTGAAAACGGTCATAAACTTTTTTCAGTCCCATTATAACTTTGAGCTATCACTAAATGAATCTTGTAAGTCGAGGACTACCTATAAAGAGTTTTGCAGCCCAGGCTGATGGCCTTACATAAAACAGTTCTGGAAACTGAGCAATAACAAATCTGTAAGAAACATATGAGCAAGGATCCAGAAATACACAGAGATTTCTAACTGTTTAAGGATTTACAAATATACAAAATTCTGAAAGGATCTCTTCACCATCCCTGAATTCAAATAACAGGATAAGTTACACATATTTCTGTATTCTTTAAAGGGCAAAATCCCAACTGAACTAGGCATTGAAATATTAATTCTAAATATCCTTTATCTTTCCATATTAAGGTTGTATGTACTTTTCCTTTAAAAAAAAATTGAAACAATGGTAACTTCTGTTTAATCTACAAATGACTGGAATTCACTGGGCCATTTTCTAGCCTCACCTAATAAGAATCTCCTCTGTGAATCAAAAGGAGGAAATCTCTAAAGTGTGAGTCATTCTCTGCCACTGTTCTTAAAGTACAGCTGCTTTCAAATTGTAAACTGTTGAATTAATGAAGAACAAAATTAATATAAGCGTTGGCACAGAATCTTGGGGATGACTTCACTGCAAGGATGGTACCAGTCAGAAATATCACCTTGACATAACCATGTAGTTTTGCATACATAACATCTTAGCACTATCTCCAGCTTAATTGTTTGAAGATGGGCCAAGATGAAGATGCAGATAAGCTATCTGTTTCACATGAAAAGAGAGTCTGCAGCCACTCTTCCAATTATTAGAGCAAGGCTTCTGAGTCAGGCCTAACACATAGTGAGTGGACAATAGGATAACCAGTAAGGGGAAGTAAGTAATTCACCAGTAAGGTGAATTTGCTATTTGTTCCTGCTTCTTTGCAAAGGAAATTAAAATGTGATTTGTGAGGCAATGCACCATGCCTATTCAAAATCATAACACAGAAATGGGATTTTAATGGTCCTTTCTTCCTCACCCTTCCTGGCCTTTGAACAAAATTATAGCTATGTAATGTTAAATTGAACTATGCAGAGATACATTTTGAATTTTGTACACTCACCTGTCTTTTTAGATATTAAAAAAGGCTATTCACATTACAAGTTCTCTTTTGTTTTGCCTTTAGGCATCTAAAGCCCAAATGGGGTAGAAAGCGTGAGGGAAATTTTGCTTAACATACATATTCTTAATGTTGTAAATTAAGCATTTTGTCATGCTTGTCACACAAAAGTCATCAACATTTTTTACATCTTAGTGATAAGATTTCTTTGGGTAATGGAGGTGAGAAAAATGTATGTAGGGGTTTTAGTGAGGCTTTATTAATAAGATATTATTAAAATATTTTGAAATTCAGATTGTTGGTTGCCAAGGACAAAGGTTTTTTTAGCTGTCCCACTGTATCAAAAAGAAAAATATTGAGAAATAAAAGTATCAGGGTATGTATATAATTGTGTCCCCTTTCTAATTACCACGTGAGAAATGATAAATTCTGAAGCAATCTATTCAGTTTAAGAGAAAAAAAAATACCAGATGTAAAAGTCTTTCTAATGCCATTCATAAGCAGAAGATATTGAAAGAATAATGAAGCACAGAATACGATCTAACCACTAATTCTGGCCTTAGATTTATTTATTTTATTTATTGCATGTAAATCCTATATTTTCTCCAGTGGTAGATGGCAATTCACATTTCATTATCCCACAGTAATTACAATATATGGTAGATTTAGTTGAAAGATAGTGATTGCTCCAAAGTTACCTACTGAAAAACATATAATTGAATATAATATAGAATTGAGTTTTCTGATGATGATGATGATGATGATAATGACAATGATGATTTAACAATGTATCACTGGAAAGCTCTGAGCTGCAGAGACTCTAGCCTACATTTGGTTACTAACCACCTAGGCCAGAAGTGAGAAGCCTTATAACTTGGGTGTAACCTCCTTCCCACTAGTCCTCAATTAGCAGATCAATGAGCCAAAATACCTGGTTTTTTAATTGTTTTGCAGTAGGCGTTTGCAGTTATAGCCATGCATATGTTTTATTCCTTAAAATCTTGAACTTTTCCAAACTAGGTTGATCTACACACATTGGAATACCCTTGAAGATTATCCAGCAGCTACACTGGTACAGAACAGAGCAGTGTAGACAATTCCAGAGGTCTCTCGCACATAGCAATGCTGTTAAATAAACTGCATAGAATGCCAGTTTGCTTCTGGGTCTAATTCAAGGTGTTGGTTATTATCTTTAAAGCTGTTCATGGCATGGGACCAGGTTATCTGAGAACCACCTTGCTCCAGTGGCCAACTCCATTCATTCCATCAGAAGAGGCCTTCTTTTAGACCCTACCAGCCAAGGAATTTCAGTAGCAGGGTCAAGGAGAGAACCTTCTCTGTGCCCCTGCCATGTGTATCATCTTGCCTCTGGAGGTGACACCACCTCCACTTTTCTGATCTTCAAGAAGGGTGTTAAAATCTGGATCTATCAGTTGTCTTTGGGCCCTTCTGAGAAAAGCTATGCTGAGGTTGTGGATTAAGAGACAAACCCACCCCAGTACCATCTGGGCTCTTGGGTTTAGCACCTTAATTGTTAATTTTAATTCTTTTATATTTATCATTTTATGCTGTTGTAATCCAACCAGACTTACTATGGACAGTGAGATGGGTGGCCAAAAGTTTAATGAATAAATAAAATAAAATATACAGTACAGTATACAGTATACAATATACAGTATACATGTACATGTACATCCACACGCATAATATGAAAAGGCTCATTATTTTCTTCTAAACACAGATATCTCAAAGGTTCTTAATCAGATTCTGATTATTCATTAATTGCTAGGACATCAGATGTAGTAGCTGACCATTCACAATCTTCAGATTTATATTGTAATTATCACCACTAAATTCCAATATCTGAAGGCTCAGGAGAAAGAGTATAAATTTATTCTACATAGTTCTCAAGAATTGGGTAAGAACCACTGGGTGGAAGTATTACAAAAGGAGAGCTCATACTCAAGAAGGAATTTCTTGATCATGAGAGCTACTAGAGAGTGAAACAGCCTGTCTCTTGGAGACATGGGTACTTCTTCACTGGAGACTTTCAAGCAAACATCTGACAGCATTTTTTCTGAAAACATGAACATTCTTTCATGGATAAGGATTGGGCTAGATGATCTCCAAGGTCCCTTCCATATGATTCTATGAAATAGTTGGTAATATACTCTCTTTTTCCCTGGTAATAGACAATTCTGAAAAAAGTTAGGCTGTTATTACAAAAGAATGTTAGTAAAATTGAAACTGCATGTAAAAATTCTGTTACTGTGGAAGAGCAGGCTCCTTGGGAAAATTGCAAACATCTTCCCTCCCATATGAGTCTTTTCCCAGGTGTCAGCACAGCAGAGTTGCCAATAAATCTGCAACCTTGACACAAGTGTAGGGGGAGGAGAGTGGAGAAGATATATGTTTTGGAGCTCTGCAGCCACCAGCAAACTGAACACAGCAGCCAAATGAAAAAAGACATTTTTCTTTCAGAAGACATGGCTGGTCTAACAGAGAGGGAAAAAGTATAACAGCTTAGCTAGACAAAGCACAGTATATATAAAAGGGCAAGAACTTCTACATGCTGCCATTAACAGGAAAAGAAGACATCTCAGACAAAGGGGATTTAAAAGAGAGAACGGGCTTAAGGAAGGAAATATTGATTCATAATAATAATAATGATAGCATCGAGCATAGCATGTAGATAATTGTAAAAGAATAATAGTAGAGCAATAGGTAATAGTATAAACTTTAGAATAGTAATTGAATTGTATAATGTAATAGTAATTATCATAGTAATAGTATAGAGCTAGAAATAGAATAGGATATAGGCAGTATACACATATCACTTTAATACATTTGTTTTTACAAAATAAAACATCTACCCAATCCTTTTAGGGCGATCTAAAGAATTACCTGTCAAGGGTCCAGTGTTTTTGCTCTTGAGTCTGGGTCAATCTAATTTGGTACAGTTTTTAAAAAAGGAACCAGTGACAGTTTTAAAAAAGTAGTACCCTTGTGGCAGCTTCTTTATCCCTATGGAATACTGTCAAGAAAGTGAGGGACCTTTTGTATTTCATTCTGACAAGTATGCCTATTTTATCAAAGAAAGAATTTACTTCTCTTGGTTATATTCATCCTTGCAGTCAGTTCATCCATGTGAATTTACTAAAATGTAAAACCACCTTTCTAATGTGCTAATTTGTAGGATTTAACTGTAAGGAAGTCACTATTTGATCTCACTGGTTTCAGTTCAGTTGAACAACAAATTTGAAAATTAATGCTGTAGAGATCTGATTTGCTCTCCCTCTTCATGCTTTTCTCCTTGTCATTTTGGTTCTGTCATTTCTGGCCTTAATAGTTATTCATGAACTCAGAACACACAAACATATGCAATCCAGGATGTATTGCTAGTTCTTAAGGAAAAGGGAGTGTTTTGTATCACATTGCGGCTTGAACACGGATAGTATACAATTTCCCAGGTAAAACTGATTAAGCGATAGCATATTCTTTTATTGTAACTTCTATGTGTTTCATGTTTCTCTTGTCAAGTTATTGTGAGTCACAAAGTTACCTCTACAGAAAACCAATTTGTTGCTATGAGGAGGATGGCTTTGCTATGGAAAGACTTGTTTATCTAATACACATTATCTCCATTTTGTTTGCTTTTTGGAACATAAAACTCTCCAAGAAAGAAAAAAGACAGTATTATTTCCTAAATATGTTAAGCTCTATACTACTGTTCTATTTCTTCTATTAATCAATTTTTGCATTACAAGTTATAGATGTATGGTGCCTGGAATTTGTATACTACTAAAACTCTTGTTCTCATAACTTTTAACAGGGCAAAATGGTGCATCACAGGGCAACAATTTTTGAACCAACATATCTCAATTAGGCTAATTTATAGAATCTGTCTAAAATCCATGACCCATGACTACTGAGAGAATAAAATTTGGGAAAGTTGTGATTGTTTCAGTGCTGCTGTGCAGTCATGTGATGCTCATTTTAAATATTCTGTGGATGCTCATTTTGAATGTTCAGTTTCTAAGTCTCTCTTGCATTCCTTTGCTCCTTCACCCATCCAGCAGCAGCCACTTACCTGCATGCTAGGAAGGAAAGGAAAAGAAGAAGAAAAGGAGTCAACAGTATTAAGTATCTGGGGGTGCAGATAACTAGCGCTTTGAACTGGTTTCTCCACACATCCTTAGTGAAGCATACAAACTAGTGTCTGCATTTCCTGCATCAGATGAGGAGAGCACATCTTTCTCCTTCTATCCTGGCCACTTTTTACAGAGGCATGATTGAGAGTGTTTTAACAAATTGCATCACTGTTTGATTTGGTCACAGCAGTGTCTCAGATAGAAA
Source organism: Notechis scutatus (assembly GCF_049901735.1). NCBI lineage: Eukaryota > Metazoa > Chordata > Lepidosauria > Squamata > Elapidae > Notechis > Notechis scutatus. The sequence continues at coordinate 36,582,353 of NC_142013.1, forward strand.
GTCCATTCAGAGAGTGGTAAGGACAACTGAGAAGATTATAGGAAGTGAGCTTCCTGTTATTCAGAATACTGCTTATAAGTGCTACTGTATGTGCACAGAGCTCAAACCATTGTTAGAGACCCCCCATACACCCATTTCACAGTCTGTTTCTATTGCTTCAAAGTATTTCTAGTGGACCTCTAGATTCTGTAACAGCTTTGTTCCCTTTGCCATCCATCTGGTAAACTCGCAAGATATTTTGCTCTCACCAGATACATGTATACATCCAAACTAGATTGTGTTGTTTCTCTGTGTCATATAATATATGTGGATACATGCATAATTTTGTATTTATTTATTTATTTATTTTGCCATGTTTATGTAGTGTATATTAGAGGTGGAATATCATTTTAATGTATGATGATTAGTATAAAATGACAACCTATTCTAAATCTAAGTCATAATCAGAATTTACATTGATCAAACTATTCTAAAAATGTACATAATAATATTGCAAAACTTGCAATTTTAATTTTAGAGGTTTACAATAATATTTAATTATAAAATTGTCTTTTACAGCTATTGGTCTCTAAACTGGTTTTTCTTTTAATCAAATCCAGAAATTTTACTTCCCATTCTTAGAGAAAGAAGCCAGTTAAGAATTACGCAGGTTTGGTTGTGTTTGTTATTGTTCTGCTACTATTCTGTGAACATTATTTGAAAGCTTACTATCTTATACTAAATTTTGTACATGTAATTATTTTGCTGATTTTCATGGCTGGGAGAGGAGCTTGCAGTAACATTGTGGTGTAGTAACAGTGTTAATATGGTAGCACAAAACTTGGATTTACATATTTATTTTTGCATCTTGTTGTGAAGAAACCATTCATGGTTAAATTTAACCAGTCATTTACTAAATCTAGACATTTGGATTTAATCCTGCTTCCAATTAAATAAGTAGAGATTATTTTATGGATTCAACATTTGAATGTTAAGCAATTCAAGCTGGGCCCTAATTTTTTACAGCAATCACACTTCAGTGACTTTAATTTATTTTAAATGGACAGCAGTGTGGGAAGAAGGTTTTCTCCAAAAAGTTTGCTTAGCCATGTTTAAAGTTTAGCATTACTACAGCTCATTGCTTTTTAGTTAACATTCATTTATAGTCGTAATACTTGAACTTGAAGCCATCTTTTGTGATATGAACAATTAGCTTCAGAACAACATTCAAACAACATTCATTTATGTTTGTAGTTTGGCATTTTTTAAAATTTGAAGTGGAACTACATTTTTTCTGTGTTTTATTTAAAATGCCACACCAATTGGCATTTAAAATGCCAATAATTGTGTGTAACTGCAATGCAAGCTTTGAATAAAATTACCATTATTTTTAAGATGATTGAGTAGAGAAAAATATTTATTTTTCAACTTTCTTATTCCAATTTATGACAAATTTTTAAATGGAACTTAATAAAGTAGCATCTTAATAAAGACATTTATATTTGCTTTTTCATTAAGTAATATGATTTTACAAGTATTAAAATTATTTCAAAAATTATACAACCAGCTAAATATGAGCCAGCAGTATGCAGCAGCAGCCAAAAAAGCTAATGCAATCCTAAATTGTATTAACAGAGGGATACAATCAAGATCTAGGGAAGTACTAATACCACTCTATAAAGCCTTAGTAAGACCACACCTAGAGTACTGCATCCAGTTTTGTTCACCTCATTATAAAAACATGTTGAGACTCTAGAAAATGTACAGAGAAAAGCAACCAGGTTAGAGGACTGGAGGCTAAAACATACAATGAAGGGTTTCAGGAACTGGATTTGGCTAGTCTAGTAAAGAGAAGGAACAAGGGAAACATGATAGCAGTCTTCCAATATTTGAGGGGCTGCCACAGGGAGTAAGGGGTCAAGCTATTTTCTAAAGTGCCTGTAGGCCAGACAAGCAATAATGGATGGAAATTGAACAAGGAGAGATTTAACCTGGAAATAAGAAGAAGCTTTCTGACAGTGAGTACAATCAACCAATGGAACAGCTTGCCCTCGGAAGTTGTGAGACTTTCAAGAAGAGATTGGATTGCCATTTGTCAGAAATGGTGTAGGGTCTCCCCCTTGGGCAGGGGGTTGGACTAGATGACCTACAAGGTCCCCTCCAACTCTGATTATCTGTTATCTGTTAATAATAACCTATACGGAATAACTTATGATTTGATATATAAGCCTATGCCTTGTATCTTAAAAAATACAAACAACAAAGTAACAGCAACTAAACAGAAGAGAAATAGTGTAGATAATACATTAATACAATTTAATGATCAAGTGATAGTTGGAGGCTGTATTTATAGCCAGATCTACTAGTAGAAAAAGATGGTAGATCCTCTTTGGTTGAACAATTTAAAAGGGATAAAAAAATGACCCTCAAAAGAATATAATCAACCCTCATTGATAAGCACTCCTTATTAGACTTCAGTTATTCCCGGACCTCTTGAGACACCATTTTAAAGGACTTGAGGCTACTGAAGTGTTTCTTGTAATTTCTTGCATGTCAATGGCATTTTATATTCTTTCATAAATGGAAGTTGTGCCATCCTTTCTATGTCTACTCAACAGCATGGGACTTGAGACTAGACAAATATTATTTATATCTATTAACTGACTCTGCAAAAAACTGTTTATATGACTTTGTTTATGTGATTTTCAAGTGCTCTCTCTGAAGCTGCAGAGCAGGTGGATCCCAAACGACCAAACTTCTCACTATCCACCTTCGAGATTTCCTGTCTTCTACATGTCCGGCTTTGCCAGTCCTCCTACAGAGCTGCTTTCTTTCCCCCTGCTTTCTATTCCACTGCAAAAATAAATCTGTGATAAGGAAAGAATAAATGCAATGGCAGAGAACCAGCTTGATGTCATGTTTTGCTTTCACATTAATTGGCAAGACATGAGGTTACAGCTTAGCAGTGTTACAATCCCTCAACATGATGAAGTTGCTAGATAGGTTAAAATAGGTGCAGCTGGTGACTCTGTACAAATACTTTTGTCACCAGTGTAAGAAACAAACCAGGCAGGAAAAAAATATTCATACTCAGAACAAGCACAGGATGTTTTGGCAAATAGGTATACCATTATACAATGAATAGTTATGAATACTTTATAAATTAGACATAGTCTAATTCATCAACCACAAAAAGGTAAGACTGAAGACAATCCTAAGTATAAGAGATGTTTTCTTATTTTTAGCATTTATTCATTTAATTTCTTTTCTGAATTAGTGTAGACATGGGGATTTGGCTAGGTAATTGCTACCCAGACTCAAAGCAAGTACAAGTAGTCCTTGATATACTATTATAATGAAACCTGCATGTGTACCTATTAGGGTAGCAATTCAGGAAAATGCAGCAATTCAGGAATTATTGTTAAAATTGCACAAAACTTTACAAGTCAGACAGATTACACATTCTCAGGAATCCAGAATTCAAATGCAGAGCAAAGATGGGGAGTTTATGCTCTTAATAGCCTAGAAGATTCATCAGTGCTGAAGGATGCTGTGAACTGCACTTCAATAATATCTGAAGATCTATATCTGGCTTTTTTGTAGACAAACTTTTTAAATATTTCTTAGTTTTCTTTCCTAGGTTTCTTGCTACCTGTGTTAACTGCTGTTTATGAGATAATCTGTCAACTGATTTCTTGATTCCTCATTCACTTGCAATCTCTTCCTCATCTTGATCACACCAGGTTGTAGAATCTAGTGGGTTTATATTAACCTTGAAAAAATTAAGCACAATTAGACCACTTAAAACTACCAAGAAATCTTGCTACCATAGATTAGAAAGATTCCAGAAGAATACAATAGAAATTTATTTCAGAAAAATTAACAAAATAGCTATATTAATGTGCCTATGAAGTCCCTGGAATCAAGTTTGGCTCAAATAGAACTTTATTTTTACTTTTTAAATTCATAGTTACGTGGATATTTCCAAGGAAATGTTGCTACCCAACTAGTTCTCCAGATACTGCCACGATGATCCATCAGTTCATGATTACTTACTCATCAGTTTTTACACTTATTCTGCAATTTGCCTCCATTAGATAGTATTTCCTTAGGGATTATCTTTTTGTTAACAGTATAGCTCCAAGATTACCAAACGTTTAATATGGTTTACAAATAATGCTACTAGGATAAGATTACTTCAATATCTGGAATTTCAGTTCTAAACACTCTTATATAACTTAGTATGAAGAATGCAGTTGTAATTTACCAACATCTGGGATGGCACAGATTGTTCACAGACAGTGTATTGTTTACAATGACTAAAAAAGTACACCAATTATGTTTTGGATTTGGTGAATGTGAATTTAATTCCATCTCATAGCATGATAGCTTCACTTAATTTGCATATTGGACATCAGTGGTCTCAATCCACCCTTTATAAGTTGCTGAGAAATGTAATAATGTATTCAGCCCAAAGCCTTACTGTAAATGACATATGTACATATGGTTTGGCTCAAGAAAACAGGCTAAATATTGGATTATGCAATTCTGTCCATGAAGTAACATTTTGTTTTGAAGCCGGTATTCTTTCAAAACTGGAAGTTGTATCTCTTTTTAGTATTTTCACTGTCAATACTGCAGTGGAAATGAGTATGTAGTACAGCATTAGCAGTTGTGGCTAATGGCCTTGATTTAAAAGGATCTTGTTTACTTCAGGATGTGCACTGAACCATGTTCAAGTCACTGGCGGACGATTTTCTGCCTTATGATCGTGGTAGTTTTCTGATGAGGTGGGCATCTGCTTTAAACATAGCATAAAAAAATAATATTGCATGCCACGGGGAACAGGTACAACATTTGTCTCTTCCTAGCTGCTGTTGGGTATATGAACTGTTTTAATATCTCTGCAGATCTTCTTCTGATGTTTTTAGCATAAATAAAAGCCAAAAAGAAGGTGTTAAGAATAGCAATAAGCCTTAGCTTTAGATGTACAGGGGAAATACATTTTGAAAATATTAGTTGTACAAAATACAGGAATTTGTAGCTCACAATTAATCTCTGCATGAGTAGTAGACTCACTAAGATGGATAAAAATGGATATTTTATTAACCCACTTGGGTTCCAGAACTGCTCAGAGAGTTTTTGAGCTATGTGGCATCAGTTCTTCCATTACTATGGTTAACCTCTGGAATAGGGGACTACTGACCACTGAATATTTATTGCTTTTTCTGCCAGTAAATCCTGTGGTAGGACCCTAGGTTTATTAAGGAGCCCCGTGAGATTTGGTGTCCAAAAAAAATAAAAAACACTCTGCAGGATTTGTGGTAGAAAACAAATAATGAACGCAGCTGGATAAATGTACAAGCCAATATTCAGACCTACAATATGGCAATGAATGTGGCAAAATATCATTATGGTCATATTTCACCAGTGGAATGTTATTCAGCAACCTTGTTTCAAGTTACTTGCACCCTATAGAATAAAGTGGGTCAGTAGAGCATTATTATTTTTCAAATTTATCTAGCCACCGAACTCACAAACCAAGAGATCTGGGAAGTGTAGAACAAAGTTTTTTTAAAAAATACTTCACAAATAACACCAATTATTATTACAAACATGTTTTTTTAAAAACTATAAAACACAGCTAAAAATAATGGATGAAGGGATTTTACTAGCTTTCCAGTTCCCTGGAGCCCCAGAGCCAATGTCACAACCAGATCATTTTTCAGAGAAAGTCACTAGCCTTTCTTTGTAGATGGGCAAAATATTGGCAGAACAAGAAGAGATAACTAGATCAAGACTCTGCAAAGTTTCATGGCATTTACTAAGTTTTGTAGACTCTGTGAATGTTTAAAGTTTTAAGGCAAATTTTTAACTATGCTTTTTTGTGCAAGTAACCTACAAAGTTTAGTTATTCTTTTAGTCTGATTCAGGAATTTCTGCATTTAAACCAAACTTCTCTTACCCCATTTCTCAACAGACAGCAGTTATATTTAAGTCTTAGACTTGCTGACAAAACCTCAAAAGATTGAGTTCATACACAACTCCCTAAACCAAAACAAAATCCAGCAGTACCATTCTGGCTTAGCACAATGTGTGAACTCAGTCAATTTGCAGAACCAACTTGTTTGAACTAAATGTTAATCTAGCTTTCAGTCCTTTCAGTCCTTTAAACTGTTTTATTAATAATAAAGAAAAGACACTATGTACTGCTCAGTGCTTCAGAAATAATTTAGAAAGGTGCCTCGCAGCAGATAGGAATATAAATATAGCACCTGTCTATAGTTCTTTAAAGCAGCAGCATAAGAATAAACCTGCTGAAGAAAGGCAGACCCTATTTTGGTCCTCATTTTGTTTCTTACTTTCTCCAACCAGGTATGCTTTTATTTGCAAAAGAAGACAGCAACTTATTGCTCTCCTGCCATTGTTCTCTTTTAATGAGAACATTTATTTTGAAACATAATGGCTTTAATCTGGAAATGACACTGAGTTGTGACTAATGGTCTTGATTGGTACTAGTAGCAGTTGCCATGCAATCCCAAGAAACGACATGGCTGCTTTAAATGGTTGCAAACAGAGGATATTGTATATCTACACTCACACATGCCCTAAGTCAGAGGTGGTATTCAGCCAGTTCTGACAGGTTCTGGAGAACCGGTAACAGAATTTTTGAGTAGTTTGAAGAACCGGCAAGTACCACCTCTGACTGGCCCCACCCCCATTTATTCTCTGCCTCCAGAGTCCCAGCTAATCAGCTGGGTCTTCTTTTGTTTCCCTTCACAGGAGGACGGAGCTGGAAAGCAGGTTAGTGGGGTGGGGAGGAAATGGGGATTTTACAGTTTCCTTCTCCTGCCATGCCCACCAAGCCACGCCCACCAAGCCACAACATGCTCATCAAGCCACGCCCACAGAACCAGTAGTAAAAACAATGAATACCACCACTGTCCTAAGTACTTTTGAAGTTAAAATCTGAACCATTGTGCAGCCTTAACAACAGGTAGTTAGGATACACAAATAAAGCCTAATTACTAGCAGCAAATTATGAATTGATAAAATGTTCATGGATTGGGAAATTATTTCAATTCAATTATTTCAATACTGAAATAAGATTGGAAACCTCTCCCATTTGGTCTAATTTTGTTCAATGCAATTTCAGTAAATTGCTGTTTTCTTAAAAACATCTTGCTATGACAAGATCTGCCATAATATCAGTGTATGTCCTTTATTAGCATTACCTTAAACATGAAATAGGTGAGTGGCTTTTCAAAAGCTGTATAGTATGTGGATTTTAAATATATCTACCTGGGTTTGGTTTTTCTCTCTGATTCTTTTAAGCTTTGTTTTTTCCCTTGTTTAAATACCTCAGTGACAAAATATGAAGTGAAATATGTAATTAATCTCATTATATGCTCAATGTATTAGTATTACTGAGAATGTTGTTTTTAGGTGGAGTCATAGAACAAAAGCAGTCATTTAATAAAGTTATATAAAATTTGTTACTGAGCTGTAGAAAAGGCTCAGGTTTGAATCTAAATAAATACATAAATTTTAGGGTGGAAGAACTGAATCTTTTTTTTTTAGAAAGTCATCTCAGATTCAAGGCATGTGACAAATCACACTCATGACAACCATTTTCACAGAATAGAATGTGTTAGATTATTTTATGACAAGTAATGCAAAGCAATGCAGTTTGGCACACTGAGAATAGCTTGATCAAAATGCAATACCAAGGAACGAAAATAGTAGCTAGTCATTCCAAATGAAATATAATGTTGGAATTAAATCCTTGAAAAAAGAATATGGTATGAAACAGTATGTTTTTCACAGAAGAATGATTCCTGCCTGCTGTGAATAAAAATAGCCATCACAAATAATACAATTCAGTAGTGCTAATTTGATAGTTGAGCGTATTTAGGAGTGTTCAATGGTCTGGAGTGAATAATCCACAGGGAACAATTTACTGAAATGTTTTAGACCTCTTTCTCCACTACACTTGAAATAACATCACTGTGATTACTTGAATTTATTTATTCTTATGCTATTGCTTTAATCCTGTCTTGGATGATCAACCTAGTCTAGCAAGCCCAAGTGAACCAGAAAATTTGGCTTCAAGCTGATAGTGTTATGACATGAGAGTGGGGGAAAAAAGTACCCTCCATTGAATCCCAACAGAGGCTTGCAACCAAAACGAACAAGATATCCACCTTTCTGTAGAAACAAAAAGGTATTGCGGCACTTCACTGTGTATATTTTTGAAACAACCAATATAGTAAGGAATTGAAACAAGGTAGAAGGTAGGTTTGGGTACAGTACAATTATTTCATGTGCAGACTAAGATACAGGATATTTGTGATGTTCCCTGAAGACTATGTCAGCTGTTTTAGAAATTGATTCCAGCGCTTTATTGGCCTGAAACCATAAATAAACTGCATTGAAACTTCAGCATCTCTGAGAGTTTTGGTGATAACATGGCAAACTAGATATTGAAGGTGTGGGGATAAGCATTACAGTGATTATTGGTGACCACGGAATGAACCAATCTGAGCAAAATTTCTTCAGAGACAGAAGAGAACATGCAATTGCCCACATGTGCTCTGGACATCTGTTCCTTACAACTAGACTTCAGGAACTGAGGTTTTTGTGAAGGATTCTATATACTGTATATCCACAACCCATAATTTAGTCTAAAGTATTCTTGGGTGAATCTCATTTCTTAATCACTTTTGGAATTAGTATTTTACTGGTTTTTCTAATATTAAGAACCTTTGGAATGGCACATTTGATGGCATTTACTAAGTGAGTTTCTTTAACCTTTTACAAAAGAAATTTTAATTATGGCTGAATTAGAACTCAGCAATTTTGGAAAATAAATGGCAGAATGGTGGTTAAAATGTTGTTTCGCAATGTAAAAAAAACATCCTAAGGGTCTGGACAGACTTGAAATAGGATTTTGAAATTGGTTAAATGAATCCTTCCCATGGAGAAAACAGCTCATATTTTGAATTCTGGGAAAAAATAAACATATGATAGGGCTTTGAAGGCTGGACACTAGAGGGAGCTGAAAGTAAGTAAAGATTACAATTAAAGGAGAAGAATACCTATTTGACTTGTTAACACAGAATGGACTAAAAGCATAACCGAATGCACTAAACAGTAGACTCAAGTTAATTTTAAGAATGCCTGCCATCGTGTGAACTTTAAGTGAATGTTGTTCATGCACTAATCAGAAGGTTTACTTTTTTATTTGGTGAGGAGCCTAATAGACCTTTGCTGTTCTGCTCCCCTTTCTGTTCATCAGGTGCATGGTTTTGGGTGGTTTTATGCGATCTTCATCTGACTTTTCCAATTGGTGAAGTCTTTAACCAGCCTCATGTGATTACTACTATTGCCCTTTGACCGGGGTGGGATTCTACCAGTCCGGACCAGTTCTATAGAACCAGTTGTTACGATTCTGTGCAGTTCAGAGAACTGGCAAATCGTGCCACTGGCTGGCCCCTCCCCTCCCCTCCTGTCAGATTTCTGCTTTCTAGCTAATCTAAATTACTATTGTACTGCTTTGAGGCCCAGTCAGGGGTGGTATTCAGGGGGTTGCGGGCTGGGGGAGAAGTAGCCTGAGAGCAGAGCTGAACCTTCCTTAGGACTGAAGCTTCTATTTTTCAGTGCAGATTCAGGCAGCAGATTGCAGAAAGGTAGATCTGTGAGTGAATCTGTGTTTCTGCAAGCAACTCAATCTGCTTTGCCTGATTTTGGGTAAAAGTTGCATATATATATATATATATATATGTATATTCAATGTTTACATAAATATTTACAATATTTACATACAAGCCATGCCCAGACAGTCATGTGACCACCAAGCCATATCCACAAATTAGGCCATGTCCACAGAACCAGTTGTTAAGAAATTTGAAACCCACCCCTGCCCTCGACATACCATCGGTTCAGCTGGAGCTTTTTTCAGTTTCAGGCTCAGACTAAGAATCTGATGCCTGAGTCTGTGCCATGAAAATTTTCCTACATTGGATTTACAAAGAAGACTTGTTAAAATGTTGGAAGTCTTGATAAGAGGGACAAAGGCAAAAAAAAGAAAGAAATCAAGTTCTAGCACTTTATTTAAAGGAATTAATGATTAATATTGTTAAAAGAAAAAAAATGGGAATAAAAAGTTGGTTAATTTGATCAAAATTAAAATACTTTAATTATTTGTGATAATAATCTTTAATTGATTTTTCTGACCAGGACTGAATGACAAGATTTTAAGGATTGGTATAAACATAACATATGTGATATGAGATTTATTGTATTTTAAGAGTAAGTGTTAAGTTGTTAAAAACAGTTATACTTGCTGATGTCTAAAAGCCTGTATGGTGCAATGGTTAGAATGCAGTATTGCAGGCTAATTCTTCTGACTGCCAAGCAATTCAACTCAAGGTTGACTCAGCTTTCTATCCTTCTGAAGTGGGTAAAATGAGAACCCAGATTGTTGAAGGCAATATGCTGACTTGTAAACCACTTAGAGAGGACTGTAAAGCACAATGAAGCGCTATATAAGTCTAAATGCTATTGCTGTTGATATGAAGGGGAAAGTTACTTCTTTATATTTTTTAATATTTTGTTAATATTTTGTTTAATATTTTGTTTTTCTACTTTTTTCTTTCTTTTATATTTATATTTTTACTTTTACTTTTTCTTTCTATTCCATTATGTTTTAATAGTTTGCATTAGTTTTATCTGCACAATTGTAATATATTTTTTTTTAAAAAAAGCACATCCAGCATGCCACTCAAAAAACATTATTCATTTGGCTATTGGTTATGAAATGAAAAAGAGGGCTGATTCAAAGATGCAAGTTATATGTGTGATAAGGTACAAGTATCTTCCAGTAACAGATAATATGTTAAAATCCATTGTGTTTGGATACCTACAATGCAAAATTTTGTATGTAAGTTAGCTTAGCAATATCTCACTTGTGTTGGCAAAGATTTTTCCCAAGTTGGTTGCTTTCAGATCTATAATAACATGTTCTGGAAGGTTGAAATGTTCTGATATTACTTTGTCTGTTCTTTTATTTAAAATCCGCATCAGTTTATCTACTTTATGTTTTTAGTAACAAACTATTAGTCTGAAAATATGTGAGACTTCTTATGACTTTTGGCTACCCTAGAGCAGAAGTGGTATTCAGCAGGTTCTGACTAGTTCTGGAAAACCAACCGGTAGCAGAAATTTTGAGTAGTTCGGAGAACCGGCAAGTACCACCTCTGACTGGCCCCGCCCTCATCTATTCTCTGCCTCCCCAGTCCCAGCTGATTGGCTGGGTCTTCTTTTGTTGCCCTGCACAGGAGAATGGAGCTTGAAAGCAGGTTAGTGGGATGGGGACAGAACGGGAATTTTGCAGTAACCTTCCTCTGCCATGTCCACCAAGCCACACCATGCCCACCAGGCCACACCCACAGAACTGGTAGTAAAAAAAATTGAATCCCATCACTGCCCTAGAGGACCACAGCTCTCTTTCTTCACTGTTGCATCTTGAAGATTTTTGCATCTTGAATGCTTTTGATATGAACTCCTAACTCAAAATAACTGCAAAGTAATTAACTACAATGAAAATGTATTCCACATTTTTTTACCAATCATTTTTATTCCTATCTCACCCTCAGAAAATTTGTTGAAATTGTTAGGGTTCAGGAATACAGAGTTAGTTTGTTCACCTTAATTATGAAGTGATAACCTGCCTATGTGAATCTTTCATAATAAAATAATTTGCTGATAGTCTGTAGCCTAACCTCACATTCTACATTTCAATTAAATCCCATTATTAGAGAACTCTCCTCAGTGATTCTTCTTTCTTTCTTTCTTTCTTTCTTTCTTTCTTTCTTTCTTTCTTTCTTTCTTTCTTTCTTTCTTTCTTTCTTTCTTTCTTTCTTTCTTTCTTTCTTTCTTCTCTCTCTTCTCTCTCTCTCTCTCTCTCTCTCTCTCTCTCTCTCTTTTCTTTCTTTTGGTATTTACAAATACAGAACATGATAGAGACATGTGTAATAAAAAATTACAGTCAGTAATTTCTCAGAATTTTTAAAAAAATCTAAAGCATTGGAATAAAGCAAAAAAATGGAAGCCCCTTTTGAAGAAACAAAAACTCTTATAAGTCTCCACTTACCACTCTCGGACACTTATATCCATAAATCTATAAGGGAATGTTATAATTTTACCTGATTTTTCAAGATTTATGTCCTGCCATCAGTATTAATCTCAATATTTTTGCTATGTGAATTTAGTTTTTGACACCAAATTGTATATGTGAAAACACAGTGCTTTTGTAATTGATTCTGAGATAATTGTTTGACAGCCGATCTCAATAAAGGTCAGAGGAACATGGTCCTAGATTAATGGATTACCCCCAAAGTGTTGGATTTTGTAGTTTTGAAGACAAAATGTATTTCTTTTAAATAAGGTAAGTTTGAGCACTTGTCACAATCTGGATGCATTCATTTCACACAACCCATTAGAATAGATAATGCAGCACCAAACTGCTAGATATTCCAGTTCACTTTTCCTGAACTAATTGAGAGTGCTCCAAGGTGAAATGCTAAAACTGCACTTCATTATATTTTCTAATTACCTCAGCAGATGCTATTGAGCAAAAGTGAATTATAGGATGCATGTGTGAACAGTTCTGAAGACAGAAGATGAACCTTCTTTTGTTTCAGAGAATCAAGCCTATTAGTTCACTGTTTTGAGAACTTCAGAGCATTTAAAAAATGTTACAGAGACTAAAGGTTTTTACCAGTCTTTATTAAAGTACAACTCTCTTTTCATCATGTTTCATAAAGCTTGTGTAATACGACCTTGAGTTAAATGGTTTCCAATATAAAACAGAAAGTAATTGTATGTCTGGTATTCAAATCAAAGTGTTAAAATGAAATTAGCCATACATGGACATGAGAATTACAAGTGAAAGTCTCCCATTAATGATTTGTAGATTTTTGTTGCTATTTTTCAGATTTAAAAATTTACTTCAATGTTATTTAAAATGTCTTCGGATACAGTCCCTGTCTATTCAATAACTTTTAATGTGAAAAGCCAGAAGAAGCCACAATGTAAAATTTCTTTACTTGCTTATAACACAGTTGGGGGGAAAACAGCTAACCGTCCTTAAAGAAAGAAAAAAAGCAACTAGACAAAAATGATAACTGGGAGGGACATGTTATACAAAATCATGAATGATGTGGAAAAAGCACAGATGATGTTTTTTTCAAAATACTACAACTATGTAAATTTAAAGAATTAAATATGCCTGTGAAGATTCTCAGTTATCCAGGTCATGGTTATCTCAAAGTTGATTTTTTCAAAAGGCGACTGGACTGCTTTTCTTTGAGGAAGAAAAAAAAAACATTTAGTTTCCCCCCAAAAAAATCATCAGTTATGATGGCAGGGGAGGGAGGTGTGGAAGGGTAGATACTGACTGAGTCTCAGCTGTCAGTACCATTCCTTCCATCACCCTTCCCACCATCACAACTGATTGAGTTTCTTGGATGAGAAACTAAACATTTTGTTCTTATTTCTCAAAGAAAAAATAGTCCAGTTACCTTTTGAAAAACCACCTTTAGACAAAGAAATCCATATTTAACATCGGCCTTCATTAACACCAAATAGAATAGATGACTTTGAATAAATTCATGCAGGACTATTGTACCAATGGCTATTAGTTTTCAAATTTCAGTGCTAATCTGAGTTGGAAGAAGCATGCTTTCAAATGCCAGTTGAAGGGAAACAACAGTGGGAAAGGACTATGTTTCCAACTCCCTCTTGTAAGCATGCTAGAAGTATCTGGATGACGACTATGAGAAATAATATGCTGGATTAAAATGGTCTGTGCTTAATTCAGAAGTGTTGTTGCTTATGTTCATATGTAAACTCTTGTGTTCTTATTTCTTGTCTATATTTAGAAAAATTGTGAGGATTATTCTCTAAGATCACATAGAATTTACTAACACTCTGTCAAGGTTCATTTAACTGTTGTAGGTGGATGTGCCTGAGAAATGAGTTATTTGCATCTTTCTTAAAATAAAACTGTTGAGAGTCTGTGACAGTTAGGATTATAGCCAAGGATAATTAAGTTCTTGAAAGAACTTTAGAATATGGGATTGATGGGTTAAAAATGAGAAGTTTAATATGAATCCTGAAAGAGAATCAGGTGTTAATATATTAATATTAAATCATACATAGTTAGATGATGGATGGATGGATGGATAGGTAAGTAGGTAGATAGGTAGGTAGGCAGATAGATAGATAGATAGATAGATAGATAGATAGATAGATAGATAGATAGATAGATAGATATAGATGACAGAATTTGCTTTGTAAGAAAATAGCTTCTGTTTTGTAATATTCTGAACCAATTGTAGTTGCATGCAACAATTAGCAGCACAGATTGACAAACGTACTGGTTCCTGCAGATGCTTTAGCTGCCATTTTATGCATATGTTAAATCAATGCTTTGAATTTTATTGTCATAAATAATAATCTGCAAACTAATTAAGAATTTCATGTCTTTATTCTACACAGAAATGTTTATTAACAATGTTATCCCAATTTAATTAAAAATATAGATTATAGAATCTGAATGTGCATATCTTACATGTTATATTATGATATCATAACATCAACTTAGCTTTTACCAAGTGGACAATCAAGTTTAAAGACAAAAGCTTTGCAACATCATTCACTACATTAATTTAAAAAATGTGTTTGTCTGTATCATATGGGGAATGACATGATTATATTGATCCAGTGGATTCAGTCTTATAAAATAATACCAAATGGTGCAGTAAATCCACCTGCAGAAGTTCCAAAGAATGTATTATATTAATCCATAGATCATGCATGCAATCATGCACACAAAAACACACAAACCATTTCTTTCCTTTAAGCCTATGACTATAATTCTTTTTTTAAAAAATGTGGGTTTTAAAATATAAATGTGTTGCTAAGGAGGCTTGTCAATGAAGAGATAATTTTATTACTAACAGTGAATTTAATTAAACCAGCTCATTTATAGTAAAATATATTACCAAAAGAAGGCAGAAGGAGCAGGTGGCAGTCCTTTCCTAGATAAACAAGTTCTATGCTTCATTAATCAATTTTTTTTAAAAAAAATGTATTTGGAACAATAATGGTTTAAAAGAAATTAAGCTATGGTACATTTCTTTTGCTGTCTATGTTTAGGATAGTTCTGTTTGCAGCCTATATTAGAATTTGAGAAAAGTGGTACAACTAGTCTCATTGTATGCCTGTGTTTTTTAAAAGAATACATTATTGTAATATAATGCCTGTATTCTAATCTGTTTCCAAGTAGCACAATTAATTAGAAAAAAATAATACCCTTAGGTAACCAGCAACTGGGTAAGAAAAAATCTATAAATTATAGTGGCCTAAAAAAAAAAAAAATTAAAATAACATGCAAAAGTTGCAAGATCAAGTCAATCACCCCAACATGAGATAAAGCAAAATAATGGAATGAACACAAGCATAGTGTTTTCATTCTTGCAAACAGTAAAC
Organism: Notechis scutatus; assembly: GCF_049901735.1. Taxonomy (NCBI): domain Eukaryota; kingdom Metazoa; phylum Chordata; class Lepidosauria; order Squamata; family Elapidae; genus Notechis; species Notechis scutatus. The sequence goes on from NC_142013.1 coordinate 36,597,887, forward strand.
TTTTACATTGCATATGAAAGAAAAGGCCTATCTTAGCATGCTATAGTTTTGGAAATTTTGTCCATTAATTTAAAAGTTAGTGTTAATTTCTAAAGTTGTTATGGAATTGCTAGAATTGGAAGGGATACAATGACTTCTTTTCTTTATGTAACTACAGTTGGAGTCATAAGTCACTTTTTTCATTGCTGTAGTAATTTTGAACAGTCACTAAATGAAATGTTATAAGTCGAAGACTACCTAACTTTGCAACTGGTTCATACTGATGACTGTTGCTGTGTTCCAGGATCATGTGATCAACTTTTGTGACCTTCTGGTAATCTGGGGGAGCCAGATTACCAGTGCTGGTATTCTACTGGTTCGACTGAACCGCTAGCTCTGAGGATCATTTGTGAGTGAATTGGTTTGCTTTGACGGACCCTCCTACCCATTGTGGCGGTATACTAACCTTTATTTCCTTTTTTTCAACCTCAGCTGTTTCATGCGGCACAGCCAATTGCTGCATATCAGCTGTTCTACACATAGGTCTTGCAGCAGAAGGTGAGTTGCAAATGCTGCATGCACACAAAGCACACTTTTTTTTTAAACCCACCACTGCAGGTTACTAACTTATCAACTGCAGTGATTCACTTAACAACTGTGGCAAGAAAGGTTGTAAAATGGGAGCAAGACTCACTTAACAAATGTCTCATTTGACAACAGAAATTTTAGGCTTCCTTGTGGTTGTAAGTTGAGGACTATCTGTATTCTTAAATGTTAAGTGATGAACCTCTGCTCAACGTCTTGAGAAGCAACCACCTCCTAGAAAATTCTGTTCCACTGTCAAAAAGTTCTTAAAATTAGGACACCACAATTTAACTCTACTTCATTGCAGACACAATTCTTAATTTCTAAAGGAACAATGAATATCCTCTCAAAAGCTAAACTTATTAGTGCATCGTGTCCTCCATTGGATGTAATTTTCTTATAATGTTAATGCTTGTACTAACATGTTTCATAATGCTATTATAAAATACTTTGTATGTATTGCTCTGCTGCTCTTATTTTCTGATACATTTATAAACCAATTAATATTCTTCCCTTCCCTATATCATTACCATTCTTAAAAGTCAAGGTCCTATTTTTTTAAAAAAAGTTTTTAATATCACCTTTTTTTCCCCCATATTCAACAAAGCGGCAAACATACCAATACTTTTCTCTCCTATTTTCCCCCAGCAACATCTCTGAGAAGTAAGGTGGGTTATAAGAAAGTGACTGTCCTAAAATCACCCAATCAGCTTTTATGCCTAAAGTGGGAGTAGAACTCAAATGTCCTGCTTTCTAGGCCAACATATTAACCATTACATTACACCAAATTGCCTGGCATTTTAGGTTTAGAACACAGTACGTAACTGAATGCATCTTCCCATACATGTTACTGTAATCCTAAAATTATTTCTGGAGCCTGGGATGTCTATGTAGATAAATACCTGGCTCCTTTTTCATTGTATTTTCAAGACTAGATGACGTTACTTCATCTTTGTTCTGTCCAGCCTTTTGATGGAATGATTGATTGATTTATATTGCAACAGGGTGTTTTAACCTATCTAATGGCAGCTGTTTAATGCATCTAATGACAGCTGTTTTTTAAATTTACATGTTTTGCATGGCTATACTGAGTCTTCAAAAGAGAATGTTTTTCAATGCATATACAAAGCATCTCTTTTCAAACCATTAAAGTAGCTGCATTTTTGGAAGCCATCTCTTTAGAATGCACTGCTCTGTCTACAAGTAAAGCAACTTTATTTTCCCATAAAAGCAGAGTGGGTGGGCAAGTACGTGTATTCAGAAACAGACAGGAACAGCTTCTAAATCAGCATTTTAGTCCTGCCAAACAATGGAGACATTTGCAAAGTGGTATTTTATGCATATACCTATGCATTAGCAAACACATCTGCTGATTCCCTACAGCTTTAATTACTAGATATAAATGTTAACATCTTTGGAAGTTACAATGTTTGCAACTGAAGGATTTAAAAACAAACAAAACAAAACACTTGGATTAAAATGTCATTTAAGGAAAATGCCTTTTCTGTCCTCTGGAATAGATCCACCTATAAATTTGCATGGTTTGATAAAGTTTAACAGCTCTTTGAAAATCTAAAAGTTCCCCCAGGCATTCAGTTAGGATGGATATTGAGTATTTATAAGATTTTCGTTATACAAACCATATATCATGGGTAATTACTGTACTGTAATATTGTTTTACAGTATAGTACTGTAATATTGTTTTTTGCAAACATGGACAGCCACTACTTCTCATATAAATAAACTGAATTTTTATAAATCTTTTGGTATTTCATTGTGATAAAGCATCTGAAGGCAAGGCAAGACACAATTAATGGAAATGGATCAAGGTCAGGACCAGCCTAGAACTAAGAAGAAATTTCATGACAATTAGAACAATTAATCAATAGAATGTCTTTCTTCCAGAAGTTGTAACTGATCCAACACTGGAAGTTTTTAAGAAAAGATTGGACAACCCATTTGTCTGAAATGGTAAGTTTCCTGCTTAAGCAGGGGGTTGGTGACCTCCAAGATTCCTTCCAATTCTATTATTCTGTTATCAATTTCGATTAAAGGTTCACCATGTAATCTTTTAAAATTCTCCATCAAATTTCATTTTTCTTAGGAAATCTTCCCCTCCCAACTTTTTCAGGATTTGGATGATAAATAATATCACTTTTATCCCTCTCAGTATGGTATTGTTGGAGAAATTTCCCAGTAATGAGGAATAGCAACTCATAATCATTGAAGCACAGCTTGTTTTATTATGGTATTGTTACAAGCACAAATATTTAATGTAATGGGATATGACACCTTGTATATATGTAAATTAATTAGCCATCCAATTACATACAGAAGCAGAATATCATAAATGATAGGTGTAGCAGGATCTCATGTTTGAAGTGAACTTAGAAAAGGTAGTTAAGATACTATGAGGTAAGGGGCATCGTATAATAAAAACAATGGTGTATGAGAGGACAACAGTTGTTTTCTTGGGGATAAATGTAATGTTTTAATGTGTTCTTAGTGTTATTTCCTAATGGTTTTGCTTCCTGGAGCTGTCCAGAGGTGTTCTCACTTCCCAGTATCTTTTCACATTTTAATCCATAATCTTTTGTCTGCTAAAAGTTTTGTAGCGAGCTGAGAATTTCATAAGCTTCGAAGAGGAAAACAGTGATTTACTTGACCTAACTAACACTATTTTTTTCCTACAATTTTAGATCTTTGAAGTTTTTTTATCACTTTCAGAAATTCCATTAAATCCAAATCTTTCAATTTCAATGGAATTGTTCTAATTCTATTTCTTATCACTTCTTTTAATTATATAGACTCTGAAGCAGTTGTTTTGAAATTCTTTTTGGTGACTTAATTATGATGTCTAATATATTTTGCCTATAGCAAAGAATCAGAAATGCAGTACTTAATAGGAAAACAAATATAAGTATTCCCTTTAAAATTGCTTGTTTCCACGTGTCTACATTTGGAAAGCTATACTGAGCCATGAAAAGCCAAAGCTCACAGGTAGCAATGTTTGTAGCTTCAAGAATAAAATGAATATCCCTTTTCAAATTTTGATCATTTTCTCCTAGATTCCTATTGCTGGTCTCACAAAAAGCAACTGTTTTAGGAGTGACAGTTTCTTTCTCTCCTGAACTAACAATGATTTTGTAAAACTACCTTAGCTAATGAAGATGCTTCCTTCTGAAGGCTATCTGTGAAAATCAAGGGTGGCATTAAAAATTCATTCCAAATGAACAGAAACTTAATTCAATGCCCATTTGATTTCTATGATTTCTAATTCAGGATCTATTGCTCTAAGTCAGTGTTTTTAAATTTTAGTTTAAAACTGTGGTTTGAAAATAAGAAAATTTCCCTAAACCCCTGAATATGAAGCAAAGTTATCACTGTGTGCAAGTACTTCCCCCCCTTAGTCTCAGGGAATCCTATCAAGTTCTTACTAATAGTGTTGGGAACTTTCAGTAGCTATTACACCAGCTCTATTGTTCAAGGAATAGAGGAGGATAGTACGTCCACATTCTAATTGATAAATAAGCCCTCTATTCCAGAAAAGCATGTCAAGGCTGCTATGATATGTTATGTTATGTTAGGTTAGGTTAGATTAGGTTATATATTATCTTATATGTTCCATATTCAGAGACTTGAAAGCCCGCATTCCCATTGGTCCGTTGCAACCGCTACCTGATTGGACAGCCAGGGCAGTTATGATTGGCTCGCTAAGAGTCTGCCGCGATTGGTTAAAACCAAGCATGGGAGACTTAAAGCAGCGTCATTGGCCGCCAAGCCGCGGCCAGCTCTATAAAAGAGCCGCCGCAGCTGCTATTATTTTAGACTTGTTCCTGCCGATAAATAAAGAGCTGTTGTTACTGAACTGAAGTCTCTCGTCTTTAGGAGCCCGACCTTCCGAACTTAACATTATCTATCTTATCTTGTGCTGTGCTGTGTTACTTAGTTGAAGTAGTTAGGCATAGATGGTACTTATAACTACCGTAGTTTCCCCCTCTTTTTTTTTTTTGCAAATATTTGTCATACTCTCCAACTGTAATAATAATAATCTGTTATATGAATATTAAAAACTGCCATGTAATACATTCTGCTCTGTCTTCCTTCTTCTTAGCTATATTTCTTGTTGTCTATTAGGGAACATATTATAAATGCATGTTTTTATAACCTTGTTAAAATAACAACACTAATGCCAAATTGATTGTATCTTTTAATATACAAAGCATGTGGTTTACCTAAAACAAACTATAGCATTAATCTTTATGTAAGACTACTCTGACATGTCAATTATTTAATTTGAAATAATAAAACCATAATTTTGAAGAAATCATTGTAACATTGAATTTCAAAGTTAAATTTATGTTTTACTGACAAAGGAATAAAACATGAAAATGGAAGCAGTATGCGCTATCCCATAATTGGGTAGACCAGGTTTCCCTGATAGACCAGTCCCACCTGAGAGAAAACAATGAATTTCAAAGTTAATTTTTTAGTTATTAAAAACTGTTATTTAAATATTAATATCTTGAAATTTCATCTTCACTTATCTTCTTGTGAGTAACTTTCAATATGGAATTTTTCATGTATTTTTATATAAAATTATTAAATGTGTGATTGGTATGTCAAAAACAATGAAACAATCTGTTTTCCAATCTGTGTTGCCTGAGGACACTTTCATAGTAGAAAAGTGATAATTTTCACCATGTCTTGGGTTTTTTTTTAAGGATGCCACTCAGTGTTAATTGAAGGTTTGTTTGAGTCCTATTGATATATAAATGAAGTCGTATTGGACAAATACATTTAATGCTTGATATACTTATTTCATAAATGAAATAATGCAAGTTACAATGTGTCAGTCACAAAAGTAATTGCTTCCTTAGATTCAGTAACTAATGGCTTCAGTAATTACAGTCTCTCATTGCTCTACAAGAATTTTGGTCCTTTTCTCTGTGGCACACTGCTTAATAATAATATTTCAGAGCTTTTTTATTATAAATTTTAATAAAATTACTATTTAAAAAAGATAAGAAATTGTTCACAAAAATAGGGTTTACTGTAGAAGGATTAATAACAATAGATTTGGCCAAAGCAGGGTAAACTTGACTAAGATGGCTTTATAATGAATCCTGCAGGTGGGAATAGAAACAAAAACCATATAGTAAGAAATTTAAATAAAATGTACTGTGAAATAAGAATAATCCTGAATTACAGCATTTTAGTATACAAAGAAAAGTTAGATTGAACATAACATCTTCATTGTCCATGCACTAATGCTCAGAATATAATAAATGAACAAGACAGGCTTAGTATATATTACAGAAAGGCAAATATGGTTTCTGATATACTGCTGATCCAGTTCTACAGAGGAATGATTGAGTCTGTCATCTGCACCTCTATAACTGTGTGGTTTGGTTCTGCTTCCCAACAGGACAGACACAGACTTCAGAGAGTAATTAGGACTGCAGAAAAAACAATTACTACCAACCTGCCTTCAGTCGAAGACCTGTATACTGCACAAGTCAAAAAGAAGGCTGTGAAAATATTTACAGACCCCTCACATCCCGGACATAAACTGTTTCAACTCCTTCCCTCAAAACAATGCTATAGAGCATTGCACACCAGAACAACTGGACACAAGAACAGTTGCTAAACAAATAATTCCCTCAACCCGGTTCAACTATTAAAAAGTCTGCACTACTATTACTGTTAATCTTGTCATCACTCCTTTTCACCCATCCCCTCCCACTTGTGACTGTATGACTATAACTTTGTCGCTTGTATCCTTACAATTTATATTGACTGTTTGCTAGTATGATTGATTGCTTATTGTACCCTATGACTATCATTAAGTGTCGTACCTTATGATTCTCGACTCCTGGCAAATATATCTTTTCTTTTATGTATACTGAGAGTATTTACACCAAGACAAATTCCTTGTGTGTCCAATCACACTTAGCCAATAAAGTATTCTATTCTATTCTATATTTGTGTTGGACTATCCTATGAGTAGTATATAACTAAAGGTATAGTTTGGTCAAAAGGAACAGAAATAGCAGAAAGAATACAGAAATAGCATTGTATATTAAAAAAAATTCTTGTCCACAAATCCAAATGAATAAACTCTGAAAATGAAATGCTGAAAAAAGCATTTTAATTATATGAAGTAAGGGAAGAGATTAAAAGAAGACTGTTCTAGATTCTATCTTTGCTTACCTAATGGTCAAATTGTGGGTGTTGTCTTGTAAATGTAAGCTGCAGATATTTCAAAGAGTGATGATATTATCGTGATGATAGATTTTATTTATTCCACCATCAGCAAACACTGTCACACACAGTATTCCCAGAAAATTCATGACTTGTGTTGCTGCCAATTTTTTTCCTGCAATTTTGTTTCTGTCAAAGAGTGGATCAGCTGCCCTCACTTTATACTTATCAGAAGCCCCCCTTCCCTTTTCTTATTAGGAAGTAGCAGGAAAATTAGAAGAAGCTAATAGACAGGTTATCAGATTTACAAATGGCATAACGTTGGATGGGAAATTTAATAACTTACAAGACAGAAATAAAATTTAGGACCAGATTTACAAGAAATGTGCTCAAAGGAACAGAATGAAATTTAGGATAGAAATGCAGTCTTTCATTTAGAAAACATTATATGCACAACTGTAGGGTGAGGCATAGCTGGCTGGGTAACTCTATTTGTGAAAAAAACGTTTGAATGCTTTTTGGTGTGAATTCAATATAAGCCAGCAGCTGCTAAATTAATGAATAAACCAACTAACTACCTTCAGGCTGTGTATGTAGAAATATGATTTCACCATCAGGGAAAGATCATTCTTCTTTATTCTGCACTGTCAGACTTCATTTCAAGTACCGTGCCCACTTCTGAACAACATGCTTTAAGAAGGATTCAGAGAAAAATTAATAAATATATTGAGGCTAGATATTAAATGCTATGAAAGCAGACTGAAGGAATTGGGTATGTCTAGCCTTTAAAAGAGATAAGTAAGGAGAAATATGATAGTAGTCTTCAGATAATTAAAAGGATAGCATTTAAAAATATCTAGGTGTATCACTTCTCATTCCAGATGAAGGAATGATAAAGCTGGATTTATATTACAGTAACTGAATATTGACAAATACTTTTTAATAATAAGAATAATTAAAAATCATCTAGAGGATTTATGGTCTGCTTATAGCATATTATTGGGCAAAGATTAAACAGCCAACTATTTGGAAAGGGTTTTTTTGGGGGGCGGGGGTGTTGTTTAGGAGTGAGAGGTCCTACTCTTAATCCTTATTGTATGGAGTTCTGCAGGATTCAGCACTCTTTCCATTCCTGTTTAATACTACATGAAGCCAATAGGTAGATCATCCATTACCATGGGATGAGGAATTATCAGTACAAGTATATCAGAAAACACACACACACCTATCACAGTAATATAGTTGATGTCTTATCCCAGAGGTTTGTATGGGCTTTTTTTTTATTCTTTCAGCTGAACCTTGGCAAGGCTGAATGGCTTTGAATTTGGGATGCCTTTTTTCTAAGACTGTACCAAAACTAGGATAATGTGTTTAATTTAGCAAATTAGTATCTAATCCAACTAATCCAGTCTTATTCCAGAGAAAGGGGGGGGGGGGGGGGGGGGGGGGGGATTTTTTTTTTTTTTGTTTTTTTTTTTGTCCAAAGGGGGGGGGGGGGGGGGGGACGGGGGGTAATCCCATGCTTATTCCAGAGAAGAAAATTCTGTGGATTATGATCAATTATGCTTTGTTTGATTCACCAAATGAAAATCATACAGATTGAATCTGCACCTGTGTTTTTATTTGTTTAGTTAAAGGTGCAGAAATAGTTTATCAATGTTATTAATGGACATTGTCAATTATCATCCAGTTTAACAGGTGAATTTTGGTGCTTTGTTTCAACACGATCTTATTTGGGTGATGCATTTCGGAATTAATACTAAATGATAATTCAGAGAGAAGAAAAAAATGTTCCTTCTCTTTGTAATTCCTTGTAATAATGGAATTCTGACATGTTAATAATTGAACACATGCTCATTCATTATAGCCAGATCTTGTCTGTCCAATAATGACTAAAAAGAGGATGATGAGTGGATTCACACATAAAGGGGTTTCTTTGTTGATGGAGGGACAAGAGGCATTTCCAATTTGCATCTTGGGGATACACTTTCAGAATCCCTGCTTCCTTTTGATATGCACTCAGTTGTTATACCAAAACACCTGCTCTAGAGGTCAAGGATATTTCTGCAGTGCATATATGGAATTGTCTAAATAGATTTTATGGAAATATTAACAATTTCCATATAGAACAAGGGAAAGGATGTGATTTTATACATGTAGTAATATAAATGGACATGCGTCACAAAGTCATTTATGCACCAGTAGAATGGGAGTTCTTATCTTCAAACTAACTATGGAGGACTTTCTATCTTTTTAAATTTTTAATTAAGCATAAGTAAAACATTACAAGGCTTTAGCTTCAGGAATGAATTTCAATATTCAAATACTCCTATGTATAATAAGAAAAAAGCTCCTTTTTATAAAATAATTATTTCAGATTATAAATAGTTCAGCTAAACTATCTCTTGACATATGAATGTTCTTCATTATAATTGGCTTATTAATTTAAACAAATTTTCAAATGTTTCTATCTCTATAGGGAAACTAATAATCCATAATTGAGACATATATGAATCTCTCTTGCTCTAATTTTCTAAGATTAAAATCCATTCTTAATATAAAGTATTTTGTAATTACAGATGTAATTGTTAGGATTGTTAGAAATCTGATCTATTTTAATACATGAATAAGAATAACATGTTGGGTTTTATGTTTTATGCTTGTTTTTTAATGACCTCCATTAAAATAACCACATTTTAAATGACAATTTGCACTAATACATGCCCCCCCTTCACTCTTTTAAAACAGGTTTTAAAGTTTAAATTACTGCAAGGTAGGAAACAGTGGCGCAAAGGCTTAATGATGCTGGAACTGCCAGACAGAAATGGTCTGCACTCCGGTGATTTGAGCCTAGGTCCATGAGATGGTATGAGCTCCTATCACTCCACCCTTAGCTCCTGTCAGCCCAGCAGTTCAAAATAATGCAATATTGTGAGTAGATAAATGGGTTCACGTGTGAGGAGAGAAGAAACCAGCGTCAGACCTGGCCAGACATGAAACACCATGACACAAAGAGATGCGAGGAGAGACTGGCAGAGGAGCCTGGAAGAACCAGCAATCTGAGTGCCATAAATTAATTGGGGTAAAGTTAGTTTGCCCCCATGGTGCAGCAAAGGTAGACATACAAATGCTAAACAGAATTAACCAGCAATCTAGGACTGCATTGTATCAGGACTGCATTGTATCTAGGATGTGTAGATTTCCCTGACATTGTATGCCATGTTCTAATAAATAAATAAATAACCTCAAGGTAAGTTCTTTTGCAGTAAATATCTAATCCTTTTTGTGGCATTGTTTATAATTCTGTACTCTCAAACAACTGTAAATGTATGAGTAAAGCAATGCATAAATGGAGTGAAAGATGAAGGTGCCATCTTCATTGCTCATGCCTGCTGCATGGTGTACAAGAAATCCTAAGACTATACAGCTAAACTCCTAAACCCCTATACATAGGGGCTTTTCAAGCGTTCAGATAAACTAACATAAGTTGTGAAGGGAGAAAAAGGACTAAGTCATAGTTTGCCAGTATGGGGCTGTCCGTTTCTTGTGTGTTTAGTAAACCTGTGAGGCTGGCTGACTAGAGGATTTTAAAAGGATGTAATATAGACTATAATGTATTTTGATAATCAAAGCCAAGCTAGGAACAGATGAGTTAGCTATATAGTTTATCTATAGCACATTTAAAATTTATGGGTATGCACTGTGAATAATTGTAAAATAAATACAAAAAAATTCTTGTTTTATGCAAAGTGATACAGCCAGTCACAAAATGCTCTGATCCACTAAGATGTTCTTTATTAACATAGTGGAAACTTTATGGACTTTAGAAGAAGGAAGGGAGGGAGAGAGGGAGAGAGGGAGAGAGGGAGGGAGGGAGGGAGGGAGGGAGGGAGGGAGGGAGGAAGGAAGGAAGGAAGGAAGGAAGGAAGGAAGGAAAGATTTGTGATGTATCTGCCATCCAGTAATATAAAAGAAAACAATACTTCTGTGCATGGCAACAACAGTCTGAGTATTTTGTGTTCAAATTATGTAATAGTATGCTAGAAACTATCATATACTAGAGTAGTTGAGAGAGCAGTGCAAATGTTAACTTATTCAGCAGAGGCACGAAGAGCTTTCTTTTGGTATTTGACAATGGTTCCCTTGTTAAATGTCATACTGTAAACTGAATTTAGAGTTGTATCTACAATCTTGAATAGAAACTCACTATTCAAAAGCCACAATCTTTTAAACTAGTACAGGAAAACATTCAGCAGTTCTTAGGATCACCTCTTTCATATAAAGAACTGAAGGTTTGTATTATAGGACACACTATTGGGAACGTGTTATCTCCAATGACTCATCCTGAATATAATGTCAGTTGCAAAAGTTTCTGCACACCATAAGATTTTAGGCAATTAGTCCTGAAAAAAAAAACATACAAGGAGATGGAAAAGAAAGAAATGTCTCTTGTTTTCTGATAGCAAGAAACAATCAGGGCACAGGTCCTGGCAGACTGGCTTTTAATAAGGGAGCAGTGTTAACTGTTGCTTGCAGAATTACAGACTTGACAACAAAGGTTGCCAGATCAACATTTCCAATAATAAAGGGCACTGCAAAGATGTAGAATTTGTTGTTTTTCAACAGAGCAACTGTGTTTTGAAATAAGGGAGGTCCATTATGTAAAACAAAGATGAGATATTCTGGAATGAGACACAGTCATTTACAATCAAGGATATCCCAGAGGCAGCAGAAAAAATCTGGCAGTATTATCATTGAAATACTTTGCACATAAAAACAAAAAAGGGACAATGGGAAGTTGGAGCCTGGAGTGTGGGAAGAAGACACAAAAGCATCACTGATGGGGAAAAGGTTGGTTCAAAGTGAAGATGCCATTTTATCTGCTGGATTTGGAAAAGGCGAACCGAGGAAAACTCTGAAAAACATCAACCTTGTGATTACTTCCCGAACACATTAAAAGAAGTGAAGGATGTTGCTATTTAAGGGAACACCCTCCCCCTACGCTCTTGGTAACAGTTTTGTTTTAGTTACACCGAAGGAGAGGCAGCATAAAAAGCACAAAAAGTTGGATCTTTTGCTTGTTGCATGTTTAAAAACTTAGAATACCAAAGTACCAAACCTGCTAAGCTTACATGGCTGCATTTCAGAAAGATTTTGTTTTACATTTCAGATGATAAATACAAGAATTTGTTAATTTTTTTTTGGCCTAATTTCTTGTGTGCAGATGATTTTTTATTTTATTTTAGGAGACCTGAATTTTCCTAGGGGACACAAACATTGCTATAAGATGGCACAGTGGTTAGAATGCAGTATTGCAGGCTACTTCTCAGAGGCAGTTCAATTCTCATTGGCTCAAGGTTGACTTAGCTTTCTATCCTTCTGAGGACCCAGATTGTTGGGGGCAATATGCTGACTCTAGAAACTGTTTAGAAAGGGCTGTAAATTGCTGTGAAGTGGTATATCAATCTAAGTGCTATTGCTACTGCTATAATGACAAAATGGTGATGGGAGTTACCAATATGTACATATATACATATGTGGGGTTATATAATTTCTTTCAGAAAGTAGTTTTGAATCCTAGCTATAAAGATAAGTCTTGAAATGAATGCTAATTTAATATTTACTCCCATCTGTGATTCTACTTCAGCTTGGTTCCAAATCTATTACGAAATCTAAAAAAGATAAATGACTGAGCTTGCATTGGATGAAATCTTTTTTCATGGTATAGTTCATCATTATAAAATACCATAGACTGATAGACCAGTAATAGGTCTAATCGCAACCAAAGATAGTTCTGATAGTTCAAGTATTGACCCCAATTGTCCAACAATTTAAATTTTAAATTTCTATTCTGCTCTAGGTTTTACTGCTGATTATGGACCACATATCTTCCTATACACATGGGATAATATACCTCAGTCTTCTTAATTAAACTAAATTAAACTAAAGCAGGTAGAGAAGACAGACTTATCTGATGCTTATGCAGAAGAGGAAGCAACTATACTGCCTTGGGGTCAATTCTTGCAGAAATTTCTGTAAGACTGTTATAGTTTGTTGTTAATATATCTTTATATGTGTGCTTTGATCCAACTTGTATTGATGTCTGTGCTATTGTAACAGGGTGTATGTTTAAACTTAAGAAACTTAAGAATATTTTGATGACCAGCTCATGTCATTCACACTCTCTTATCAGCTAAGCAAGTTTTTTTTAAAACTTGAATATAAACTCACACAACTTCAAAGCATGCATATGTATATCCAGTCAGCCCTGAATATGATTGCTCAATACAACATTGTCCTACTGTAATTAATAAATAAAGAGATCTAAAAAGAGGAATAAATGAGACAGGAAAAAACTTAACAGTTTTTGAAGCTAAGGAGGATTGGGATGGTAAGGAAAAGTTCACAGCTGTAGATTAGCCTGATAATTGGTGATGTGGGAGAGCAATAGCAAATGACTTCTTAGACTTTTACAAGGAAAGCTCCTCCATATTGTCACCAGAAATAGAGCTAAATTTTTGGTCTTTGCAAATCAATGAAATGTTATCAATATGTAAGATCTCAAGATTCTGTCTTGAGAACCTTTCATCTGTCTATCCTTCAGTAGGATTACTCTTGGCAAATGGAATGGGAATAACTTTGCTGTGATGAGAGAAGGTGATTCTCCCAAAAAGCTAACATTAATAAAGAACCATGGAATCAGATGAAACTGTGAGAAAAAATAATGCAAAAACAATTCAATGGAGAGCTACTGGGCAGTGACTTGTAGATTCCAAAATTCCACCATTATTAACTGTCCTCTGCTCTTTCCTGGTCATATAACCAAGAATGAAACATTTTGTATGGGGAATTCTGGGAGCTGAACTCCAGTCTTCTTAAAGTTGTTGGGATAGAGAAACATTTTTAAGGACCAAGAAAAATTCAGAAGCCATACTTAGTCTATTTTCCTGTCTGTTTACATTTATATAAACAGTAAAATTGCTTATAAAATCTCATTTTTATTCCATTAGAGAGGAGAAAAGTACAACAAGTTCCACAAGTTATCAGAAAAGAAAAGAAAAAATCAGACCTTTGTAAACGTATATGAAAGACAGATTTCTCTTGATGCTATTTTAAGATAAAAGAAAACAAGCAGCCTTTGTATGTGACCAGAGCAAAAAGATCAGTGATCAGGCTCAGCAGGACTGAATTAGTGAGTGACTCATCTTTCTCCTGGGAATGTAATTGTGTTTTCAAAAGAAAATTCTGTGTAATATTTGCTCTTGCAAACTATAACATGATGTCACAGGATATTAAAAGGGAAGAAACACTGTGTCTAGAGGTGGGGAGATTTTTACAATGGCTCTTGGAAAGGGGGAAATTAAAGGTCTTATTTATGTGTGTTCCCCAGAATCTTGAAAAAGGGGGCAGATGTAGAAGTTACAGTGATACATAATAAATGGATAAATAACCCATTACACAGCACTTTGTTTTCTAGAGCCATTGGTGGCAAAAAGTGGCAAAAAGATTAAAAATGAATTGTAAATTGTTGAAGGAAATGCTGTGCACAACTGAAAAAAGTTAAATGGCATGGCCATGCAAAGGACACATCATACACTATACACTGTTCAGTTTATATAGCTAGTATTTAATTAGCTCTTTTGATTTATTCAGAATGCCCCACAAATATATCCATGATGTACTTTCCATTATAATTATTATTTTTTTGTCATTATGTCTTTTTTTCTTTAGTGGCTAAAAGAAAAAGAGAGTATCCTATGCGGGTTTATATTTGTTCAAAATAAATTAAAAATTGACGAGGAAGCAAAATGTTGCAAATTCAACATCAGTTACATTGACTAATATTGGCTCTTTTGCACAATTAATTATTCATATGAATCGATGGTTAACCATAAGGAAAAATATTCTTCATTTTGTTATTGCAAAATTTGCCCAAATGTCCATGCATAGAGACCACTTCTAAGCTTAGAAAAGCCTGAAAAATGTAAGAATGTTCATATATGAGAAAACAGTGTGTTTTTGATACCTCATTTTTGTATTCTTTAGTGAATTGTTCTTTTCCATTCTGTTTTTGAAAAAGGTACAGTTGCACTGTGATTTTGTATTATATATTTGTTTACCCATGTTTGCATTATTAGTTTAATATTTGCTTTTACAGTTCTGATTAAAATAAAAGAAATAAAGAAATAAAAGAAACCTTCCCTTTAAAATGTAATCTGTTTTTGCCAGCATTTAACATTATACATTTGTTACTGCTTTCCATAAACTATTATTAGTTCCTTATCCCGGTTTCTAGAAAACATAGTAGCTACTACAATTAAAACTATGGAGGTACATCTATACCCAAAATATTTCAAACCGGACTGTTACACTATAAGAGGAGACAGAAACTTTGTTTCTACCATTCTTCTGTTTTGTTTTGTTTTCATATAATCTGGTAAACACAATAGCTTCAGTTTAAAAGTTTATTTTCTTTGGGGCAATGCTTACGTGTAGAATTAAATATTCTCCCTGGCAATACCACTATTCTTTTCCAAATGGTCTATTCTTCTTAAATGATATTTTGGAAAGACCATATATTTGTTATTTATTGTTATTTACATTTTAACATGTTTTTATTTATTTATTACATTCATTATGCCACCCATCTCATTGTTGAGTAATTCTATATTCTCTGTCAGCCAGAGAATCACAGGTTTGAGATAGGGGGCCATCAAAATCGAATGAATGAGTGAGTGAATGAATGAATATTTGTATTAAATATTCAAGTACAGAAAGACTAATGAAGTCAGAAGGTGCGCTAAATGGAACATTCTGACATGGACATTAAATTACTCCGTCATGAGTAATTCAAGAGTGTTTTGTTTTTTTTGCTGGAAAGTGGAAAAAACTGGCCATGAAAAAGTAACAGATTGAAGTCATGTGTCCATAGGACGTTGTAATGGATTATAAATGCAAACCATTTGCCAAGTGCTCAAAATGCAACCACGTGATCATGGGGACAGGAGTGGCAGTCGTAACTTTGAAGATCAGGCATGAGTACTTTTGGGATGGGACCACTGTAACTTTGAATGGCCATTAAGTGACTGGTCATAAAGTGAGGACTACTTGTACTATTGAGCCTACCCGTGTTGTTACCAGAATATGAGAACTTTCTATAGTCTGGCAAACTAGTCAAAATAGGTTGGTTAGCTAATTAAGCTTACAGGTTAAAAAGCCAGGTTCTTGTCTAAACATTTATAATTATATAATTATACATTCTTCCTATAGTATAGGGAGAAAACCAAAATCATGAATAATATGGATGCTCTTTTGCAGAAATTTCTGTTGTATATAATTAAAATAAGTTATAGGCTGATTTACAGTAGCTCAGTAAAACTAGGTAGCTGAGCAATGATGATATGGAGAAATGAGAAATAAGAGATTTTCCTCTGACAATAGGTCTCCATTCATTTACATCTGCACACAAGTATCCTTTCCACATTAAAAATGAATCCTGACCTTTTAATTAAAATGGAAAAAAGAGGAGAAAAGTGCCACTTACAGAGAGCCTAAATCTCTAATATTGGAAGCTTACTATATGTGATGCAATTAATTTAAAGTGCAAATCAAGTTCTCTGGGCATTAAAAAGGCTTTTTGGAATCAGATTGTGACTTTGAGCCCCCAGGGACAGGGTGATTGATCACTTCTGTAGTTATTTTTCATAATCCCAGTAATATTTTTCATCGCATAGAAAGTTGCCTTCCTATTTTATATTCAAACATGTTGTCACAGTACTTGGCCATGTGTTAAGAATTTTCAGTCTTGCACTTGCAGAAATTTAGTGTCACTTTCTGTTTTAAGGGAAGAAAAATGTGCAATATAAAGTTTAGCATGGATTTTAATCATATATAAATATAAGAGCAGGATATTATAAATCATACTTAAACGTTCTTCTGGAATGGTTCAATGGAAGTTGGAGTAGATAGATTGCATTATTCTAATGGAGAATGCCAGAATTGCCTGTTCATAATCTTTACACATACAGTAGATTACTCTTAGTAAAGAAACAGGGTGTACAAACCATTTTTATGAATGCAATATAGATCTTATGGATTCTATAAGATAGTTAACTACTGGTGCAAAGTTAATGAAATGGAGACTGATAAACTACCCAAATTATGCCTACTAGAGCAAATAAAACCACAATCACAAATCTCCTGGATCCTTAAACTAACAAATTTTGTAAGAAGCTGTGGTCTTCCTATCTCTTGTGTATCAGGAGAACAATCTAAAAAAAAAAGAGTTGCCCAAAGAATTAAGGATATAGATGCACAAACTGCTATCACTATCCTTAGTAAGGTAGGTAACTTGAAATGGTTGAGTAAATACAAATGTACTTTCCAAGTAGATAGCTACTTGAAGTCACAACTCCCAAAACATCTTAGGGAGATATTCACGAGAGCAAGATTTGAACAGCTTGATACAATGGTTAGATATGGGAGATTTGCATACATGTGCACTCTTGAGTATACATATTATAAAATTGGAAAAAAAAATAGAAATGTAGTTCATTTTATGTTATCTGAAAAGGAAATCAAATTCTGGCTTTCAGGATGTTATTTTTAAAGATGGAATTCCAGTTCCATAATCTGTGAATACTTGAAAATATCAATTTATTCCCACATCCAAAAATACTCCTGGGGAAACAAATACCTAGGATTGACATACCATGTGACATACAGAACATGAAGACTGGATATCAGGGGTGGGATTCTACCAGTTCGCACCTATTCGCTAGAACCAGTTGTTAACATTCTAAGCAGTTCGGAGAACCGGTTGTTAGAAGAAATTACTGGCCTAATCCTGTAAGGAAGGCAGGAAGGAAACATTCTGCTGTTGCTTACAGAAACTGCCTCTCCATTAACCCTTATTACATTCTTGGCAGGACTAGACTTCCTGTCTCAAGAACTTCTCTGGGGTTTTTTTCCCCTCCTTTGCTGGCACTTTGCTTGTGTGGAGTGACCATTCAAAGTTACAATGGCACTGAAAAAAGTGACTTATGACCATTCTTCACACTTATGATTGTTGCAGCATCCCCACAGTCATGAGAGGCCAGGCGAGAAGATGCATGCCTCGATGTGAGTGATATTGAGTTGGCCACGCCCAGCCAATAACATGACCACCAAGCCATGTCCACCCAGTCACATGACTACCAAGCCATGCCCACCACCTAAGCCACGCCCACAGAACCGGTTGTTAAAAATTTTGAATCCCACCCCTACTGGATATGCTTCCATCATTTATGTATGTACACCATGCCCTGCAGTTTTATGTACTACAGGTGTAAAGGAATAAGCCAACAGGCATAGTCATCAGTTTTCTTTTGATGAAGAAGCAGAGTGAATTCTTATCAGATCCACAGATCACACAAAAGTTGGTGGGATAGCTAGGGTACAAAAATAAAATTCAAAACTAGCTTGATAATTTAGACACCTAGCTGACAATAACAGAACTTAACACAGATAAGCACAGATTTTTCACTTAACAAACCAAAAGTTAAATATATGGATATAGGATAGAATCATCAAGCTTGACAACTTTTCACAAGACATGTATCTCTGAATAGTAGCTGATTGCAAACTGGATATGATCCAGCAGTGTGATTGGCGGCAAGAAAAGCAAATGCCATTTTATGCTATATCAATGGAATTATACTTTCCAAATTATCACAAGCTATCACCCTACTTCATACTGCTTTGGTCAGATCTTATCACAAGCACTGTGTCACAAGTTCTGAATACCATGTTCTGAGTACCATAACAAGGATTCAGAGAAACCTGAAAGAATTCTGGCAAGTATAATCTGAGGACTAGAAACTAACAGCAAACACAAACTTCAGTAAGTATAGAGTAATGAGAAGGCATGTGCATTTTTATCCTTAACAAAACAGACTGATGAGCAATATTATAGAATACTGCAAAAACCAGAATGGATGTCACACAGAAAGTCAAGACAAGCCAGAATTTAAATTAAAATAAGCCAGATTCTTATTGAACATTAGTAAAACTACCTGATATTAATTTGATTCTGATTTCCCTCTTTTTTGTGTAGAACTTTCAGAATCATATGGAATTTTTCAAAACATATTTTTAAAAAGGTGTGAATTTTTAGATTGACCAAAATAGACTAGACTAGACTAGACTAGGCTACAATCTGGAAGGGACCTTGAGGTCTTCTAGTCCAGCCCCCTGCTCAAGCATACCATCTCAGACAAGTAACTGTCCTGTCTCTTCTTTAAAATCTCCAGTGATGAGCGCCTACAATTTCTGAAGGCAAGCTGTTCAACTGGTTAATTGTCCTCACTGTTGGGAAGTTTCTCCTTAATGTCAGGTTGCTTCTAGATTCCAGATTGGAGCTAGATTGCTGTAATGGAATTTACAGTAGATTTAATTACCATTACATTATTATTACATCACCTGTAAACCTACTGTAAGCCTCCATGATAAATATGGTACTTATATAAGTAAGAAATTATGACATATGAAAAAATTGAACTCTTATCCTTCCATCTTCCCCTTTACCTAATCTGGCAGATGTGCAGAATAGCACTGATAAATACCAGCAGGCAAATAATTTATCTTTCCTATCACAGCCCTTGGAATGACTTCATTTGAGTCTTACATAACTAGATAAACAGAGCAAAGGTTTGAAGACACATTATTTAATAACTCATATTAAAAACATGCATTCCAAAAAGAGACTACCAGAAGATAAATAGTTCTGGAAAATAAAAGCTTTTCACCAATGGAAAAGCAACAAAGTGTGGAGGAGAGATGACGTTGTAATGTTGCCTAGTTTGCACACAGAATCTCCAAGGCACCATTAAGAGTGTCCTGGGGTGTGAATTATTATCATAAGCTTCCAAATTACAAAGTCCCCAAAGCATAGAGAATTACAACTTGCCTTCCCTATCAAAGGGAATGAGATTGAAAAATTCTATGGCATCTCTGTTCTCACAAATGCTTGAATTTTGATAACTCAATTTAGGGCTGCAATTGTATCAGAGCTGAGATTCCTGCATGTTATCAAACTATGAATGTTCAGCAATGTCAGAGGGAGAGACCCACGTTTTCTGTTGAGTATGTCAGCTTTGCCAGGAAATTGCTAAAGCTGCAGGTGCGCATGGGGTGCTGTGCGCGTACATGTGTGGGAAGAGCAGAATGTTTTGTGATTTATTGGCAGGTACTTTGTGGGAGATTGCAGCATTGTATCAGCTTTGTTTTTATGCTCAGTGTCACAGAGTGAATCCCTGCAGAGCAGCAAGGTGAGACTGAATACTGTGTTGTCAAAGGAATTTCTTGTGCAACAAGTTCCCTCTGAATGGGTATCATTGTCCATGTAAGGTCCAGTCCAGTTCATATAACACTGCATGTGGCCCACAGTGCCAGCTGTAGTGAAGAAGGAAAGGAATCCCGATAGCATTAGTATTGTGTACAGAAACAATGTTCAAGCATTGACCTTAATGGGAGTAACCATAAGACTTATACAAGAGTCAAGATTTTGTTTTCCTGTCCCATTTTGGGAGGTTGTTTATGCCAAAAAACAACTGTATTAGTCTCCACTTTGAATCTTCATTGATGGACTATTTCTTTTCCATCTGACTTTTCCCCAGTGCCACATGCCCCTATCACACTGCTACTAACCAAAATGCTTTGAAGAGAAAGCACACAGACAAATTTCACAGGGCAGTCACTTGAAGGCAATCAAGCAATTGCTTTGCTGTCCAGTCAAGCCATCAATTTATGATTTTTTTACACTCTTTCTACTGATAACTGAATAGAAGCTCTTGAGATGGCAGAGTAAATTGTCAAGGTGCATTAAAATGCATTAATCCTAAAGCATAATCTTCACTTGCAAGCATTCATTTTGTTGTTGCTGTTCCTGTTTCCAACTTTTTGTGTCCAGCAGGGATTGCCTGTCAGTATTTTCTGTGAGACACTCATGTTTACTAAGAACCCCTCAGTTCAATGGAGCTTACTTTTTCAAATTGCCAAACATAAAACTGAGCTCTCTGCTATAAATGGACTTTTCCTTGTTTTCATTCCAAAATGAAGGTAGAGATAAAATTTAATCTGTGCCAGTCTGGTTTAGCACTCTACACTTACTTCTATGAAATAAAAGAGCAGGTAGTTTGATAGTTCAAAAAATGCCACAAAAACCATGACTAAAGCATAATATTTTCTCCAACTGATGCAAATGATGTTGTTTTAGTTTTGTATATCACCCAGAGTCACTATTATGAGGCAGAGTTAGAAATCATATAAAACACTTGGTCACCTTTCATACACCTCAAATATGCTAAAACTGAAGAAAGATTATATACTTAGTTGGATTTACTTTTTGTATAACAGGAATATTATAACATTTTTAAATGTTATTGGTGTGTGGTGTGTGGGATCATACACCACTGCATATAAGGTGGCTTATTTGATTTTGGCTAGCATGTTTTGCAAACTCAGAGAGTCATGGTTTATTTAACAAATAAATGCCTTAGCATTTTAGCAATCTAATCAGAACGTTAATCTCAAATTTGGACTGGAAAAGGACAATTTTAAATCATAAAATACAAAATTAATGCCAAACGCATGCTTTCCCTATTTAAATTGTGTGAATTATATTATGTTGAATGTGAGAATGGATTCTGGAAGAAGAATAAAACTATGAGGATCAAAATATATCTGGGATTATAGTTTTCAACATAGTCTAAAACAGTGGTGGTATTCAAATATTGTTGGTGGGTGTGGCTTGGTGGGCGCGTTTTGTGTGCATGCACACACTTTGCGTGCACGCGTGCACCAAACATGCGCTTTGCACAGACATAGAGGTGTTTGCGTAGGCGCAGAGGCATTCTAACTCGTCTCCTGCAAGCCTGCACGATCCCGCTCACTTCAGCAGCTGCCGCGTGGCGCTATTCTGTGCCGCGCAAAGCAGCTGCACTTCAAATTCAGCGGATAAAGGTGAGTATGGGAGCCCGGGCAGGTGGGTGGGCCCAACAGCAGAGCCAGCAGAGCAGCAGAGAGAACCGGTTTGGTTTCCACGGTTCATTGCTCCTTCCAGCTTTCTAGAAACGGGCAGAACCGGTCGAATACCACCACTGGTCTAAAAATATTTAGACATTATCTTCTTAGTGTCCCTTCCCTGAGACAATTGTCATATCTAAATTTCAAGGATGAATGCACAGATCTATGGTATATCAAAGTTACAGAGTAGCAGAATAACAGGATTGGAAGGGACCTTGGAGACCACCTAGTTCCAGAAGATGCTCAAGCAGGACACCTTAGACCATTTCAGACAACTGGTTTTCCAGTCTCTTCTTAAAAACCTGCAGTGATAGAGCACCCACAACATCTGAAGGAAGCTGTTCCATTGAATGGTCATCAAATATACCTTAAAAGGACCACAAGCAGAGCAAACCAGCAACCAGTGCAGCTTGTGCAACAGGGGTTTTACAAAGGTCTCCCAACGGGCCCCAAGAACTGTCTGCATAGCTGCCTTCTGTGCCAGCTATACTTCCAAATACTTGTCAAAGGTAGAGTTGCTGGTTCTTCTAGTCCTTGTTTCAATCCCAACTTCAGTAGGGCAGTAATTTTAGCACTTTAAAGATTGATAATGTTTTTTTTTTAAAAAAGAAAGAAATATAGGGATGAAGAATTGGGAATGGAAGGAACTGTTTTCAAACTCTGACCAAAAAAGAAAAAGAAAAAAAAAAGTCTAAGTGTGTTTTAACTGAACTCATAGCACCTCTACAATAGAGAAATTGATTGATTGAATGGTTATGTTTTTCCTTTCTGCAATCTAACAGGCTGCAAAAAAAATACAAACCAACAAAGGCATTATGAGTGAAATGCCCTCCAGAACAAACACTGTCTTTTGGAAGGGTATCTTCTGGAAGAGTAGGAGCAGATCTAGGTTCAAGTAGAAGGTCATTCCTAAGGGCCAAAAGGGTCATTCCTCAGGGCCAAAATAAACAAGCAAATCACTTCCAAGCACTGACTCACTTAGCCTTCTGAAAGTGGGGAAAGCAGTGCTTCTCTTTCATAAAGAAGGGTCAGGCCAATTCCTATAGGGAGATGTGATACAATAGGTGGTCTTGAAAATGAAATGGCGTCCGCTTCAATTACCCGAGAACAAAGCGAAATTGGTTATTAAGTAAATAAAATGAGAAATCCATAGGTATCCAGTGTGTAGCCAGTCAACCTCAAAAATAAAATGTGTTTCACCAAAATTAAGAACAAAGACAATTGTGGTGTTGATAGCCCTGAGAGTTTATTATGATTGTCCTCATCACTGCTACTACTTGGTTATTGAGGTTCCTACTTGGAAGTATGACCCTTGACATTAGCTCTTCAGATTCAGTTGCCCTACATTACTTATTACAGAGGGTGAACCTCTGCCCACCCATTTCTGAGACATATATTAAACCTGGTTGCACATCTGGGATCCAGAGATCATAGGGTGCTAGAAAATCCAGATAACTTGAATTTTTATTAAAAAGTTGGTTATTCTTCCTGAGCAGTTCCAGCTTTAGAAAACTGCTGTATGATTGAACATCTAGTTACACATGCACAAAGGAAACAAAGAGTGCATGATGATGCCACAAGCGGTAAAAATAAAAGGATTCCCATTTCCCAAGAAAAAGGCTAGCCAATATCCTGGGGTGTCTTGTGAGTTGACAAATAAAGAACAGATGCATAATTGATTTTCTTTTACTTTTATTTATGATAAAGCCGTCTCCCTGCCTTTTCCTTCTTTGCTTCAGTAAAAATATGAAACTGAAGAAAATGATTTTTATTCTACTCTTCAAAAAATGATCTCCTCCCTCTCCAAAATCTGACAATGCAAATTACTTCATTCCAGCAAGCTTTACTTGCAGTAACTTATTCTTTACTGGAGTAAAAAAAAAATTGCACATGTTTGAAAGAGACAGTTTACTGCCACCACCACCACCTCCATTCAAAAGAAAAATCAAGGGAAAAGTGATCAAACAGAAGCAAGTAAACAAATCAGCCTCTCATCTCTTTCACTGTTAAGTAGTAAAGGATGAAAAGATTCAAGAAAAGCATCTCTCCATCCTTCCACTTCTCTCCTTCTCAGTTGGGAAGTCCCTTGGGACTTTTCTCCCTGGACTACAGAGAGATGACAAGCCAGGCTTCAGGACTGGTGGTGCCCTTCCTCTCCTGTTCTAGGCAGTTAGCACTGCGGGTCCTATCCTGTCTTCAGCATCCAGAAAGTCAGAGGTGATTCATATTCACTCACTCATTCTCTCTCTCCCTCCCTCCCTGCCATAGAAAGATTCATCTCTGTCTCCCGTTTCTCTCCCGACAGCCGATCCTGGGCTTTGCGAGATTTAGTCCAATGAAACAAACCTAACCTACTGGTTAGTTAGCCAACCGTATATTAATTAGCCTGGTGGGTTGTGCGAACCCATCTCCTGCGGTTAGTTCTTAGTTCTGTGGGCGCGATAGGGACGCAGTTTAATTGGGTTAACCGAGACAAGGGCCATTTAAATAACCCTGGGTCAGCGTATCGTCGGAAGGCGGAGGTTCGCCGACTAGACGGAGTTGCTGAGTTAACTCCCAAGTGCAGAGGCTAAGTAAACTGGAGCACATCTCAAGCTGGAGATTTCAACGGGGATTTTTGTCTGAGATGTTCCCTCACCACCACCACCACCCTGCACCTCCGCACAGGTTTTTCGCTTCTGCTGACGGCACGGCTGTTACTTTGGGTTTAGCCGAAACAAAAGCGGAGAGGGCAAGGGGACAAATGCTATTGATAACGCCGCGCCTCTGTTGGAATCAAAGCAGTCCCCTCCCAAAAAGGGCGCTCCAAACAAGGAGAGGTTTGGTGGCGAAGTCCGCTGCCCACCACGGACAGACCCTCTCGCCGTTTTCCTGCAAAACGCTCCTCCTTTCACCGCTCGGTCGCTTTGAGTCACAGCCTTCCGGGATCCCAAGCGCGGCTTTGCTTGCTGGAAGGAAAGAAGGGCGCTAGGACCTGGGCGCGCCGGCCGGCAAAGTGCCGGCAGCCCAGGCAGTCCGTGAGACTCCTCCTCATTTCCAGTGTCAAACTTGACATCAGGCTGCGAGCGGAGCATGGTAACTTCTCCTGCCATCCAGAGCGCTCACATCAGTGGCATGCTCCGGGAAGAGATGCAGCTCGCGCTGCCCTCTGCACCAGCCACAGCATGGATTGTCACTTCCCCAGCTTCCTCTGCCGCCTCCTCCTCCTCTTCCTCCTGGGATCTACGCTCGGCTGCTTGGCAGATCTAAGTCTTTCCCCAACCAACGAAGGTAAGCCGAGGAGGTGCTGCTTTTCGGAAAGCCGGGAGTTAAATGCCTCGCTTGTTAAATGCCGGGGTCCACGGCTGGTTGCTCTTTTTAAGGTGGTCCGCGAGGGCCACGGAAGAGCGAGGAAAAGCTGCGCGGCGTTCGTCCCGGACCAGCCGCTGGGCGGTTTTTGTGTGTGTGTTTGTGGGTGTGGGTGGGTGTGGGTGTAGCTGTGAACGGGCGCCGATTGGCAAAGTTGGTTCGGGCACGCCTGCTGGCTTGCTGGCTCTGGCGGTCCCGAGTCCCTTAGTTCCCTCTTGGGAAGATGCAGGTGAGAGAGAGCCGGGCGAGCTCCCCGGCGTTTTACATCAGCTGCGGCTTGACTGTCGCGCGTGGAAGCGGGTGCCGGTGTAAAGTGACTGGGACCCAGGTTATCATGAATAGGGCGTGTATGTTTGATTATTAGCATAAATGTGATGGCGCAGAGGAACCTTCCCGGGGAAGTCCTACCGTGCAATCGCCTGCCTTCTAAGGAGGGAAGGAAGAGTAAACTATCCGTGCAACTATTTTTTTGGATGAGTGAAAGCAAACATTCGGGAAGAGGAACAAAGAGTAGATTTGGAGACACGAGATGGTGCTTCCAAAAAACGATGCTAATTCCGTTATCGCCTTTTCTTTTGATTCAGTTAACTAGAGGCGTGGTTTTAGCTGGACTCGGAAGGAAAGCAACCTGTTTTACCCGGAGAGACCCCACGAGTTTATTAGGGCAAAGACTTATTTTGCAGAGATCACAGCTTGTGACTCATTTACACCTAACATTGTGACGTAATTGCACCGAATCATTTCACAGAAATAATAAAATAAAAGCCCAGCAGTCCACCCACTTAAAAAAAATGTTCGTTGTAGAAATTAATGTTTGCATTTTAAAGCGTTGCTTTATTAGTTTGCGTCACAAACTTTAGATGTAATAAACGTTGCTTCTCTTTTTTCCTAAATCACCTATCTTTGGTGTGACTTACGGGGGGAACTTCTTTTGCTGTAAAAATTGAATGTTGTAATTTAAATAGGTCCAATATGGGTAAGAAATTGTTACTGTGATCTCTATATTTCCAGGGACAATGACCGTTGAATAGAAGTTTTCCCCCAAATAATAGAAGATATTTCACACATATTCTGTAATGTGTCATTGAAGTTACAGCATTAAAAATTCTATCTTCAACCTGACTATTCAACTTTGTGTGTACAAAACATACAGGCCAAAAGGGTGGCGATAATTCTTATCCAGTAACTGTACAAATGTTGCACCTGCTTGATCATTGCTGGTTTAAGGGATTTCTAAATGTTTTTGTTTTGGCTTGTTTTTGTTTTGCAGTAGGAAAAGACAGACTTATTTGTTTATTGCTTCTGCTTCGAGGATTGCTATATTCAGGAACAATGCAGAAATGATTTTTGTAAGCAACTAGCCAAAACTATTTCAGTTTAAAAGAAAAAAAACTCCTTTGTAAAAAAAAAGCACAGTCAGTGTATGTGTGTGTATAATTGGATTATATATATATATTGGATTCATTATAGTGTAGTCAAATAATGAGTAGAATGTGTGTAGCTGATAGGAAATCTCTTTCTGGAGACACCATTCTGGAGTTAGGTGAAAGTCTTATCAGCAAAACTCAAGGATAATACACAATAGAGCAATAAACCATCTAGTGTGCTGGCAGGCAAATCATATTACATATTAAGATAGCAACCATTATTATATAAACCTCTTAGGTTTGTATCTGTTATATCTGTTATTTAGTGGTTTTTTTTTTTGCTTTTTGCTATTTGAATGTGGCAGAAAATTGAATTTATCGTCCATAGATGATACTGTTTGAACGATACGTTTCCTTCTCCAGTCTATGTAGTTGGATTCCCTCCCCCCCTTTCTTTGTTTCTTACTTTTGGGATGGGTGGGTAATAATAGATTCTACACAATATTCCTTAGTATCATAATAACCTAGCTAAGTAAGCTATATCATTAATTTTTAAATGTAAAGCAAGAACATTTATTTAAATTGTTCAAACTTTGAAATAAGTATATTATAAGTAATATTAAGTTTTAAAATTTTGTAATTTGAATTAGGTATATGATATAGAATAAATATGGGAAAATATACAATAAAAATATAGAAAAATGTGTTTCTATTTGAGTACACTGGATGTTTTTTCAGACATTCAAATAAAATATATATTTTTAAACTGTATTATTTGACATCATTTCCCTATATTTGAACTGTTTATAAAATAACTAAATTGCACTGATAAAGAGAGTCACTATATTCTGAATTTGTTAAGAAGGCATGCCTATAAATGCAAAAACCAAACTTGCAGTTGTATTTAATTACCTGTAAAGTTAGTCATATTGCAATAATAGGACCTGAATGGACCTATACAAGGATTAATCCTTTTTCTTCATACAATCTACTGGTGAATTAATGACCAAAAAACTTAAAAATATTTTGGAGCTCTACATATGACTTGATCTATAATTCTGCAGAAGAGTAGAACAAATTGTTTGTATGAACTAAGTTTATACTAACTTAATACATACTTTTGTTAACTGATTACTTTTAGGTTTGTGTGTCTGTATTTTTTTAAAAAACATTTGTTTCCCATAACATTTTATTGTTTTGGTTATATGGCATATTACACAAAATACTTAATATTATAGCCATTCTGGAGTAGGAACACATGATGTCTTTCACTGAAACTCCAATTAAGCAAAAAGATGATAAAATGTATTTTCTTCAGTGCTATTTAATATAGTATTAATTAAATTGAAATTTGTTCTAAGGATATATATTGTGCATTGAATCAAAGAGGCAGTTAAACAATCTCAAATTGTTTTTAAATATATTGATTATAAATAGAAAAAGTTGTGAAGAGTTAATCATGTAACTATTAGCAGTAAAATGTTATAGAAATTAATGTCTCAATAATGAATATAATTTATTGCTTGCTGAGCTTTGAATAGATTTAAAAAAATAATAATAATAGAAATTTAAGTCTAAAACACATACTTATAACTTTCCTCTTTTTTCAATTCAAGATGGACTTTTCAAGAGTCTCCTAGATTTTCTGGAATACAGATAACCCAATGTGTTTAATTGAAAACATGTTTAAAGTTGCACTTTTTGCATCATGAACCAAATAAATAATAATTGCAACTTTGTAGCTATTTCACCTTAATCCATTTCTATAATGATACTATTTGCTCCTGGTTACCAGCAACCTTAATTTAACTGTTTTATAACCTGCAATAGTTAACACTTGACCTAGGTCATTAACAGGATTATCAGCAAATTGGTTTAATCTTTTACTGACAACCTGAATTGCTTCAATAATATTTTGACTAAGCAGACAGGAAACTTCTTTTAACCTCTCAAATCTCACATAAAGAATTTCTTATGAATACAATTTTCACTCCCTACCGTTCCCAAGTCACTAGAAATATACATCTGTTCATGGTTACCGTCAGGCTGTACTTTGGTAAACAAGTAACGCAAAGTATTTCAGTTTACAATATATTTGTACTTCTGGTTACAATGTGTGAATATTTCCTTATATGACTTTATCCTAACTATATAACTACATTGATTCAGAAGTTAGCTATATTAGTCTCCAAAAATAATTTTAATGTTTATAGTAATTTAAAAATTAGTAGCAATGAAGTAGATCAGGAATTTGTATTAAATCTATATTCAAAAAACTTCTAACAAAATTCAACTCTTGTTTTTGTTCAAACAAAACACATAATTACAAGTAATATTATTTATGTTGTGCATGTATCCATTTTTTTAAAAATTTAATCCTGTGGAATGTTCAATTTTTTCTGCAGAAGTCATAAATCAAGTATAAGGAGAGCAAAGCAATTGCAATTGTATGTTCTTGCTCCCATGTACTTATTATTATTTAGAGTAGTAGCCAGTCATTACAAGGCTTATAGGAATTCAGGAATTTTATTTCATTATAATGTACAATTTCAGTATGTGATTAAAAGTTTTTAAAAAATGAAAGGCAAAACCTGATATCACCTGAATGATAGATGAAACATTTCCAAGACTCAGCATAATTAAAATTCCAGTTTTATAGTTATCTAGCTCTTCATCTTCTCACTTATTAAACCCTGCTGATGCCTGTTTAATCCCTGCTGTTAAACCAGACCAAATTACAGGAGCTTAAAGTAGTTCAAGTATATATATAGGTGCAACAATTTGACCAATTCTGATCTGCTTAAAAATTAGCATGATTCTATCACATTAAAAGAAAAAAAAACAGTGTTTAGGCAGGCATGTGTATTAATGCTGTGCCTGAATGAAACAGCTGTTATAAAACTAAATAATCAGAGTTGTAATGCAGAATGTAAAATTAAGTCAGGACAGTTTTGAAAAGGTCCTTTGGTTGCTCCAACACAAGTAGAATACATTATAATGACTGTTTTATGATTATGATGATGATGATTATTATTATTTATTGAACTGGGCATGTCGTACCTGGACAACAAAAATCCAAACAGCTAAGGAGTAAAGAATGCCTCTAGATTTTTTCCAGATATGATTCATTTAATAGCCCTTAAAAGTTACATCAATATAAAACTCAAAATGTTGTCAACTCCTTTTTCCTATTTCAAGTTTAGGTTAATGTTTATTTATTTGAATTTATAAGCCACCCAACTTCAATGGATTCTTAATACAGTTAAAGTTCTACTTAAGAATCATGCTTGTCTTAATGTTTTCTAACAAATGATTGATTCATTGGATAAACGTGCAGCCCGTTGAATGAGACATGTCTCATGAGAAATATAAGAAGCTAAATGTAATACCGTTATCATAGCTTAACCAAGAGCTTGTGCAGCACTTGTGCTTAGGAAAAACTAAGCAAATGCTGGTGGAGGAAATTAAGATAAAGGGTTAAAGAATTAAAGTACATAAAACTTTAGAAACCAGCCAGCTTTAAATAAGCAGTAAGAAGCTTCTTTGAAGAAGAAAAAGTTTTTAGAAATCAAAATATAAGGGTTTGCCATTTGAATAACAATCCATATGATTAATTTAACAGAATATTATCTTTACTAATATTTTTCAAAATGTAGGAATTAAAACATTGTTCTTCTGGATAAATGTACTAGGGAGCAAATTTTGTTTTGTTAAATTTGATTTCCTTTTGTTCCAGATTGCACCATTTTTCATCAAATTATATAACTTGTTTGATTGAGATAATTGTTACTGAATGAAAGGTTTAATAGAAAAAATGCAGGTTATTTTTTCCTTTTGTAGTGAGGAGTCTGGTATTTATCACCAGCAAGGGTCACTACAGAGCTTTTATCAACAGCAAGAGTAGATGATAGCAGAATTTTTGAATTAAGGCGCTTGCTGTTCAGCTAGGCACGATTTAGTTTATTTATATTACAACCACACTTGATTTCTATTGAACTATTTGTTTGCATAATGGAGGTATAGATAATATAAAAGAGTAAACTCCTATTGTCATAAAAGAGATTTAAAAAGTGTGCATTTAATTCCTTGTATTGTAATTATCAAAAAATTTTAGGGTATAATAATCAGAGTAAAACCCATAGTTATATCCTAGCTTGCTTACTCAAATGTGAAACTCATTGGATCCCTTGGGATTTGCTACCAGGACAAAAGTTAGAAATTCTGTTGTGTGTGTGAGAGAGAGAGGGAAGGGAGTGGGGAGAAAGATTTAGATAAAAAGATTGCATTAAAATCAATATTCTATAAGAATGACATTCTGATACTTTTAATAAAAATATATAAATCCTAGACTTAAATTCAACTATTTCCATCTCTCAGTGTAATTGATTTCTAAACAAAGATATTAAGGGTGTCTTATTATGGTTGGTCACAGCTAGATGTTTAGCTAGATGTTTAGATTTAGCATTGTTATCTACCTGTTGAATCCTTCCCAAAGACTGGGGATAGGAATATGTTGTTTTTAAAAAATATTAAAGGTATTGTCACATAACGTATGGTGTTGCAAGTGAATCTGTTTTTTCACAATCGACTCATGGTGGTTTGTCATTGCCGATGGTGTTCAAGTGGTGGTCCAGATGTTTGTAATTGTACCAAAGGTGTTTACAACTATTGGTACTATTTTTACTTTCTTTTGCCACAGTTATTCTACTTCTACTTGTATTTTATGATTTTTCTCCAGTAGTTTCTGTTCTATTCTGCTGTCTCCAATGCATCAGACTTCTGCAATTGTTAAATCTGGTGGCAGGTGCCAT
Source organism: Notechis scutatus (assembly GCF_049901735.1). Taxonomy (NCBI): domain Eukaryota; kingdom Metazoa; phylum Chordata; class Lepidosauria; order Squamata; family Elapidae; genus Notechis; species Notechis scutatus. The sequence goes on from NC_142013.1 coordinate 36,629,244, forward strand.
TCTTGTTGAATTCTAAAGTCCCAGAGCACATTAGTTTCTTCGTTTTTTATTATTTTGTCTATTTTGCAGTCCCACCAGTTCTTGCTTACAGGCAAATGATAGTTATTGCAGATATTCCAATATGCCATTATTGCTCTTTGTAATTAGTCTGTGCAATTTTCTTCCAAAAGCTAACTAGGTGGTCTGTACTGTCTCCTTCTCCTTCTCCTTCTCCTTCTCTTCTCCATGGGACTGTCATTACTCAAATTTCTCCTTTTCCTTCTCCTCCTTCACCTTGGGACTGTCATTACTCATTCTTGCAGGATCCTCAATTTTATTAAGAATTATGAATGCCAATCCTAATTGTATATTGAAATATAACATGATAATGGATTTAGAAGTATTTAACATGTGTAGTTTAGAAAATTAACTAAAATGTAGGTGTTTGTTTTTGAATTGAATGTGTGTGTTTATATGTATATACATACATACATACATACATACATACATACATACATACATACAGTATATTCTAATTTATATTCAATTCATTCAATACATTCATTCAGTACATTTCAATTCTAAACCATACATACATTTTAATTTTCACACAAACTTAGTAAACTATTGAATAGAAAGAAAATTAACTAAAAGGTAGGTGTTTGTTTTAAAGTAGGTGTTGTGTTTAAATTCAAATTATAATCAGTGCACAAAATGTTGAGCAGTTAACTATTATATTTTCTGCATTAAAATAATTTTTTTTAAAGATACTGGATCTTAATTTCTAGATTTAGCTGCATACAGCATACCCTTGGAAAACTAACTGTTTTGAATGAACCATTAACATACAACTATTTAAAAATAAAAGCACTTACTATAATCCAATCACAGTTAATTTAAATTCCATTAATTTGAAATAGGAAATATTCTGAGGCCTTCATTCTATCATTGAATTTGGATACGTAAAATTTGTAGTACTTTAGTTATAAAAAGCCTACTGGGCTTCCCAAATAAATATGTTGCAATAATTTAACTCTGATTAAAACTATCTGAAAATCTGAACTGAATGTGTGATTCTGGCAGCAGATTAATCAATTAATTAATTACATAGAATTAATCAGAAATTGCCTAATCCAGAAACTTTCAATTGTATGCAGTAAACAAATCAACATAAACTCAGTGAAAAATGCAATACAATCAATGAAGCCCAAGGCTTCAGTAAATGATCTTAACTTGATTTTGGAAATGAAGCAACATCTTGCTGTCCTGAAATGCTATTGACTGAAATCCATAACATTTCCAAAGTTTTACATTTCGGCTTGCTTGCAAAATTTATGAATAGCAAATAGAGTGGTAAATAGCAATTGAGAAATAAAAATAAAGATCATACTACTTGAAAGAAACTGCTGGGAGAGAACAACAAAAGACTAAAAGACTAGCCTACCAAGCCCTTGTTGAGGATTAACGAAACCATACAAAATTAATTCTTTAACGTGGGGAGGAGACATTATTCAAACTGATGAACTGTAAGTGAAAACTTAGGCAGCTTTTTTGTAAAGTAATGTATATCCTGCTGTTTTGGGCAGAGTGAGGAAGAAAATCCCATTAATCTGGTGGAAAAAATATTGGGAAAAGAATAAAAACCCACCAAACAAACAGTAGTGGAAATGTACAAGACGTTTGAGAGTGAAATAAGCTTGCACGTGGGAGAGAATTACAGCACAGTTACATCAGGTGGACTCATTTGGTATGCTTAAGAAAGCTTCTGTTTTCAAAACTCAGTGTTGAAAATTTTATACACCTATCAGCCTATCAACTTTTGCATTTTATAATTTTGTTTAGGTTGCTTTTAGAGAAATAAGGAATTTTGGAAAGAACAAATCTTGGTTGTCTAGCACTTTGCCAGATCTAAACATATGGATAAAAACAAATATGAAACACTGTAAGATAATATAATAGACAGTGATATTCTCAAAATATTTTTCTTTATATTTGTATCACTTCTACAAATCCAGGCAAAATTCAGCTTTGCCTTTGTGAACTTTCTTCTCTATTCCGTGCAAGTTTACAGAGATATTAGTTCTACTCAGTCCAAAAGTAGTTTCATGTGAAGATAAGACTGATACATAGACATTAAAACTTTAAGAAAAACAAAATAAAATGTTATTCCTATGTGATTTTCATTTGCTGAAATACTTTGTGTTTCAATTTTAATTAGAATTGTTGATGTATTATTTTTTATTTTTTTAGAAACAGTATTCTGGATTTATCTACATATTTTTATAGAAAACTTCTCACCACTTCCCCCCACTCGGCCAAATAATTTTTTACAGCTATTTTAAGAATGAGAGCACTTTAAAAATACTTTTTTTTTTCCTGAAGGTAATTGTCCTTTTGTAAATTATTCTTCCACTTGAGCTCAGTCCTGCTGACTTATAGGTACAATAGAATAATATTGGAAAGAGCTACAAGGTGCTTTTTTTCATTGCTTTTTGGGGACTTCACAATCTATTCCACAGCCATAGTATTCCTCTCCGAGTGATAATTATATCCCACCATACTTGTCTTCCAAGAACAGACAAGGTCTATTATTTTAATTTTATGCTGCTTTGTATTGTATCCTCTACCCTACTTATATATTAATGAATAAAATCTTGGGCTGAATTGTTATCAGAAGACAATGAATTAATAGACTATTTAAAAAGAATACTAGACTAACAGTAGAATAACAAATTGGAAAGGACCTTGCAAGTCTTCTAGTCCAGTGATCCCCAACCTTTTTTATGCCGCGGCCCGGTACCGGCATCAGCTGGGCGCCACGGCCCGGTACTGGCGTCAGCTGGGCGCCGCCATCTTTTTTTGATGAAAAAGTGCTTCCGGTGAGGTGGCTTTCTACCCGGAAAAGCTCACCGGAAGCGCTGGCGCCGCCATCTTTTTTTGATGAAAAAGTGCTTCCGGTGAGCTTTCTACCCGGAAAAGCTCACCGGAAGCACTTTTTCATCAAAAAAAGATGGCGGCGCCCAGCAAACCAGCGGCCCGGTAGGACTTGTTCCACGGACCGGTACCGGTCCGTGGACCGGTGGTTGGGAACCCCTGTTCTAGTCCAACCCCCTGATCAAGCAGGGGACACTATATCATTTTAGACAAATGATGGTTGAATCTCTTTTTTAAAACTTCCAGTGTTGGAGCAACATCTAGAGACAAGCCATTTCACTGGGTAATGTTCTTACTGTCAGAAAATGTGTCCTTGGTTCTAGGTAGGGTCTCTCCCTGATTACTTTCTGCCCATTGCTTCTTGCCTTGCTTTCATGTGCTTTGGGGAATAAGTTAACACCCTCTTCCCTGTGGCAGCCCCTTAAATCATCATAACTTAATTTAATGATGATTTCAACTTACTAAATCTGAATGCAACTGCTATAGATAGGCAACAGCACGTACCATTGGTCTCATGGCAGATTTATCAATTATGCTCCCTGTTTGAAACATGGTGAAAGGTGGAATATACAAAAGGTGTATCCTGTCAGAGCTACTTACAAGTGCTCCATAAATTACATGGGTGAAAAAATAGTTTAGGAAATAAACACATTGGGAAACTGGAGTTGTCTCAAGAGTATGGTGTTGAGTTATGGGGAAAATGAAATAGGCGCGAGAACACCTGCTTCCTAGTCAAGAAAAACCCAAAAATAAGTAGGATCAAGTAGGATTAATACATCAATAGCATGTATACTAATTTTGGATAGACTGAGAAAAAGACTTGTACCAAGCCTGCAAGGTACTGGAATAGGAGATGAATAACATACAACATTTTGGTGGTTCAAGTAAGAGAAGCTGCAGTAGCCTATATTACTATTTCTCTTTATCTTAAGTCATTTCAAATGTCAAAAATGGCTAAGAATGTATGTAATTTTTGCTTGTAAGGGCAGCAGATTAAACTGGGGCAATTTTTTAAAAAAGAAAATGCAAATAGAAAGGCACATATGTTCTAAATTAATTACCTCATAAATTCTGTTAAACAATAAAAATAACTTCTTGGTGACATCAGCTAGTTGGAAAACATAACCAAATTCAGCAAAAGCATCCTGTTTTCCTCAATGTGACACTCAATAGATTTTTAAAAATTGTATCAGCATGTTGTCTCCCATTCCTATATCCACATTAAATTAGTTGTGTATGAGGAAATAATTTGGGGGCAACGAGTAACATTCTTTGGGCTCTTAATCAACAAATATCATTACAATAATTAATTAAGTTTTTCAGTAGCTTATTTTTGGAACTGAGCTACCATAACAGTGATAGTTTGTAGTGTGTTTGCATCTCAGTATGAGTCAGTGAAAATTTAAATATCATTTAGATAAATTGATATAATTATTTCTCCTCCTCCTCTTCCTCCTCCATTAATGGGTTGTCTATTCCATCAGTTTACTTATAGTACTACACTCCTTATTTCCTTTTCATTGGAAATATGCCCTCAACTAGATCTTTGCAAATTGAGGCCTTCTGTAATTCAAATTATAATATTATATTTTAATTCAAGATTAACAATGATATTAACCATAATTATTTTATTTTTGTTCTGGCAGCATCCACTATTTGGAGCATGGCTCTTTGACCATGTAAATCAAGTTTCAAATATGGCCCTCAGTTTCCCCTCTTCTCCCAAATTGTGCACTCTGAACTATAGGCAACAGCTTTGACTTCCACAATATGTCTCATTTGCTAGTAGAACCATTTTAATCAATTATCTTTAAGCAATCTATATATGGAGGGTGTAGGAAATGGCCCTGAAGGACAGGAAAAAGAGCTGCTACCAAGGCAATGATTAGACAAGCTCAATTTGATCTCATTCAAAAAACCTACTTTGAATAAACACTTAACACCCCTTCCTAGTTTACATTTAAAGTTTGGGAAGAAGAACTTTCAGACTTGCAAGATTCTGTAACTGTAGCTATTAAAATAAAAGTAATACTCCTGACATATATGGCTGAAATGACATTGGATTCTGGTTGGGCCTACCTTAGATATGAATGTTTTTCAGAATACAAGACAAAACAAAAGGACTTTTCTTCAAGTTATGACAAAATTTCCCACGGACATGAAGATCATTTCCGAAGTGGGCACTGTTTATGATTTGTAAAACTGTATGGATGGATAAAGTCAAACTTGTAAATAATTATATTAAGATAGAACCCTTGTATATGATATAGGATTATTTTACAGGATAGCAATATAAGAATTTAGAATTCCTGGGAATGAAGAGGGGAATTGAAGGGAGAAGTATTTTCCAACTTGGCATTAAAGTAAAAGAAAAATATTTGATGCTGATATTTGGAAAAAGAATAACAGCACTGCAATAAAGTTGCGAGCAATCAAACAGAAAAACAAAATCTATTTGAAAAATGTTTAATGAATTGTTGAGCCTTTTAAAGCACTAATACAATAAAAAGCTGGTAATATTCATGTTGGAAGTTCTTTTGCCTTTCATATTCACCTACTGATCTGATTTTACAATGTGTGCTTAAAATTGTATTTGGAACTAGATGTAATTATACATCATAAATATAAAAAATAATGTAAGGTTGTGATATGTTTTACAAATATTGTTAAATCTTTTTACGCTTTAAACCTAGGAGTAAGTATCATTGAAGGCAATGGGATTTGGTTTTAAGCAAGCAGGTGTAGACTTTATGAGAGAAATATCCCTAAACTTTAAATGTGCAAGCAATTGGATGGAGTTTTATTTTCCTCAGAAAAATAAGCCTTTAATCACATTTCGAACATAGGAATAAAACATGATTCTAATTCTTGGAAAGGTTCATATTATTTCCTAAAACAGAATCTGGATAGTTATTTCTGTTTTAATGGAAATATTTAACTAAATAGTTCCATTGCTTTCCCCTCCCCCAAATGGCAAAGAAGTGAGGCCGTTTGCTCAGTTTAGGAAGCTATGGTTCTTATATGTATAGTACATTTATGTGAGAAGTTTCTTTTAAAACTAAGTTGGCTGCTGATCTGTCCTCTGAATATTTTTTGAGAGATAAGATGGAAGAACACTTACTGGTAGGTCCTCTGTGATATATCAATTACTGGACTGTTACTATTTAAAGATGAGACACAAGACGCTTTGGTTGTTCCATTATATAAAATATTCAATAGTATCTTAATGAGAAAGTTCTAAAAAATATATGCTTAAAAAGTCTAAAATCTTTTTATGAAAAAATATACTTATATAATATCTACAAACTGCAGTAGATAACATAGTATACCTTTGAAATGTTTATTGCAGTTATGAGTACATTATAAAGTTCATCATGCTTCGGAAACTTTCTTAGCCCTAATTCAATCTGGCATCTTTTTCAAGTAAGTCTCAGAGGAATTAAAAGAACTTGGTGTGCTTTTATGCAGGTTAGATTCAAAAGTCAGTATAGATATATAACATTTCCCAAGAAGAACAAGCAAAATTACTCCTGATGTGGTTTTTAATTCCCAGTATAACCCTGAAAATCTTACCTGACGTTGAAATTGCAGGCATCCTGAGGACTCCCACTCATTTTCCTTGTTCAGATTGCTTGGGGTTGATAATTCATTATGACAAGTCAAATATCCACCTCCTCCTTTTGGATCACTGCAGGACTTAAAGCAGTATTGGAGTTTTGTGCATCAGATTAGCGAAGAATTAATCCTGACTTTGATTAGGGAGAGCTATGAAAACATTTTCTAATCAATGGTAAAAGAGGGGGAAGAGAAAGGCAGGTGAAGTGTTGAAATAAAGGGAACAGGTGCAATGGAAAAAGAAAACTTGATGAGAGTCTTCGTTCTTTCTGATGTTACTGTTTTAATTGACTAGTATTCTAACAGCTGGTGCTTTACATAGTAGTGAAGAAGGAGATGGCTAATGGCTAGCTACTTGGAAAGAATGCTGAATTTGAAGAAGCAGTTTACCAAGAACAACAAGACTGACTTATGTCTGCTGTTAGGTTCTAAAATAAACAACAATGTAAAATGTGTTCATTAAGTAAAAGTGATACTAACACTTTGAAAAAATGCAAACACATATATTTTGAAAATTCTATGAACTATTTGAACAAAGGAATGTGTGTATGATGTATGTATGATATATGCATATGTGTGTGAGAGTGTTTCCATCACATTGCAGTTTCCCTTTCACAATAAGCTATCTTGGACAAGTCAAAAATGTGATTAAGAAGTAGTAAGCAAAGGAAATTAGAGGCAGCAAAGGAGAAAAGGAAATTTCACCCAAGAAAAATGAGTATTTTGAAAAGGAAAGGAATGCTCTAAAGCTATAGAAGTATGGAAGTAAAAGGCATTCATGTTAAATGGAACAAGGTATTCCCAAGTAAGATGTCAGTAAGGGTGCCCTAATAAGTAAGATGAGACCGCTTTGAGATCAGCTAGGTTGGATGTGTGTTGCCACTCATGAGGCTATATAAATATTGCATTTAATTCAAATCTATTTAATAAAATAACTCTTTATGGATATATAATTTCCATCTTACATTTTAAAACTTTTCAGAAAGGGTTTCCGGAAATATATCAACCCCAAGGTTTACAAAACTTAAATTCTACCCCAGATGTAAATTTTTGTTTGTTTGTTTTCTTAAGGCAACAATATTTATCAGCTTGTATGGCTCGTATAACAACTAACTGGAAGTCTCACAAAGAACAATTTAGGTCTAAGAGCTGATCTTTTAAATATTATTCAAACACGTAAAATTGTAAAAATAAAAAAAAAGGAGTCAAGTTCTCTGGGTTACCAAAATTAATATCAAGATATTGATCAGATTTATGCAGACTTTTTGCCTGCATCTCAGCAAGGCTTCCTTAGTGGAATAGTTCAGAAGCGGATATTGTCCTGCAGTGATTATAGTATGTGAAAAAGATTGGCTGGTGACTGGAATGTTCTTGGGAGGTGTCAATTAATGGCTTTCTGGAAATGTTGTCTCTGTTAATACCCAGGAACCAATTAATAATTTCCAGTAACCCCTTAATTGACATTTCCCAGGAAACCCAATGACTAAATATGTACAGCAAGCCTGGGCCATAATTGTGAAAGTAATGGTTGATAAATGTATTATATTCATACATTTTTAAAGCATATATCTGTGGTCAGCCTTTTTTTCTTTATAATTTTCTCGAATTATACTCCACAATTGAAAATTATCACAGTAGGTTTCACTTTATAAGGAAATGATCTTGCAATTATCTGGTGCTTTCTTAATCATAGTTCTTGGGAAGGAAAAATAGCTTCATTGAGTTAAACTGTTCTTCCTGTGTTAGTGAATTGTGGGATCACAATGTTTCAGATTCATCTTGATAATTCTTTTTAGGACAATATTGCATGAATACATTGGGTAAATAATATTTTAATAGTTTTCCCATATCTACATAGGGACTGGAAAGATAAACAATAGGACTAAAATTGGTGAAACTCATAATCAATAGGCCAATTGATTAATACCAGTATTCAAATATTTGGAAATATATGAATGTTTTGGTGAATTACTTCTTTCTTTGCTGTTAGGAACAAGTATATATTATTACTTTTTGAATATTCAGATGAAAAAAGGATTGTTTGAGACCTGAGACCTGATCAATGTTTATGCAACCAAGTTAATTTTAGGTAATAAGTTAACATGTAACATGTTAACATGTATTCATTTCATGTATTCATAACTATGTTTATACTTATACCTGTTATCTTATAATCGATTGAGAAAAATAAATAAATAAACCATTTCAAAAAGTAGCATGCACATATCTGTATGCACGTATGTGCACTGGTTCCAGTTATAGAACATTTGATATAATTCTGCATGATTTGAGTTACAGGGACACAAGCATAAGACTTTGAATGTTTGAAGTTTAACAATTGTAGAGTAACTGTTTGGTTAGTAGGGTAGGGTCAATTTCATAAATTAAGAAAATGAAATAATGCTGAGAACCATTTTTGGTATAGCCTGTGTTTGTATGACTTTGTCGTACCACAAATATTAATGCCAACTCAATCTCAGGGCACATCATTTTAATTCTAAAATTATTTCTCAGCAACACCCAATCTTTCATCCAAACCAAGCCACCAAATTGCAAAACACAATTTCAGACCAGGTTAATCCAATCCAATCCTCCTTTTTCCTTTGCATATTGTAATGCTTTATATTTAACTCATGGCTTTTTTCTCTTGCCATACAAAACTTATCTCTGCCATTGTTTAATGGTACAAAAATTGTCAAAACCAGTATTGTCCAAAACAAAAACATCCTTCTGAGCACGGCATTCATCATTGTCCCATAAATTATCCCCAACAATTTTAGTCTTTCCCATCTTAGCATGTTTTTTTAAAAAATTTAAATCCATAATTATTTAAAATAACATACAGTTATTTGTGATAGTGTTAGCCAAATAGTTTACTTTTTTCCTCTATCTTAAAACCAGTTTTCTTCATCAGTTTTGTTTGACTCTTTATTTTCATATTTTCATATCTTCACCTTCTGGCTTCTATTCAGAACTTAAAAACTGATTACTTTTCCCCCCAAGTTTTTTCTGGCAGTCAAACTAAAGAGTCATTGCTTTCAACCTTAAAGTAATGGTTTCATTTTTCAGATCTTTTAAACATTCGTTAAAAGAATAGGAGAGAAGAGGTGTAGTCAGTTGCATGCAAGATTTGAACACTTAGGAATCAATTTTGAAAGTTCTATTTTCCTAACGCATAGGATGTATCTATTGTTTTAAATAATTTTTAAACAGTAAGATTCACCATAATATCTGCAGTTATTTGAGTGCATGATGCAATTTTAAATAATTGGACAAGCATAAAAAAACAAATTTCTTCATAATTACAATCAAATGAATTGAAGAAAGTTATTGTGCTGCACAGTTGGTGTTACAATGAATTGCTAGAGAAATTATATAATTATGCATTCTAATTGAAATTCTATTTTGAAGAAACAAACATTCAACTATGCTAACATTATTGTGCAGTGTGTGCATGCATATATCCACACATGGAAACTGGGCCATGTAGTTTTTAAATATTATATGTGCCTGTAAACAGTCCTGGTGTTATTTTAGCTCCAAGCAAAGACAACCTAGAACCTGCCTCAGGATAGCTTCTGTGCTTTCCAAATATGAATTACATGCTTTAATTTTGAGTATATTCATATTTATTTATTTATGTTATTGTTTTGCATAGAAAACTTTGATTTTTTCTGTGTTAGCATTTTTCTTATAAGTGAAAATTAATGACTACAATAATGAAAGAAATGAAAAACTTTCACTTCCTCTGACATTTGAAAAATTTGGATGGTAAAAATTTCTGTTTTCAGTGATTATCTTTTTTTATAACTATTTTAATAACTTGTTCAGCAATTGTCAATTTTTGAAATTGTATTATGTAAAAATAAATAAGGAATTTACTTATACAGGAATTAACTCTAAAACTATGCTTTTATTCACTTAGATTTTTATCTTGTCCTATTTTAGTTCAAAAGAAGCTGCAAATCTATTATAATGTAAAAATCCAAGCAAGGCTTACAGTTCTAACAAATCAAAGTTATATATATGCACACAGCTTAATTATAGTATCTATTTAAAAATAATTAAGTTTACATGAGATCCAATTTAACATCTGCATAGTTATTGATTGATTGAACTTCCCATTTTAGATGATAGAAAAGCTAAATTTAATATGATGTGGAAGAATAGTGATCACAGTCCTTACATTTTGAGTGTTGGTTAATAATAAGGAATAATAATGATGAATAATCATTGATAAGCTTCACATAGCTACCTTCAATGCTGTGAAGTATCAAAAGAAGAGACATATCTATACATTTTATCTAATGTAAATAATTGTTTCATTTGCATGTTAGTATTAGCTATTCAAGGACAAAACAGATCACCACATGTTCTGTTTTTCTCTCCCACCTCAAACCAATAGCCGCATTGCAAGAGAAAACTCAGGAATGTTCAGTTTTTCCCCCTTCAATTATGTTTCTTACCCTTCGTTGTTTTTAAAGAATATCACACTCTTTATAATTTTTACTTTGTGTCTAACTGAATAAGAGATTATATGAGTGTAGTTGTAGAATTCACTTTTTTCATGAAATATATAGTACAGAGTATATTTTTAAATGATAGTTAAATTTAAAATAGTTTCTTAAAACTGTACGTTCCCTTTGTCTTGATTTTAATCATAAACACCCTAATGATTCTGCAACCTTAACATTGTTTATTTTTGTTAATCCTGGTTTAAACAAACCATGTTTTCAAAGTTCAGATGGCACAAATAACTGTTATTATGTTCAAGATTGTGATGCTTCCAATTTCTGATTAATGAAATTAGTGGATACAGAGAATCAAAATGTTCTCTATTTAATCATAGCAGGAAATGATAGGTTCTGTTTCTGAATTGGCCTACTCTGCATTAGAGGATGGTAGATATGCTATTGCCTTGTAATGGGGGATGAACGTTACAATAATTTCTGTGAATTCAATTTAGATATGGCTTTAGATTTCTTGGGTAGTGATGAGCAATTCTCAGTACTGTAAAAGGCCACTGTTTGCATTGTGCTTTGGAACCAAATGCCATACATAGTGAAACCAAGTTTTCAGTTATATGCTGTTCTTATTTCAAGTTCTCAAATGATACGTGCTTATAAATAGGACATCAGCCGGTATTGAGGCTGTGGCTTCTCTTAAACAGTGGCTTTTCTTAAATAGTGATCACAGTTGAGTTTGCGGTGGATGTGCTGGAAGCAGAATTTTTAGAAAAGGACACTGTTAATAATAGACAGTTGGTATGTCTGTTGGTATGGTGGAATAGGCTGTAAATACCCTAATGTTCTATTCTGTGGGTAAACCTATTTTTTTCCCTTAGGGGAAAGGAAATTGGGTAATTTTCACTCTTGCAATTTGCATCCTGTTCCAATGTCTGTTTATTCCAAATAAGTCCCATTGGCCTGGCAAGCTTTACTGTCAAATAATCAAATAGGTATGTAGATTTGTAGGGTTTGCGTCTATAAACTGCTACACAATTTGAAAGTCAGTCAGGAGTCTCTGTTTATGGTTTTTAGGTTATTTACTTGCCATAGGATAATTGAATAACATTATAAGATCCTTTGAATTATACTTCAGGTGATACAACAAAAATAGAATTAAGTAACTCAGGATAAGCATCACATAGTGTTAGATCATTACTGTATGAATTGTGTTTTATTAAAGTGTTAATGTAATATTCTGTGAGGAGGCAAAATCATATATTTTTCATGAACTCATAATATTAACAAAATAGTTAGATATTTCAGATGTCTGGGCATATGGGAAGGTCCTGGAAATGGTGGATTTTTGCATTATCCTGACTCCTTTATATCCCCTCCTTTCACTCTCTGTGATTGTCAGTCAGTATTCTCTGACAACTTAATGTCATTTAATTATTCATGGTGGTGGTAAAGGAATTACATATTTCACATTGAAAGTATAAAGTCACTCTGATTTACAGCAGTGGATTGCCAGTATGCATAATTTAATTAGTATTTCTTTTACTGGGAAAGAAAAGAACATTTAAGGAAAGAATTCATTCATTTCCCAACATATGCAAAGCTTGGTGTACTTTCCATTTACCATTTTGTATTACCACTAGATACATAAAAAACCCACAACCAAAAATACAGATAGTTGTATTTATAATTGTGCTTGAGACTACAGCTTAATGTAAAACATGTAGATGTAGATATATAAGCATTAAGTGAGAGGAAAGAAATTTAATTTTTAAGATTTCTAAAATGAACGATCTTACCTAAGAAATTTTAATTATTTGAAATAGACAATTTTTAGCAGTTTTGGGGTGCTTTGAAGTGAAAGATCTTAGTTTTCAAATCTTATAAACATTCAATCTACAATGTTCCATGCTGATGCCAAATGTGCTTTTTAAAATGTTTAAAATATTTGTACAAAATATTTGAAAGATATGCGTGAGTGTTCACCATTGCTTCAACTGTTTCCATTGTGTCCCTCTGTGTGTGCGTGCGCATGTGTGTATTGGGGTGGCAGGCTTCACTTCATTTCACTTTGTTGAAATGACTGCAGAGACCCATGCACAAACAGATCCCTGAAAACTGTTCCTCCAGTCATTGTAAACAACAAATTGAAACAACAAAAAGTCTTCATTTTGAGGTAAAAAAAATAGAGTATAAATCTTAGAAGAGACTTCACATAATGAAGATACATAGCTAAGAACAGCAGCTGAAGCAGGAGCAGCCTGGAAAAAACAATAAGGGTCCTTTATTCAAAAATTGGTGCTTCTTAAATGTTTCTGTATTAGAAAGAAATTGTATGTTTACTAAAAGTGAACTGTTTACCATTATTCTTTTATGATTCTTTGTATCACATTAAATAACTCTTTATCCTTTCTATAACATGCCATTTCTTATTGTTCTTAATTCATATAAATTGGTTGTAAAACATTTTTTTATATAAAAGGCACTTAAAGTTAAAGTTAACCCTTCGTTGCCCCAAACTTTGCTTCTAATTGAACAGTTTAAGTGGACAGATCCTTAATACAATGATGAACTGTATTGTGACACTATGTCCATTTCTATCAATCATTTCTTCTTACATTGCTTTGAAGAATCTGTTGAGGTTATCAGGAGAAACTAATTTAATTGTACAATTAACATTGTACCTCAATTTTATAGGAGGTGATGGGAACAGCAACCTTAATTTTCTTGATACAAATATAAGCTCTATCTTCTAGACCTCCAACAGAAAAAAAATCATACAAATAAACTTATTCTTTAAAAATTATTAAAGGATAAGATATTTGCAATTATATGCTGCTATTTTATATTTTATATATATATCTTATTCCTTTTCTAATTAAAAAAATAATAATTTATTCTAACATACAAAGTTTATTTTTAAAAAATTCCTGATTCATCCACTTATTATATCTTTTGTCTTTTTAAAAAATAAACCACGGTAAAATTTTCTCCCTTTGATTTTGAGAAAACACGTTTTAGATATTTTATTTAAAAGTTTGTAATAGTAATCTGAATTATTTAGAGTTGGTGTTCTAAATCACATAAATAAATAAGGTATATTTCAGTAAAGGATTTCTTAAACAGCTGCAATAAATCATACTACTGTAGGGCTACCAAATTGACTAGCAAAATTTTGACAATCACTATATGATAACATTTCTTCATGCTATCATCTAGGAGTCATGCAGATTTTTGTAAACCTCAATAGTAGAAATAGTTATCAAGCACCATAAGTCTACAGTGCACATCTGATGTTACATGCAGGATATTATGCAGATAGAATGTATTTTGGATTTTCTTGGATATATTGAACAGACTTTGCTTTAGTGAAACAAGACTTACACTTTTTGGGGGAAAAAATACATTGTAGTGCTTAATATTTGTAACATGTGGATAAGATAATGAATGGTTTATTATATTGTATTTTATTTTCTGTGTGAATTAAATGATATTTATTTAATATGTATTAATAAATAAGTATGTCTATCTTCAGGAAAAATCAATACTTTTTATTGATTTTAGTAGTTTATATTTACATTAATCAAAATATAATAAAAACTTTTCCCTTGTACAGAAATAATTTTGTTTTATTCACTAGCATAGTTGGATTCTGATAGTTCAGTTGCTGTAATATGAACAGTTATAGTCCTGAAGCACAACAAAGAAACCTATAAATCGCCAGAAGCATTCTAAATCTTTACATGCTAAATTGCTACATTTTCATACAGGTCCCAATAATTCTTAATAATTTTGCCAATATGAAAACTATCATAATGATGTTTTGTAGAATCATAAGAATCTTTCAGAGGCTTTTAGATCAATATGTTTATTATGAAATATAGCACAAGCTTAAGTGCTTTGTGTGGAGGGCGCATTGACAAAAGGCAGATTTTACTGGATTTGTTTTCAACATTAATTTCAGAGCTTCAAAATGTATTTAATTCCATTTGCAACTCACATTTTCAAATAGCATATCTGGTCTTGGTGTCTGGGAGATGAAAAGATTGTTAAAAGCTTGAGGTTATCTCAAAATGGAAATACATGTTTAAAAACTTCGTTTGAAGTTATGCTTTTTCCTTAAAAATATACCACGGCAGCAAGTAAAAATATCAGCAGAGGAAGTAAAATATATCATAATGGAGTCATCATTAATTGTTATGCATGCTGAATTAAATTTTTGAAATGTGAAACTTTTTTAAAAAGCAGAATTTTGTTGCATCACTCACTGGCATTTACTAGTACTTATTGAACCAACTTTTTGAGGGATTGGGTATAGAAAATGCAGCTGGAGTGTGAGAAGCTGGTACATTTCTTTTTTCAATCTTATGGAAATTAATTGAAGGTACATCTGTTGCTCTGCTTTTTCTGCACTTGGAATAATTTAATTCAAAACCAACCAATCAAGCCTTTTTTAAAAAAACAACAGAGAACTATAACTGAACACAGATTAAATTCATTCCTCTTTATTTTGTCTTCTTTTCACAGTTAATCTACTAGATTCAAAAGCAATTCAAGGAGAGCTGGGCTGGATCTCCTATCCATCACATGGGGTGAGTGTAAAATGGGAAACAGCGTTGTGCTATTTAACCTTTTCTTCATTTGTGGAAAACAACAAAACACAAGTATGATTCAGTGTGGCATTAGTGTTCTTTATTCTTTTAAAACAGAGTTTATATTTTGGGACTCATGTTTCCAGTCACACATCCCTGAATATGTTCTGTATTTCATATATTACCCAAACAGCACCCAGCACTTCTTTTCAGAAGTATTGAAGTGATTATAAATATTTATGCTAAGGATTGCTAAGAAGAATTTGTTTTACTTACTCAGCTTTTTCTAACCTTATTCCTCCAGATTTGTGGTGCTTTAACTTCCATGATCCTTATTAGAAAATTAGGATTGATCGTACTAAAGATTGATTTGATATTGATTATGGTTTGGATTGAATGATTGAAGATAGTTGACTCTTTCCTGAACATTTTCCATGTTAAAACATAAGGGATAAACAAGGAGAAGATTCTTTAATAATTGTGCTTCTTCCGTAAAACTGAGACTGTTGATTTTAAAACAAATTGACAAAAAACAAACAAACAGCTACAGCTCCATACCAATGAAGATACTCTCTTATTTTTTTCCTTGTTCTAGAAAATAACCATAATATGAAAATCTTTGCTAAACCTGTACTGAAATAGAATTTGTAAAACAGGTTACCAATTCAAAATAATGTGAACCAAACATCGGCTGTTGTATTTTCATTAGCTGCATGTAAACAGTTATAAGCACGAAGAGCAATGAGAAGCATGCATTGTAATCTCATTCTCACTAGACTCAGTTAAAAAGCTCGATATGATTTGAAAGCTTCCATTATATTATAATTAGACTATACTAGGCACCCCATGCCTCGCTTTGATTATCATTTCACAGATACTTCCTCACCAGAGAAACGGAATGATTACAGGTAGGGAAAAGTAGTAGGAGTGGGAACAACTTCTGATTTCCTGCCGGCTTTCCTATTGAGTTTCCTTATGAGAAGCTGACAGGGAGCATGAAGAATTTTCCTTCCTTCCTTGCTTCCTTGCTTCCTTGCTTCCTTCCTTCCTTCCTCCCTTCCTCCCTCCCTCCCTCTCCCTGCTTTTCATTGGGGGAAGAGTAATGGATTGTGGAATGTTATGAAACTTTGAAGAGGATGATCACATGACAGACCACTTCAGCAGCCCAACAATGCAGCAGCAGCAGCCTGGCAGAACTGGAGCAGCCACAACTTTCCCAATTTTTATTTCTCAGGAGTTATGGGTTCCAGATTTTGGCTCATTATATAAATTAACCTATTTTAGTTTGCAGTTTAAAACTTAGAATTGTATACAGACACACACACACAAACACACACACACACACACATACCTATTTATTTATACATTCATTCAACTAAGCCGTGTATGTTTATATTTTCTATTTCATACTTTACAGGAAAAGTTGGGTTTATTACAGTATATGTAGACAGGGTTAGGATCAAGTGTATTCTTTGCTTTCCATGTGTATAGATATTGAAGTTTGAAGAAGGTCACTGGTTCTGCTAAATTTAAAATAGGTGCATAAAATAATATCAACTGAGAAACTGACTATGTTTTGATACCTCTATATCTTTAAGGGTCTGTGTTTTGACAAATGTACATAATGATATAAATTTTATGAAAATGCCAATTATTATACGGAGCTGGTAAAATAAAATACAACATATACATGAATGTAGCAATAAAAGGCAAGTAATATAGACAATATTTTATCTATAAGTCATTAGGCTTATATAGTAATGTTTAATTTTTAACGTAGCATTGGAATAGTAAAATTTAATTTAATTCGTTAGCTCTGTCTACGATGAAATAGCTTTTCCTCTTATTTCAGCTTTGAGTGCTGAGAATCAAAAACTGGAGAGTAGTGGCAAAGTGGCTGCTAAAGCATTATTAATCTAAATTCAAACAACTTCAGCTGTAGCTAAAGCAGAATTGGAGCTAAAGTAGAAGATTTGATAATTAATCTGCCTCTTGACTCGTTAATACAATTTAAAAACGACTGAATAAATTATTTTCTGGGAAATTTAGTGGACAGTTAACCAGTTAAGTGCACAGAGGTATGTAATTTTTTTTTAAAAAAAGCAATATTTTGGTTTTTCAGTACCAAACTAGACATTGGTTTTTAAGAATGTATGTAGCTATTTGCTTTAATGATCTGATGGTAGTTTTACTGGAATTGAATTGTGATACTAACTAGAAAAAAAGAGTAAGGTTTTGCTTTATATCAGCTTATTTTGGGTTATTTGAACAAAAGGTTTGCTTTTGAGAACTTCCTGTTTTCTATTTTACAAATATTCATTATGCTATTTTATTTAAATGATATTGTATTACTGGTTTCTTCATGCTATATTGACTAGCATAAAAAATTAATATAGCAAAAAATCTGAAATTATATTGTCTTCCAATACATAGGTAAGCATGTCTTCTTTAAGAAAAATGTTCAATATACACAGTATCACTGTGTAGTGAAATATGGATGCAGACCTATCAACTATATGAATCTGAAAAGAAATCTCACAAGATGTAATACATTGAAGACAGGAAATGTAGATTAAGTAAAATGATGGTATATCAGGAAAACAGCCATAGAATTTCCTGGTGTGATTTATTTTATTTTAAAGCTCAATGATTGAATGTTTTTTTGTTTTTCTAGACTTGTAGTCTTAAGTAACCAAACAAAGTTCTGCAAAATAATTGAAAAGAGGAAATACAATATTTTTATAATCTTCTCTAGTATATATTACTTAAAACTCCAGTGAACCTACAACTTTCTGAAATCTAGCTACAATATGAATCTCAACTTCACAAGAAAACAGTATAATAAGGTTGTCACATCATATTGAAACATTACTAATAGTGCATAGGTAATTTACAAGCTCGTTAATAGAGCTGTGCTTGAAGCAGTGACTCAGAAATGAAGCTTATAGCATGATATCAGTCAAATTTTGGAACACAACAGTATAGTCTCATTATAGCCCAACAGTTCTTGTATGCCAATGTGAGCAATTTTTTCCTCATCCCTCTTTTCTTTAGATGGCATCAAATGATGATCTTCAGACTCATAAAATTGATATACGAAGTGTTAATTTAGGAAGAGGAAAAAGAACAGGTTTTGTTTAGTTGCTTGGGAATATTTCACATATTTTTCATTATTGTGTTCTGATTGTCATTTATGGAAAATTTTGGGATGTTTATTTCAAAACAGACTCTCCTTTTATGCACTAATTTGTACTTGATAAGTCTGTATTGACAGTGTGTTTTAATCCTGGATTCAATATTAGTATTCTACAATAATGTAATAGCTTAATTTCTCCCCTTTCCTCTTGGGGGAAAAAGAAGAAAAATAAAGCTACCCTGTACATGTATAACACTTGCACTTGTGATACTGTAATGATTTGGGGGGAAAGGAAGCAAGAAAGCAAGAAAGCAGAGCAACAGAACTATTAAAAATGGCAAAAATTGCACTAGAAACATGTATTTCTACATGATTTCAGAGTCCACAGAGATAATATCCTAAACCACCACCTGCATTTATGCCATTTTCATTCTGTCAATCAATCAAATCTATGAAAGGGTCTGAGAAATGAAAGCCTCTTAGTCTTTGCTGAACATATTATTGATATGCTGATTAAGCATAACAGAACTGATTATTAACTGCAATTCACATAAATTACAGCACTACAGATGTAGAATGGGGGAAATTCAAGTCTTGTCAGTCAATAAAATGAATCTGAGTACATTTGCTCAGGGGAAGGGGAAGAAAGAGTCATAACCATATTTTATTTATTCAAGTAAGAAACTGTCCTGTTCAGTTTAGTGTTCCTGCACTTAGATTGTAT
The DNA here is from genome assembly GCF_049901735.1 of Notechis scutatus. Lineage (NCBI taxonomy): Eukaryota > Metazoa > Chordata > Lepidosauria > Squamata > Elapidae > Notechis > Notechis scutatus. The sequence goes on from NC_142013.1 coordinate 36,648,687, forward strand.
ACTAATAACTTTCAAAACATTTTATATTCATTTTCAGTGAAAGCATTACTGTACTCTATTATATATGTAGTCCATATAACATAAGAGTAGAGTGTACAAGTCAAGTTTGGCTCCTAGCACTGGGAGGGAATGATTGGCCAAGGATCACCCGTTTGACTTCGAGCCTAAGCAGGATTAGAATTCATAAGTCTCCCAGTTTTTAGCCTGATGCCTTAACTACTGAAGCAATCTGTGTCTCATATTTTGGATTATATATATGTAAATATTGGACATCTTAATTTTTTATTCTAAATTCCATTCAAGAACTCCTGTACATGAGTTTTGAATTTCCCTTCCCTTATGCTAACAATATCAGTGTAGAAAAAAGCACGTCTAACATTCTCTGTTGTGTTATTTAATAATAGGAAAAAGTCCTTCAGAATATTTTCAATAAAATTAAAATACTAGAATACAAAAGTATAATTGCATGCAAATGTATAACAAACCAATTTATTTTACATTAAATTTTACAAAAAGAAGCAAATTTACATTCAGGAAAAATGGAAGACATATAGTGCAAGAGAAAAAGAAAATGAACTGGGTAGTGTAATGTGTCGTCCACATATGTCCCCTTATTTGATAATATAATTAGGTTTCAGATCAGCCATTTATTTTCTAGAAGCATTAATGCAAGATTCAGATTTGCTAACTAGAACTGAGTATGATTCATCTAAATATTTAATTTTTGACAATAATGTCAGATATTCCTACAAAGTTATAAGGAGGTCATTGCTGTTAAATCAGTATACCTAATGCATTAAATTTGTTTAAAAATTTGGTAATATAACTATTATAAATGTTAAACTTATCTAAATAATATTTTTCTATTTATTTACTTATTTTTTTAATTAAACTTACATGGCCATCCTCACTAAATATGATTTTAGTTAGAGTATAACCAACAATTAAAACAATGTCAAAATATTAAAACACTTTAAAATAAATAAAAACAAGATTGTGGGATAATGTCCATCTAAATACAATATAACTATCATGCAGGTTCCTCTTGATATCCCAAAATTGCTTGAAGAGCCAAATTTTCTGGTCTTCCAACAGGCTATCAGGGATGGAGCAAACTTCACATCAGGAGGAATGATATTCTAGAAAGTACACAGTCTGGGTCCTATCAGATGTAACTCTTTAGACATGCAACCTGTCTTGGATATTATACACATCTTGCTTTTCTGCTTTCTTCTGTACTCCTGCCTATCCCAGTTTCAATATTTGTTTTTTTTAAATTCTTTGACAAGAATCCATATGTTGTGCTAATTATGATATAGTATGGGATGGGAGGGGATAGAGCCAGTTTTGTGTAGTGGTTAAAGCATTGGGATAGAAACCAAAGGACTATGAGTTCTAGCCCCACCTTAGATATAAAGCTCTCTGGGATACTTTGGGTGAATCCTTAGCTGTAGGAAGCTTTCAGAATCTTGCCAAGAAGACAGCAGGATCACCAGAAGTCAGCATTGATTCAAAAGAAATATATTAAGTTAACCATTTACAGTTAGTCCCAAAGGTGCTTTTTTCAAAAGGCAACTGTACTTTGTTTTTCCTTGAAGACATTTCGCTTCTCATCCAAGAAGCTTCTCAGAACTGAAGATTCTTTGATGAGGAGAGAAACATCTTCAATGAAAAGCAAAAAAAATACAATTACCTTTTGAAAAAGCACATTTGGAATAATGATGGATGATTGTGAATCTCCATAGACATTTATAGTTATAATATTTTCTTTTGTGTATTTATTTATTTGATACTTTATAATTCTCACAAGGCTGTTACATTAAGTATTGCATAATTTATTTTGCATTATGCACAATAATCAAAATGCAAAAGGAAATAACTTTGAAGTAAATAAATATTGTAACATATCATATTTAGATATATCAGTTCGGCAGTGAAGCAAGTAAGCTTTCATAGCTCTGAAATCATTTATTGAAGATCATACTATCTTCATAATACTAGGTGCCAACAAAGGATGCACAGCTATAAAATACACTTTTCAGTCAACCTAAATTATGTAAGAAAATCAAATTTACTAAAAATAAGAAAATGTAGAAAAGAAAACACTGCTAGACAGAAATAATTTGCATTTATATTTAATTATAATTCAGAAAGGATAATTATTCTATGATGAAACAAATTAATATGTGTAAGACTTGGCAACTGAAAAGCAGCATTGATTCTATAAGATTTTGTCAATAATTATCATATGAAATCTTGAAAACTAATGTATAATTGTACAGCCAGTGTAATTTAGTTGTGTTGATGTTTCAAACAAGTGATTACAATTTCCTGAAAAGCTACTTTTCAATGCCTTTTTGGATTCCCCAGTAATGAGTTTTAATTCTTAATATTAGCTCATGAAGTAACTGGAGAAAAAATGATGAAACTGATGATTAATAACTGCATTATATTAGACAAATATAATTTCTAGTACCTTACTACCTCTTTTTTTCTTCTCAGAGGACTTTATGAACATGGGTAGTCAGATAAATTAAATTTAATCCACTTTATATTAATCCTAATCCAACAAAGCATTTATTTATATTTTTCATGTATATTACATTCAATATAGAGTTTAAATTATTGAAGAGAATAATGAATGGTGAATCAGAAAAGCAAATTCTACATCTAGGATTCAAAGCAGGTTGAAGACCTGTAGAGATAGAAGAAGTGCTTTCTTCATAAATAGTTAACATTTGTATTTAGAGGATGAAATGAATGTCTTGTCTGTAGAGTGCCACACTTCGCTCAGCTGGAGAAGAGTTTAATTATTTACTACATGAAAATTAATTCTCCAAGATTTATACAAACACACACACACATGCTTTCTGAGGATATCTATTTGATCCCTACAATAGGATTGAGGTGTTCGTTCTTTATGACTTTTAAATTGATAATAACTAAAATCATCAAAATAGCAAAAACTGTTTCAATCAAAACTCTTTTTTTTACTCTACTAATTCTTGCCTGCTTTTTATATTTTCAAAAGTTTCCTCTTCACTTTATGGCAAATCTCTCAGGTTTTTTTTTTACAGTTTTGTTGTTTAAAATAATTAAAGCCACCATCAGCTTAAGAAAAGAGTTAAGAGCCTAGCAACTATGCTGCCACTGCACATTTGAGTAGAAGGGGGTTAGTAGTGAAAGACTTTCTTATTTAATTACATATATAATCAATCATTCTGCTGTTTGCAGAATAACTTGTTGCAGATGGGGTGTCATTTTTCTGTGGTTTCCAGAAATGTACATTTCAGCTCCCATTCTGAGGCCTAAATAAAGATTTTATTTAGAAGTTATACTGCGTATGTTCCAGCTTCCCATTTTCCCTTTTAACTTCAATGGTTAGAAACAGTATCATTTCCCTTGTGGGCAGGCATTTTATTTCTGTCAGACTCTCAGCATAAATGCAGACCATTTGTGGAAAGTTATCAGAGATGAGATCATGGTGGAGATTCCCTTCCCCCACCTTCAAAGTCTCCAAAGAAAAGCCTTCCCATCATTTCTGAATTTCCCACTGTTCTTCAGAATTGATTAGCATAAGATAACCATGGAATAAAATGCTGATGCTCATTTGGAAATAATGGTTGCATTATGTCTTATATGCAGAATTCTTCCACTACATTACATCATATTTATGAGCCTGGAGACCTTGGAGAAAATTAAGTTTTGTAAATCACACAAGGAACAAATACTTTAACTGTACATTGCCACCTAAATCCTTCATAAAAGTTCCACTTCTATCACTTTAATATTTAAAGTAAATATAATTATCAAAATACTTTTCAAATAAATAAAATACTTTTCAAATAAATATATATTAATATGAAATATGCTTTATTCTGTAATGAGTATGCTGAAAGAAGCTTTTATTGTACATATCATAAGGTTTATAAAAGACTGCCATTCTTTAGAGAAAGAGTCATTGGAAATAAGATTGGTGAAACCCTATTGGACCTTGAATAAGGTTTTTCTTTCAAAGTATTCTTTTGGTCCATTTCTCCTAAACAAGTTCACTGAGGATTTGTTGAAACTACCCAATTATTTATCTTGTGGAGGAAAGTGTTTTCATTAAGTAGCTTTTTCAAAATAAGAGAATAATTTTGACCCATCAAGATCCCTAAAATGCTTCTACCTTTTAGGGTGCCCTGCCTTGTTCAAGGAATGTGGTACATGACAAATTATAACTGGAATTATTTGTAAACTTCTTACATTTTTCAACCACTTTTTTTAAAAAAATTCTACATAAAATCTGTTATGTAAAAAAAAAAAAGCAGAGAGAGAAACAGAGAAATAACTTTTTAGCAGTACGAGTTACTGACATAGACACATTCCACCATAATCAAATTAAAATTATAATCCTGAAATTGTATTGTATCTGCCATTCAGGAGATTGCGCAGGGTAGCATGTTATGCACTTGATTTCCTGCAAGCTGTTACTGCTCTTCACTAAAACAGAAACTTGCATGATCTTTATTTATAGGACAATACGGTAGATATCAACCAATCTGAACAAAGAAGGGATAGTTTTAGCCATTTTAGGAAGCTAAGGCTTTTCCAATAAAGAGTAGACACCAATCTTGAAAAGATTAAAAGACTAACTCAACAGAGGTGGAGGTGGGAGAAATACGAAGAATTAACTAAGGGCAACCTGTAGTTTATTCTAACTCAATTATAAAAATTATTAAAAGCTATTAAAAATTACAGAAATACAAAAATATAATTCAGAGAAAGGCTGGATAGATCACTGATGACATGAACTAGGCAAGTGAGAATAAAGATACGGAGTTCATGCTGAATTACAAAAAGCATTGTATCAAAGAATATGAAATGCTTATTACTTTCTGTTCTGCCAGGATAGTTTCAGATGCCACATTTCCAGAAAGATATCGGTTAGAATAAATTCAGAGGAGGAGGATACAGTTGATACATGGATTGGAAATAGGTTGATTTGAAACTTGAGATGTTTATTTTATTTATCCAATTTGTACCACCACCACCCCATTGCCACAATCCCAACTACTCTGGGTGACTCACAAGTAAAACAAGGGAAATAAAATATTCAGTTTGGAAAGAAAAAGAAAAGCAAACACATACATAAAAGAATGATAGAGGGAAGAAGGTCAATAACAACTTTACACTGCCACAGACCTTATACTGGAAATAATGGGCACAAGTTGCAATTATCTAGCTTTCATTTAAAAATAAAAAAAAACTTCCTGACAGTAAAATCTGGATAACAGTGAAACACTTACAGAAGTGAGTGATTTAAGAGATTGGAGAAGCATTTCTTGAGAGTATTTTGACTGGTTTTCCTATATGTTAGAGAGAGTTGAATTACAACTGTTGTCTGGACCCTTCCAATTCTAGTTCTGTGATTCTGTGAACCATGAAAGAATGCTATTACATTAAAATTTAACATGAAGCATATTTAATACAAAAGGTAAATCATATTTGGATGGTAAATTTAGAAATGGTATATTTGCAGTACAATTTTAAAACCAGTTAAGTTGGGGGGTGTAGGCTGGGGAACCCCATAAATGCTGGCATAGTGTTTAGTTCTGTATATTTCACATGTCTATATGCTTTCATAGGACAGGAGTAATTATTCAGTCTCTTGATATGCATGCTTATGATGCTAAAGGCTACTGCAATATACAGATGAATTGAACCATAAATCTCAACTACTATTCCCCCCCCCCAAATATTTCCAAATGTTTTTTTATACATTTTTAATTTTATTTTACAAACATTCCATCTTTTCTTTATACAGTGTGTCGACTGGGTACAAATGTCTTGTGCATAGTATTGTGGTTAATTCAATTTCCTTACTTTACAACAACAATTACATTACATTTTTATTTTGAACCAGTATACATAATATATCTTATTATCTATATTTGTGTATTCATATATGTTCTATATATCTATCTTCTATGTTCCTATATTTTGTTTCTAATTTCCATTTTTCTTTTCCAACCATTGATAAAATAATTACCATATCATATAATATTCAGTTAGTTCTTCTCCTTTAATTGCCAGTGTTAACCTATTCATTTCTGCACATTCTATTTTTTTCCTAATCACATTCTCTTTTATTGGAATTTTTTCACCTTTGCAGTTTTGAGCATATACTATTCTAGTTGCAGTTAATACATGAATAATTAAATAAATATGTCTTTTCTTTACTATAACTTTCAGGTATCATCCCTAACAAAAATATGTCAGGTTTTAGATCTGTATGTTGTTTTATCATCTTTTCCAACCATGTGTGTATTTTTGTTCATATCTCCTAGCTTCAGTACATGTCCACCACATGGTGGAAATATTTCAAAATGTTGATGATGCCATATGGGGCTGGAACATTAAGCAACTCTGAAAATTGTAACTTTGCTGATGAGTTATCACTTTAAGTATTTTCAGTCTTAACAGTATGACTCTCTATTACTGACCTTTGTGGGAAGTTTGGTTTAAAACTTCCAATTCTCAGAAGAGCCCAATGACTTTTATGTTTGTTGTAATGAAAATTCAACAATGTGTTTGCACACTAGTTACCCATGAAATGGTTTAAGTATGGATTTCTCACATAAGGCCAAATTGATAGAATCCAAGTTTTAAGGATGAAACTGTCTCTAGATGACTTCTGTTTTAATAAGTATGCAATTAGTAACAAATGTTTTCTACAAATGTCTTCACCTATGTTAGCAAGACAAGGCAATGAGCTAAGACTTATGTAAATAGAAGAATTCACAAGGGAAAAGCAATAGGGAATTTTTGCCAGATAAAAATTCTTTTGAATAAGGTAAACATTATATTGATTTGCTGTAAGATTAAATATTTTGTTTTTGCATTGAGGAAATTATCAAAACTTTTAGAAATGCTGCTAAGAGCTGTGGTGTGGAGATGGTTTTTAAAGTAATTTGTCTTCCCCCATATTTCAGTAAAATAGCTTTGTGGACTATAAGAAATATAAGATGAAGCCCAGCTTAATGCTATTTGGGGAGAATAAAATGGTTAATTTTAATTCTTACCTGCCTTTATCACAATATTACTGTTTTATCATAGCTCTGTTTTGGGGGGCAGACTCACTTAGAGAAGCAGTGCATTATGTCAGTCTCCAATTTAATTACCAAAAGTAGTATTCTACAGAACATTGAAATGTGTCCTTGAAGGGATACAGGCAATTTTATATATATATATATATAAAAACATTTGTCAGGTTTGTGTGCTTTAAATTAGATTTTTACAAAGTACACCTCTGGATCAAATACAATTAAACATACCTTATTTAAAATTTTGCAAACTCTAAATTCTGATTAAACAAATGTTATTTTCTGGATGTATAAGACCGGCTAATCTGAAATGCAATAGTACAATATTAAACTATATCCTTGGCCTTCTTAAATGGTCAGATGGAATTCGATGCCACTAGGGAAGGGATGGCTTTTTTTTTTTTTTTTTACAATGAATGCAAAATTTCTGTGTAATTATGTGTGACATGTTTGGAAGTAAATTTTTTAAAACCACATGTACTTGGACTAGTATTGGACATTATTTACAAACATTGGTAAAACATGATTTGGATGTTTGTTTAGCTTGCTTTAGGAGTTGACTTAAAGACATACCTTTAATTAATGTAAACAAGTTTGAAATGTCCTTATTATGTATTGTGTATAGGAAATTGGTTCATTTGGTCAGTTATGTCTGGTTTTCATCTATATGACTATTTGTCATTTTCAAAACTGATCACTACCACAATTTGATTTCCTGGGGAATTCTTTGGTCAATTTTAAACTAAACCTTCTCATTGTTCTTTTTATACTCTAGGGTAAGATTAATATTAGCCGAACAGTCAGTCACTGACCTATACTTTTCCCATACTTCTTAGACTTTTTGAAAATTTGCTTGGACTTTGAAAAATTGCAGTATTTTTTTCAATTAAATATTCACTTTATATTTTATATTTTTGGTACATATTCATTGACAAATTAATATTTGGGCTATCAAACTCCAGGAGACTGCATGTATCAATATTATATATCCATGATAAAGTGAACATAATTGGATAGAATGACTCTAAGGCAACACCATATTTTTATCCCCTAAAATATCTGAAAATGGATTTTATTCACTTTTTAAATGAAATGTATGATGTCTTAAGGAAAACAAAATATGGTATATGAAATTTAACGTTTAATTTCTAACAATGGAATACGTTGGGGAGTTACAAAGAGGGTATATCTTTACGTGCCCTAGGCACACACAGACTGAAACCATTGACAATTTTATTCATTTTTATTGGTCTTATACTGATTCTTTTTGAAACCTTTTTGATTCTGTGTATAATTTAATTGTAACTTCCCCATAACATGACAAGGAAACAATGACATTTAGAATCAGATATTCTTTCCCTGTTTAAAATAGTAGTATTCAGAGGTGGTATTCAGCAAGTTCTGAGCAGTTCTGGAGAACCAGTAGTGGAAATTTTGAGTAGTTTGGAGAACTGGCAAATACCAAGTCTGATTGGCCCCGCCCACATCTGTTCTCTACCTCCTGAGTCCCAGCTGATCGGCTTCTTTTGTTGCCCTGCATAGGAGAACAGAGCTGGAGAGCAGGTTAGTGGGTGGGGAGGGAGTGGAAATTTTGCAGTATCCTTCCCCTGCCACACCCACAAAGCCACGCCCACCTAGCCATGCCCACAGAACCAGTAGTAAAAGAAATTGAATCCCACCACTGGTAGTATTGTTCCATACATGTTTTCTGTAGCATTAATAGTTTTAGATATTATTCTGCTAAAGAGAAAACAAGGTTGATTTTTAGAATCAACCTTGGTACTGACTCTAAAGGCAATTAGGGAACTGAATAGGCTGATATAATTTATGGGTCTCCATTTGCTACAATACTTTCTAGTGGTGGTATGATGAATATGGAAGTACAAAAAACCATTCATACAAATATAAAATACAAATGGATAATTAAATGGTTATAGATTAGTTAATACAATTATTAAACTAGTTAATAAAATTATTTAAACTGTTAATAAAGGAAGAATAGGAAAAATTGAAATAAAAGTAATCATGTTTAATTATTTGAGGAAGCCAGTTACTATTTATTATTTGAGGAAGAAGTTACTATTTATTATTTATTTAATTAAATTGATTTATAAGGCTGTGACTCTGGGCAGCTAACATGTTAAACACACACACACACACACAAACACATACACACAGAATAAAGTTATAGAGTGAAAATGTCAGGAATATTAAAATTTCAAAGAAAATGCAAAGAATTATGAATGCAAAGACTCTTTATTTTTGTTAATTTAAAAATATTATGGTTTCCAAAAAGGAACAACACAAGAAAACATGTCTAGATTAAATGACTTCAGAGTAATTGAATACTAATCATGCATCCTTAAGGTTGAATTATTATTACTGTGTTTTTTGAAATATATTGTGTTGAAGTGAACCAGGCCAAAAAATAAAAGCAGATATTAAATTCTTTTTTCAGAGTTCTATAAAGTGTTATAAACATGAATTTCATTATAACCCTTAACATATTAGTTTCTCTGAGTTTCAATTTATAATTTACTTCCAACTATATTGTCAATAATTCAGGTACAACAGCTTTCCCCCTCTGAGTTTTGAAATCTAGTACAAAATTTTGCTGCCTGAAAGTCATTTCTCCCCCAGGGGTTCTTTTTGGAACATTGATAGGCCCTTACTCAAGTATTGCTTGTTGAAGTGAGCAGTGATATCCTAGCTAAGTTCAGGATTTGTTAACCATCGAGCTAGTGGGTTCTCACTTAGTACAAGCCACCTATCTTCAGGAAAGTTACAAGTAACAAGATGGAGAGAAAAGAGATGACAAGAGAAATGCGCAGACCAACTCTCAACCCTAGGTTTATCTTTGAACCCTGGAAAGACCATGATCAATATAGGTATGACACTATCAAACCCTAGTATAAGTGAAAATAACTTAAACTTAAATACCAGTCATTTTTATTGATATTATGTTGTTTGAGATTAATGATGCTACCTTGAAGAACAAATTAACTTAATAACCATTGATTCTTTCCTGCTATATAAGCACTGTTCCAACCTTATTTGTTTCATTTCATTTTGTTTCTCTCCTTAGATTTATTATTTTTGTTTTTATATAGAACAGGCATATGTTGGGATTTCGATCACAATGAAGTGTCAATGAAAAGAAAATAGCTGTAAATGGTGCAATGGATAATAGGTAGTTTTCTCTTTTATGAAAAATGTTTTGCAATCTATTGCATAAACAGAGAATACACTTGTAAGAAGTAAATTAGTTTACTTGGGACCAGTTTGCACTAGAGGTAAATTGATGTGAAGTACATAACAAAGAATTTTTGCCAACCAATTACATTGAAGGATTTGTATGTCATTACAAGAACATTGGATGTTGCTCAGTAGCAAATGGCAACCAGTGCCGTGCCTTCATAATAGATGTGGTATGTTTGCAGTAGGTGTCCCTGTTTAATAATACTAAAAGTAGTATCTAGGTCAATGTCCCAAAGTTATTAATAGCTAGGATTTTGATCCATTTTTTTCCTTGGATAGTTATTTTTTTATAGAAGCAATAATTTTAATATAAAAACAACACATTTGATTTAATTTATTATCGATAATGGCTAACAACAATGCTGTCAAATTTGAGTAAAGTCAAGGATGTATTGTTTAGCCACTTCAAGAATGCAGGTAAAGGACAGCTTACCCTTAGGATGTCTTTGTTAGAAATAAAATTTTGGTAATATCTAATTAAACATCATTTCTATTCTAATAGATCTACAATTTCTTAAGATATTATACTTTATGCTGAAATCAGAGGATCACATTGTGGTTCACAAGTAATGTGTAATATTGATTTCTGAGTTGCTGACAAATTGGACCATCCCATAATGTAGTGGCAGATGGTGATATGACTTGAGATAAGGTTAAAAAATTGGATGTTTTTAGTTTGGAAAGGGGATTACTGAAAAACAAGGTAATTCAGATATCTGAAGGGTAATCATATTTATACTCTGTAATTCTGGAAGATAGGGCTGGAACAAAGTAGTTTGGCCATCAGGGAAATGTTTTGATGAATCTTGAGTGAAAAAAACCCGACTTTCTGTTTTCCACTTGTGAAGATCCTTTCTTGACCTATTCTAAATCCTCACAGTATAATTTTTTTTTTCTTCAGATGTCTTCCTCTGCTATTGCACAGGGGCATAGGTCAGCAACTTTGGCTGCAACATCATATAGTTTACCACACCTTTTAGCTTCCACTTATTTTTAGATGCAGATTCCAGTGTTCTTTTAAAAGAAGTTGAATGACTCAGGCTTTGAATATTTAATTTTCTATGCCACTTGTTTTGTTTTGTTTTTAATTTTGGGGGGTGCCTCTTGACCTGATACCAAGGGAGAAATACCAAAGGGTGAAATCACTGTTTCTCCAGTCACAGTTGGATATACATGTTTGTAAATAAATGAATGTATCGTCAAAAGCATACATGACAATAAAACAATATAAAATTTAATTAAACACAGGTCGCTGTTAACACAGCAATTAAACTAAATAACAACACCCAAAAATCAAAAGAATAAAATCCCAAACCCACAGAAAAAAATTCATTCTCAACTTATTCCAGATGGTGTCCTAAACAAATATTTAACTGAATTGCAGGCTCTTCACCTGAAATAAAATGAAATCAATTGACTTTTGAAAAGAAGAATATAGAAAAGACCATACAATTGAATAACATTGAAAATGGCCAGAATAATGCATGCTGCAGTGTATCTTTTCCCTGTTCTAGTACTGAAAAGAGCAAAAGGCTTTCATTATGGTATCTAATGTAATATTTCATTATAAGTATGTAGTTTCCCTTTGTCCTTTTTAACACTGAATAGGCTGTCTATTGAAACATATTGAGAATGGCTAAGACAGAAACTGTCACAGAAAACAGGTAGATTGAACACTGAAGAAAATACCTCTTTCTTCAGCCTTGGTATTAAAGAATAAAATAATGAATTACTACTGTGAAGGGAAAAGAAAAGGACAATTGTGGGATGGTGGAGAATTGTATTCATTAAATAGGCAAGTAACTTTCTTTTGCATTTGCACTTTTCAAATACTTTCAAGTATTTAAAACTTACACTTCATTTTTAAAAAGATGTTATTAAAATATTTTACTTACATTACTTACAAAGAAAAAGATATATATGAGGAGAAAAGAAATGAAGGAAAAAATAGAGACAAAGAAAAAAAGATAGAAAAAATGAAAGAATAGAAATCATGAAAATAAAAATAATCAAATGATTTCCAATCTTAGTAGTTATACATACAATTCTAATCAAATCTTTTTCTAAGGTTATATCATAATTCTTTTCTTTAACCTATTTTTAACTAATAATCAAAACTATGTTATAAACCCATTTTATTTTTATGCAAAAATATTGAAACTTTTCTGTTTAAAATGAAAAGTTTTGGCTTCAATTGAATATTAATCTTTAGAATCATCTGTATGAATCTAATTTTTCTAGCTTTTTTACATGTCCATCAAGCATGAAAAAATGGCCCTTTGTGTTCACATTTCTAACATACATTTGAAATACTGTTATACATTCTATATAATTAACATGGCATACCAACAATATATCATTTTATAAAATCTTTTGAGTATTGCTATGACAAATATGAATTGTCAAATGCATTTCAAAATAACTATGTTAAGACAAATTGTTAGGAATCTGTCCGCCAATTAGTTGGGTTGGCAATATATAAACCAACAATGTATGTTTGTAGCTTTAAGACAGGATCACTGTATTGATTTGTACTATGTTCTGATTGGTTGATTGTGTTGCGAGTTGCCATAAGAGGGAGCTAGAGATCATGGCTTGCTCTCTCTGACATTCTGTCTCTCTGACATTCTGTTGCTAACCAAAAGGTGCTTATATTTGGATATCTTTGTTTACTGTAAATGACAAAGGCAACCAGTAAGAAGATTTTGTAGTTGGATATTCTTTGGACTGTTAAACATATATGACCTGGACTGTTTATTGGACTGTGCTATTTCTTAAAGTAAACTTTAACTCAATGTAGTGTATCTGTGTGTGGCTGGATAATTATTGATAACTATTCTCATAAACGTTTCCATGTGCATATCCTTGTTACTCAAGGGTTATTCTGTACATATCATAACACAAATAACAAAATTAAGAAATATGTGTTAAAATGGGAAAAATTAAAATTGTCACTATTGAGAGAGTTTCTATGATAAAAAGGTATATTTTGCCTAGAATGTTTTGTTTTGACAACATAACATACCATTCAAGTACTGGCAAAAAGATATATTTAAATTTGTATCATAAGAGAAAAAAACTCCACAAGTTGAATACAAAGTTTGTCAGATACAAAAGAAAGAGGAGGATAGGTTTATTAGATTTAAAACTTTTTTTTAGATTGATGTGTGATTTGGATAAAATCAATGAGTATTGTTAAGAAACAAAAGAATTTTTGATATTTGTGATATAGTAAAATGAATGTGGATTTTAAAAAGCATTTTAATAGATATACCACATTGAGAATATTGAATAGATACAAATTCATGCTGTGCATCAAACATCTCTCTCTTTAAATTTCAGTACAAGAAGCATTTGATAAAAGAGAAACAAGATAAATCATTAACATATCAGGAATTATTGGAGAATTATAAAGGGGAATATAAAATTAAATCAAGAGATCAACTAATGGCAGAAATCAACAAATTGTTAATGTTTTTTCCATTAACAGTGTTCAGGAAGATTTAAAAGGGATTAAAATACAGTGAAGAAAGACAGATTAAGTGAAATTGTGTACCAATTTTGAAAATGTAATTGCTAAAATATTTAAACTTGTTGAAATTTGAAATGGAAAAAGAATAGAATAAAGAATGTACGACAATATTAAGAATTTTGGTTATAAGATAGAAATAGATCAATTTGCAATTTAGATTATGTACTTCTTCAGAGACTCTTTCAGCACAATATGTTCACAAAAATGCATATCTTAAGAGAAAATACATTTACTAATGCCCTATTAAAATTATGCATAAATTAGTAATCAATGAAGAAAATATGCCTATATATACACACAGTATGTCAATTAAATAACAAAATAATATGTACATATGGAAATATATCTATACTAAAAGATGTACTTTTTTTAATGCAGCAGACTTATTTTTAAATTGCATTATGAAGTAAAAATTAGACAGAGAAATTGGATAGAATGAATGCACACTGGAAAAAATGAGGAAGTGGCAGAAACTGAAATGGGCAGATCTGGTCCAGATCCGCACTGATGTAAATCTTAAAATGGAAAGAAATATTTTTATGCGCCACCCATTTTATAATGTGGTGCAAATAAAGCCTACTAAATTCAAAAAGATTCTTCTTAAAGGATTGGGCTCAGTGTTTTAAATAGTTTCTTTCAATTCTGTGATGCTCTGAAAATTTTTCATGGTAAGAACAAACATTTGTTTCTGTGTTTAACATTCTTCATGATACTAATTGAGAGCTGTTTAGATTAAGTTCATTTTTCTTTTTAATTAAACCAGGCATCTATATTGAAACAATGATTATTACAAATTTTGATTTGTTGAGACTTTCCACCTACTGGACTTTTTACAGGTAGAGATACATATGGTTATACATGCATGCATTTATAGAAAGGTAACATCAGACACTATCACGTTACATGATTTGGGGGATGTTTTTCATCTCTTACAAGAACAAAAACATTCCTAGTGAAAAATGTGCATTTCTTTTTCTGTTTTAATAATCAAGTTTGTAACGTCTCCTTAATACTTTTTTTCAATCATTTTGGAATTGAGACACTTGCTTTAATGATATGAGAGCCTGATTTGGCTTCCATGTGTAATATTTCTTTCTATTGAAGTTTATTTAAACCAGATGTTTTGCAATAAATAATTTATAAGTTGTTACTTTACACAACATGAAAAAAATCTCTAGGGTAAAATACTGTCAGTAGCATAAACTTCCATGCTCAGACAATGAAAGTGGGGGAGGGAGAACCATTAGCAACTAAATGTGTTTTCAGTAGATTTTATTGACTGTGAATGTAGATGCCATTCTTAGATAGCTTAGAGAAGTCTTAGGAGACTTAAATTCACATACAATATTTCTTCTATAATGGCTTTCTTTTCATTTGTTTTTTTTTTTTTTAATGCTGTGAAATTGCATCATAATATAGATTGGAAAACCCATGAAATAACCAAAATAAGCAAAACTATTGGTTTGTTATTTTTAATGCAAGAAAAAAATAAATGAATACAAACTGAATAAAAATAATATGCTATTTATTTAGCAATAGTTGTTCTACACAAACCATTCTACATAAATGCTATTGTTGGGTTTGCCATATGTGTGTGGTACGTACCAAAAATACATTAAATAAGTGCAGGGGTGGGATTCTACCAGTTCTGTCCAGCTCTGTAGAACTGGTAGCTCCGGTTCTGTGTATGCTACTGTTTTGGCCCACCCGCCCACCTGGGTTCTTACCTGACCTTTATTTCCTGCTTTTTCAACCTCAGCTGCTTTGTGCAGCACAGCTGCATTTGAAAAAGCAGGAAAATAGTTCTTTTTCAAATGCTGCGCACTTGCGTGCAGCACTGCTCAGCTGTCCGGCAGCACAGTTGACGACGTTTTACACACACGTGTAGCAAAACGTAAATCACCTAACCAGTAGTTTCACCAGTTGGATCCCACCCCTGAATAAGTGAATACATTATAAAAAAATGTAAACCTCCATCTAAAGTTAATTGATAAAAATAAAAATTCATAAAAAATAATGAGAAAGTACCTAAAAAGATTTTCAAAGATATAATCTGACTTCTTAATTCAAACACTCTTTTTTTAAAATCATGTAGATAGCTTACACACAAACTAAGTAATCAGAAAATAGATAAAAGAAATAAGTTTCTTCTTCTCTAGTTATGTTCTAACCTCATGGAGAGAAAGGAGACATTATATTAATATTTAATTCAAGCATCGTAAGTGAAAATAATAAATCATATCAGTAGAATGAAGCCTGAATCAATATTTAAACAAAGATAACTAAGCAGTTAATTATTTTTCTCTCCACACATCTATTTCTGCTTTCCCATATTTGCATAGAGAGATGAGAATTACTGAACTCTAGCAAGTTTGCCAATTTATCTAGTTTCAATGTTTTTGTTAGATTCTGTGAAATACCTTTTGAGAAAGCTCAAATTTCTAAAAAACTATTTCTAATTCAAAAACCCATGGCAATCTTGTCAGAGTTTGCTGATTATCTAAACTATGAACAGAAATGATGTAATGCTATCAAGTAAAGATTCTGAATCTTAATATACTCAAAGTCTTAATTACATCAATATCTTTAGAATCAGATAAATATAGACAGACAGACAGACAGACAGACAGACAGAGGCTCCTGATGATTACGATATCAACTGATGATTTTCCACACAGATGCCATTAAATGAAACTTATAATAGATAGGTTTTCAATATTAATCATACAAAACAATCATAGGTTAGTCTTCAGAGGCAGACATTTTTATTATTTAATCTCTTTTGGTTTAGGATGTGAATTGTTTAGGGATTTAGTTGTCTGAATTTGTATCCAAATGTGTGAATGAATTGTTTCTTATGTTGTCTGTAAAAACTTTTCAGTAGCAAAACTATGTAAACCAATACATTTATGCAAGTTTTAGGAGGAAAATTAAACCAGCTTATAAATAGAATAAATGAGGCTGGATAGTGGGGGTGAAAAAGAAAGGAAAATTTAAAAACTTGAATAAAAATGTTTCCCATGCTTCAAATTAAGACCTTTAATATGACACAGAAGATCAAGACCTTGATTGGTTTTGATAAAATGGAAATCTACAATTACTTGCAGCTGTCTTCTCACATAAAATTCAAAACCGACAGAGCCAGTAAATAAACAGAATTTTAAAGTAAATGTTTACTATGTCATGGAAGGAAATCACTTATATTTTTAGTCTCATATGAATTGTTAAACTAATGCTGCAACAACAGCAGCAGCAGCAACAACAAAAATATGTTTTTTAAAATAGGGAAGAGTTTTCACAAGTGGTAATAACTTGTCCTATTCTAAAGATGTTCCTGAATCTTATATGGAAATAGTTATTGCAATTCTTCTCCTTCTAATTCATGCTAATCTAACTGTGTGTATGTATATGGCATTCAGCTTTGTTCGGGTATTTTCCCACGTCATTGTAGTTGTGCTTTTAAAGTTGTAGCAACGTTTCAGCAGAATCTCATCTGCCATCATCAGGCTTCTGTATTGCTGTATTTCTGTATTCTGCTGTGTTCTGATTGGGTGGGGGGGTGTTCTCATTGGTGTGTTCTCATCACCACAGTCCCAATCAGAACACAGCCAAGCCCCCACCCAGTCAAGTTGCACTCCCACTGGCAGTTAAAAGGAAGAAGCAGCTGCAAGCTCACATTACTCCAAGAAGCACAAAGCCGAAGACACAAGCCTGAAGATGATGAATGAGATTTCGTCGAAACGTCGCCAAAATACTTCCAATTTTACATGGGAGAAAACCCAAATAACCAAAGATACACACACACACACACACACACACACACATATCCAGTAAGTGTATATATAATAGTTTATATTTATTATTTTATTTTGTATTGCTTGTATTTCTTCATTTTATTTTATTCTACTGACATAGAATATGTTGTAGTTAAAGAAAAATATTTTTACAGATGATTTATCAAAGGCAGGGTTGTCAACAGATAATTATGCTATGCATTATTGCAGGGAATGATGTAAAACATGAGGAAGCAGTGAGCACTCATTGCTTATTCAGTCTGTAACTCCAAATTATGTAATTGGTGACATTGCAGTTTATGTTTTTCAAAAGCTGCTGGCTTGCTGTCAGTGAAACTAGAATACTATATGAGCTTCTTGTCTACTGAACAAGCAACTTATAGCAACTGTATCATAGCCTGTCCAGATTATATTTCATTTGTGTTTTCATTGCTACAAGCTTAGATTATATCAAACGCTTGATCTCGTTGCACTTGAAAAGTTATCATTGATTTGTCATCCTATTCTCTGCTTTAAAGCACACATGCCTAAAGATGGGTGTAATCTGATTCTTTTCATGCGGTAACACACAGTCTCCTCTGTTTCAATAGTTTTGTGACAAGAGTAATCAGGGTCAGTAGATAAGATGCAGCTGGAACAAAGAAAGCCTGTCATAGAGTATGGGACTCAACATAGTATTTGTGTCAGGTGCTGTGGAGCTTCAAGCTCTGGTACCAGTTGTTTACTCATTCTGCTACCATGACAGCTGTTCAGTTGATGGAACTATGAGACAAAAGCTTTGTCTGGATTTTTGGAATAAGGAAGATATGTGACATTTTCCCCATTCTGGTAGGTTGTAATTCTTTTCAGTTTGTACTTTTGGTATTCACAGTTTGTCACACAAGCTATCTTTCAGCATGTTGAATTCTCTTTGCCTTCTCTAATCCTGCATGAATTTTTGATAGCTTCTTAGGCATCCTTCCCCAGTTTGGTGTTATCCAAATGTTTTGGATTTCAACTTCAAGATTATGCTGGCTAAAGTTGGAAAATTGAAGTCCATCTTTGGAGAACACTGTTGCTCTGTAATCTGACCAATACGAATATTTAAAGTAGATTAACCTTTTCCCAAATAATATCCTGTGAATTGAAGGGATTAAGATGGTTTCTTTCATTTATTGAGAATATTATAGTAGAAGAAGGTCTTGTTGAATGTAATAAAATGGGCAGCAAGTAAAGGAGTAGAAACCATTGTTGGCTTTTCTTTTTCTCTCTACTTATGGAGAATGAATATTTGTAATTAAGATTGCCAGAGCTGATCTGGAAAAGTATGGATGACCACAAGATAACAGTCAAAAGTTCATTTCATTTCTAACCAATAGATGTTTTCAAGTCAGGTCATACTGTATTGGAAACCTTATTTATCTAGAGCGCCAATGAAAATAAGGAATCTAGAAAATTAAGATTCTCATTTTGTCAACGTTTACCATAAGATATTTTGATTAGAGTGGTTTTTTGGATAGATGAAGTATGTATTTATTTTCTTGTGCTTGGAACTTCAGCACAGGTAGCTTTGTTTCATTTTCTTTTGAAAACAGAAGGATCTAGTCTATTGGTATTGAGCTTCCAGCATCATAATTCCTTCTGAAAACATAATGAAAAAAGACTTTCTTCCACAGTTTTGACATGGGTTAAGATAACCTAAGCAGAGCTAATCTTAGCAGCAACCTATACATACATACATATTTACTAGAAGAGTATGAACCAATGAATTCAATGGGATTTATTACAGCATATGTAGTGTATGCCCAGATTTATATCAGGTGAGTGAAGATTTTTACTTCTCTGTGAATGTGTTTTGTGTGTAAAAAAGTAGTTGTGTGTGACTAAATCCTCTCTAGGTATATATTTCATTGTTTAAGTTTATATAGATTGATGAATTGTTTTTATTAATAAAAGTTATAAAAGTTAGTTTATTGGATAGTAATTGAATGTTTTGTCTTGAACTTACTCTTTTTTGGAGTTTGTTATTTGACTAATATGAATATGTATATCTACTTAATTTATTAGTGACCCATATTTATGCATTTTTGTAGAGAAAGAGTTTCGAAACAGGTTTTAGTAGGAAATGGCAAGCCTTTGCAGGAAAAGTGTGGAATGTATAATATAAATCCTTTTTTAAAAATATATAGCATACATCCCTTCTTTCCTGTTTTCCTGGATTGAAAAGTACTTCTTTCAGTCACTCATATCCTGATTATGTCTGTTATAGATTATTGCAATGCGGTTTACATGAGGATATCCTTGAAGAGTATCTGGGAGCTGCAACTGGTAGAGAATGCAGCAATGTGAGCACTCTTGGGTGTCCATAGTATCAAACATTTCTGTAATACATGCAGCTTTGAGTTCCAGTTTTCTTCCAGGTCCAATTCAGGGTTTTGGTTATCATCTTTAAAGTACTTCATGGCATGTACCTGTCTTATACCAGTTATATTGTTCTGTCCCATCTGGCCAGGAAGGGAGGGAGGGTATGTGGTAGATCCCTTTGGTTAAAGAATTTTGGCTGGTGGGATTCAGCTTTCTCTGCCATTGCCCTAACACTTTGGAAGACCTTACCCTCAGAAGAGAGGTGGACCCCATTCTCCTGGCCTAAAGTATCAAAATCTGGCTCTGCTAAATGCCATGAGGGCAGAATAGTGTTAGGCAACTCTGGGATGACATCATGAGGATGTCCCCTTCACTCTTTTAGCTTTTTAATGTTTAATTCTGTAAATCTATCTTTTAATCTGTTTTAACTTTGCTCCTGCCTATGGCTTTATATTTTGTGACCTGCTTTTATTGTAAGTCACTCTGAAATCACCTAGATAAGATGAATGTATAGAAATGTGGTAAATAAATGAAATAAATAATAAAAAACAATGTGTTAACCATGTGATTTTTTCAACTATGTTAAACTACAATTTCCAGATTTCCAGAAATTTCACTTACACCACTAAAAATACAATATTGAAAAAGCTATCGTATAACTTTCTAGGACAATGGATATGTTTCTTCAAGGGCCACTTTCCTGTCATTTTAATATCTAAAGTTGCATTTACCTAAAAGATAGCAAGTCCATTTTATTAATTCCTTTGTTCTGTTCTTTATAAATTTTGCAAATAATTACATATACTTCAAATAGATAGAGGGAGCATGCTTACAATTGGACCCTTTTCTCTCTAATTTACATGTTATAACAGTCTATGAAAGAAGTTGAGAGCAAAGAGAATTTATCTCTGGTGTAAGGATCAGACTGCACTTTGATTATATTGAGAACTGCATAGATATTGAAAAATACTTGCCAGATAAAATGCTTTTCAGTTTTAAAGGAAGGAATTCTTACTAGAAGGTCTCATAGATACTGACCGTCTCTCAGTGGGATTTATCCTATTAGTGAGACTGAAAAGAAGAGGGAACACTTTAAAAAGAACAACATGGAAGATTTGAAAGCTTCACAACCCCTCTAATGCTTCTCCATCTTTGCCTGCCACCCTACTAATATTTGGGCGGCTTCTCTCTTTTCCCAACTGATTGGTGAAAGGAAACTGCAGCTTGTTTGTTCCCCACATTTTTGTTTTGATTACTTGACTTTTTCTCTAGCTTCCCGCTTCAAAATATTTTAAAAGTAGCCAGGATAACTGGTGGCAATTAAATGTCTTAATAATGAAATGGCCTAGGTCTTGAGACAAATAATGGATAATTACTTTTACCATCTATTTTTGGCTGGCCTGTATTTTTTTAGACCTCTACAAGAGGAAGCACTTTGAAATAATTAGCATACTAGTGCTTTGACAGTGAAGAATGAATCAAAGATTTGGGATACAAAATATGGAGTTCAGTAAAAAACAAAACAAATAAATGGATATTTTGTCTTGAAATTCCCAAGAAAAAACTCTGAACTCTCACATTTATATC
This sequence comes from Notechis scutatus, assembly GCF_049901735.1. Classification (NCBI taxonomy): domain Eukaryota; kingdom Metazoa; phylum Chordata; class Lepidosauria; order Squamata; family Elapidae; genus Notechis; species Notechis scutatus. The sequence continues at coordinate 36,670,289 of NC_142013.1, forward strand.
GTATACAGGCAAAACTCAGCTTTCAGGTTTAGATTTAAAAGTCAATGTGCTAAAAAACAAGAGTTACAAGCATAACTTATAATTATTTTTCTGGGATGGGTAACTATTACTTTGTTAGCATAAGGATAGAATCAAGACCATGTAAAGTGTTAATGCCACTTTATAAGTGGTATTGGTAAGACCACACTTAGAATACTGCATCCAGTTTTTTTTCACCACAATGTAAAAAAGATCGTGAGACTCTAGAAATAGTGCAGAGAAGAGCTATAAAGACTATTAGAGAACTGGAAGCTAAAACATATAAAGAACAGTTGCTGGAATTGGGTATGCCTAGTTTAATGAAAAGAATGACTAGGGGTGACATGATAGCAGTGTTCCAATATCTCAGGGGTTTCCACAAAGAAGAGGGACTCAAGCTGTTGTCCAAAGCACCTGTGGGCAGGACAAGAAGCAATGGATGGAAACTAATCAAGGAGAGAACCAATCTACAACTGAGAAGAAATTTCCTGACAGAACAATTAATCAGTGAAACAACTTCACAAAGAAGTTGTGAATGCTCTAATAGTGGAAATTTTTAAGATGACAACCATTAGTCTGAAATGTACAGGGTTTCCTGCCTGACCAGGGGGTTGGACTAGAAGACCTTCAAAGTCTCTTCCAACTCTGTTATTGTATTCTATTCAATTCTATCTATTTTAATACATTTTTGTATCATTATATTTTACCTTCCAGTCTTTCTTATTTGTTGTTTGTTTCTTTCCTTTCCAAACTTTTAGGCAGACAATTAATCTTCAAACACAGCAGATTCCAGACAAGAATATGTCTAGCTTGAGTTAGTCAATGCTGTAGATGGGATATGATAAATAAGCATTTTTGCTGACACAAACATGGACTTTTAAGGCATCTAAAAGTTTTTTCTTTCCACATTTTCCCTATTAGCTGAAGGAGCTTTGATCTTTGTAAAACTTGATAAAAATATTTGAAAAGCCAAAATTTAGTGGAAAAAGAAGTAAGAAATTGTCTTTTTATGTCATATTTTTTAAGAGGAGGAATTTATTAGAAATGTTCTTCAAAGCTTGCAGTTAATTGACATTTGTGTGTTTATGTGTGTTTTAGCACGAGATTTTTTCCTGATTTTCCTTTGGAATAGGATATGCTGAAAGATTAAACAATCCTCTTCCAATTGTTTTACTATACCTGAACGTCAATAAATTAGCATCCAAGTCTTTCATGATGAATAGAGATGAAAAGCAGGTGCTTGAATTATTTTGTTTATGATTGCCAACTAGTGTAAATTGACTTTTCAATGATTTATGTGAACAAATAAAAACTTTAGAAACAGGCTCTTGTTGTTTGTGCCTGATTCCTAGTTTGGCATGGTCAGTTTGTGCCTGATTCTTGCATGGTCAGTATACATAGCTGTATAGAAGAGACAATGAACTGCACTTCTAACCTTGCTCACATTTGATAAAATGATGAGTAAAGCAGCTTTCTTTCTATCCTTTGATTAGATAAGATTGAATAGATATCAAGCACACTTGGAAATCATTACATTTTGGACTTAAGTCCATAGTTTATACAATATAATTAGTAAGGTTTTTCTTAAACAATCATAGAAGTTTTCTTCAATTCCCATTCACACCTTCACAGAACTTAGTTCTTAAAACGTGAAACTTTCAGTGAAGATGTACCTTTGCTTTTCTCATTTTAATCTTAAGTCTAATGTATCTACTTCATATTATGGTTTCTATTGAATTTTGTACATTTTGGTATTTGAAAATAGAATTAAGCAATGTTATAATAGAACTATATATTCAGGGCCCCTTTTCAGTATTTGAAGTATATGGATTTTTCATAATAAAAGTTATAATGGAAAAACTGTCTTTAATTTATGCCACAGTTTGATGCCATCTAATTCAATATAATTTTCCTCAATCCAGAAAATAGACTTAGCTCCATCCGATTTCAGACATATTCTTTTTCTGACTAATTTTTTAAGCTTCCTCCCTCTTTTGCGGTTATTGGTTGTGTGACATAAGCATATTAGACATTTTGAGAAATTTCTGGATAACATAGAATTGGTGAGGACATCTTATGTTAACATGTGGGTCAGAAAATAATTGAGGCGTATATTGCTTATTCTGCATTAAGAAAGGAATGTGCTATTCAGAATCTCAGACTTGGCATTCATGTAACTCTGTGGGAAATGAAGCAGTGTAGCCATTATTTTGGCAAGCCTGAGACTTGTCAGTACCACATTTTTTGGTGGATGACTTTCCAAATTGGTTATGTTCTATATCCATTCTGATAGGATGATTTATTAGGGTATACTCTTTGCCTTTTATATGAGCTAAAGCACATCACTTCTCTGTGTTCGCTGAAACAGCTGCCGTTTAGACTTCTACCTTGACCCAGAAATAAATATATATGTATATGTATGTATGTATGTATGTATGTATGTATGTATGCATGCATGTGTGTGTGTGTGTGTGTGTGTGTATATATATATATATATATATATATATATATATATATATATATATATATATATATATATATATATATACTATCATATATAATCATTTTAATCTTAAATCTAATGTATCCACTTCATATTATGGTTTCTATTGAATTTTGTACATTTTGGTATTTGAAATCATATATATGATTATAAACACACACACACACACACACACGCGCGCATATGCTTGATACCCGTGCTTCGCTATGAAACTTGGACTTAGTTTTTTGGGAGGAAAATAAGGGGAAAAAAATCTGCCTCTGCCCACCAGCATCCATCGGTATTCATCTGGCTAGCATCCTGTCAGTATGTGAGAGAATTGAGGGCTGTTTAGAGACTGAAACAGTATTTGCTGTGTGAGCAAGAAGGAGACAGCAAGGAGCCTGGATGTGGCTTAGCTCAACTATTCAGTACTAAAGCTGCTTGGTGCTGTGATGCTAAAATTGAATCTGAAAGTCCTTTCCTCTTCTTGTGTTTTGCATTTGGAACAGATTTCTTTTCAGGTGGGGAACTCCGTAGCATCAGAGGGTGTTAATAATAATATACAAAATACTAATGCTATGATAGTCATTTCAAAAAAATCCTTTCTTAGTGAGCACCTACAAGCCAAGAGGAATATGCATGCCAAATTTCATGTTTGTAGACTTTATGGTTCTGGAGATTTTTTGATGATGCATGAGTGGTATTTTACTTTTTTATATATATACACATACACATACACACCTTGATTAGAGTATCTAAACTGTTAGATAATTAGCTCTGGTATAGGGACAGAAAATTAACACATGGCTAAATATTTATCACAGCCATTTTTGATTTTACACTTACAACTTTTAGCCCCACAAAATCTTTATTGAACTCCACTGCAAGACAAGATAAGTCAGTATTTTGTATTGTTTATAAGAATACTTTCTGGTAGCAGAGGTTTAAGCACACAAACATTATCCAAAACTATTATCATTACATTAACTTTTGTTTTTGCAAATAGATTTATGACATCATTGATTTTATTGTGTCATAACATGCTGACATCAGTGGAAACAGCAGCAACTGTTAAAAATGATCAAGTACAACTGATTAAAATTAATGATTGCTTTTGAGTATTAAAAGTAAAGATTTCTTTTTGAAGTATTAAAATAATGCTATCCTAATTGGTGTTTAGCTTTCATTAAAAAAACCAGATTGGCTGTGAATACATTTGGAACATTTGAATTATTTCACATATGTCAAGTTTGTTTTTGAGTTTGGGAAAACAGACAAAAACAACATGATTCCATGAGACAAGAACATTAACTTATATCAAATGTTGGATTAAAGTGCCAGTAAAGTCAGTAGACCATCATAGATGTAAGCAGTCTAGTAATGAAGAGATAATCAATTGAAAAATGAATCTAAAACTAACCAGCTTTTTTACTGGACTGGAAAGTATAATTACCCCATTCTGCACATATGCACAGCCTGTTTTCTTTCAAATGCTCACAAATGTACACATTGGTTATAATCCAGTCAGAAGTTGTTCTTTTTGTACTATGAGGAAAGATAGGCACTTCTGCTTTTAGCATTATTAGAAGACTTCTTTGGAGTCAGGATACAGTGAAAAGAATGAACAAAGTCACAAAAATATAACATGCTTACTTCTTTCTTAAATAAAAAATATAAAGCACATTGGACTTCAAATGAGGTTCAAGTAAGTTCAAATTCTACCAAACCTGGAGTTCCCTGCCCAATCATTTTCACCTTATCTCCATATCATAGCATTGTAGCTTGTGTGGAATGAAGATTCCTATAATAGAATACTAATAAAGAATAAGAAAGAAAGAAAAAAATCCTCCATAATATCCTAAACCCCAAATTTAAACACAGGAGATACCACATTTTCCCAAATTTAAATAGAGGAGGTACCATATATACGAGGTTATAGAAGGCATAACCTGGTATGTGGTACCTACTACATTGTCCTACAAGAAGAATATTGGGGAGGAGGAAGAGGAATAAGCAACATCTTTGAAAAAAGTTGCTTTCAGAAGCTAGTGCTAGGTTTCTGTTGTATCAGAACAGGGGTGTCAAACTCAAGGCCCATAGGACATTTAGATCTAGCCCACGGGGCCAGCATGGAAATGGCAAAGGACTGGCTCATGGTGCCTTTGGTAGCATTCCCCCCCTCCCCGCAGCCCGTTTTTGGCCTGGACAGCCTCCTGGCCTGGACAGCCTCCTACAGCAGTCTCCTGGCCAAAATGGGCTATGGGGGTTCCAGCCCTCCGAGCCTCTGTTTGGGCCTCCAGTCTCTCCTGGCTTGTTACAGGCTGAAATGGAGCCTCCGGAGGCCTTTCCAGGGCTGTTATAGGCTGAAACGGAGCATCTGGAAGCCTCAACCAGCCTGTTGCAGGCCAAAATGAAGCCTCCATGGGCTGTATCTGGCCCGTTCTACCGTATTTCCCATGGCTTTAGTAATTACTTTTTGAAGACCTCCAGAAGAGGCTGACCCACATGGCAGAGAAGCCAAAGTCTTTGATTCAGAAGCCCGTGAAGCTGTAAAAATGTGAGATGTAAGGAAAATAGCTTTCACCATCTGAATAAAAACTGGCTTCTCTGCTATGAGGGTCTGCAAATGTAAATTGGACTCAGTCTGGCCAGAGATGAGCAGTGTCCTGGTTGTTGCTGACTGACTAATTTGAATGAGCAGCTTCAGGGATTGGGGCATGGTGCCCTTGGTAGCATTCCCCCCCTCCCCGCAGCCAAACAACAACAAGGGGCTTGAGGTTCAGCCTGATGAGACAAAGGAAATAGCTCCTTTATTTATTTATTTATTTATTTGATTTGTCAATTGTTTACAAGATAATAAGTACAAGTGTATACATAGTTGTTAATATATGAAATGGGTACATATAAGAAAAATAAAAGAATAAGAGAAACAATAGGACAGGGACGGTAGGCACAATGGTGCGCTTATGCACGCCCCCTACAGACCTCTTAGGAAAGGGGTGAGGTCAATAGTAGACAGTCTAAGGTTAAAGTTTTTGGGGTTTGGGGAAGAGACTACAGAGTCGGGTAGAGTATTCCAGACATTGACCACTCTATTGTTGAAGTCGTATTTCCTGCAATCAAGTTTGGTGCGGTTTACTTTGAGTTTGTATCTGTTGTGTGCTCTTGTGTTGTTATGGTTAAAGCTGAAGTATTCATTGACAGGTAGGACATTGCAATGTATGATTTTATATACCATGCTTAAGTCGGACCGAAGACGGCGTAATTCAAGGTTTTCTAGTTTTAGAATTTCGAGTCTGGTGGCATAAGGTATTCTACAACGAGTAGAAGAGTGGAGAACTCTTCTTGTGAAGTACTTCTGGACTTTCTCAATTGTGCTAATATCACATACGTAATAAGGATTCCAGACTGATGAACTGTATTCGAGTATTGGTCTAGCAAATGTTTTGTATGCTCTGGTTAGTAGTGAGATATTACCAGAGAAAAAGCAACGTAGGATTAGGTTAACAACTCTTAATGCCTTTTTGGCTATGTAGTTGCAGTGGGCTCTAGCACTTAGATCATTAGAGGTGAGTATTCCAAGGTCCTTTACAGAGCTTGGGTCGTCAACAAGATCTTGACTATTCAGTTTGTATTTTATTTTCTGATTTTTTTTACCAATATGTAAGACAGAGCATTTATTTGTTGAGATTTGAAGTTGCCATATGTTGGACCATTCAGATACATAGTCTAGGTCTTTTTGAAGGGTAGTAGTATTGTCTGTGGTATTGAACAGCTTTACATCATCAGCAAAGAGAACGCAATTGCTCTTGATATGATCACAAAGGTCGTTTATGTAGATTATGAAGAGAGTTGGTCCTAGAACACTGCCTTGGGGAACACCACTATTGACAGGTACTGGATTTGATAGGGCGTTCCCAATTTTGACCATTTGTTGTCTGTTTGACAGGAATGCTTCTATCCAGTTATTTAGTTGCCCAGAGATACCATAAGATTTTATTTTTAGGAGTAGTTTGTCGTGTACCACTGAATCAAAGGCTTTACAGAAGTCTATGTAGATTGCGTCTATTGCTTTGCCCTGGTCGAGTTGTGTAGTCCATATGTTTTTGCAGTGTAAGAGTTGCAGATTACAGGATAGTTTTTTTCTGAAACCAAATTGTTTATTGGAGAGTAGGTTGTTTGTCTCTAAATGGAGGATGATGGATTGGTTAATAATTGATTCCATGACTTTACAGGTGACGCAGCATAAGGAGATTGGTCTGTAATTTTCAACTAGGCTTGGGTCTCCCTTTTTGAAGATAGGGATGACTGTGGCTTGTAACCATAGGTTAGGCAAGGAGCTGGTCCTGAAAGATTTTTCAAAGATTATGCTTAGAGGTTTGGCTATGGCAGTGGATAGTTTTCTTAAGAAGTAGGCACATATTCCATCCGGTCCAATAGATAGAGATGGTTTTAGGTTGCGTAGTGCTTTTTCGACGTTGTCTACTGTAAAATCGATATGTATTAGATCATTGTTGTTATCTGTGGTACGGCTAGGAAACATTGGGCATGATCCATTACTGTTTACAAACACTGAGCCGAAGAATGTGTTGAAGATGTTGGCTTTAATGGTGTCGTCGCTGCAGTCTTTACCATCGGGTCCTATCAAGGGAGGGATGGACCTTGAGTCTTTTAGTTTGTTGTTTACAAAATTGTAAAAAGCACGGGTGGAATTGGTGCTTAGAAGGTTTTCCTCTTGTTTAATGTGATAATTGGTGCATTCGGTCTTTATCTGGTGGCATAAATTTTTGTATCGGTTTTTGAAATTAGCAACGTGACCAGATTTGTTTTTCCGCCATAGTGATCTCTTTTTGGATTGAAGTTTCCTTATTGATATGGGTAATCTGCTTTTTTGTTTTGTTTTTGGAGTTGTTGTTGGAACATATAGTTTGATGACTCTTTTGACTTCAAGTAAAAAAATGTTGTAATGGTCTTCAACAGTATTGCATCCAGTGAATAGAGATTGCCAATCGAGGATGAGAGATCGTTATCTATAAGATCATAGTTGCCTTTTTGAAGTTACAATTAGGGATGACATCATTGTGGTGATTTTTGTGTGGACGTATGTTGAGGCAAAAGTCAATCATATTGTGGTCACTACTGGAAAAGGGTTCTTTGGTTTGTATTCTGTAAATTAAATTCAAACTATTGCAGAAGATGAGATCGAGGCAGTTGTTCAGTCTAGTGTTGTTGGTTACTAGTTGTTCAAGACCTAGATTTGTAATAGCATTGTAGAAGGTTGTGTGTATGATTTCAGTTGTACAATTATTTAGGGTCCAGTCGATATGAGGTAGATTGAAATCTCCAAGAAAGATAAAAGGGTATGGGCAGGATGTAGCCCATGTTAGTAGTGTATTTAGCTTGTTTACATGTTCGATGTCATAATCAGGTGCTCTGTAACATAGTAAGAATCGAATTGTGATATTTAAGGATAGTTCACAGATGATGGTTTCAGGAAGGGCAAGCTCCTGGGTAACTTGGATATTTTTTAGATGTAAGGATTTTTTATAGAATATAGCAACACCACCTCCTCGACGATTTTCACGATCTGATCGGTAAACATGATAGTCTCTTACTGTGGTAATGGAGTCGGGGAGAGATGCATTGAGCCATGTTTCACAGACAAATATAATGTCGAAGTTAGCCATATTTAAGAGGATGAGAAATTCAGGTATTTTATTCACGAGGCTTCTTGCATTGAGTAGTTTGCATTTAAGTCCGGCAGCAGTTGGGATTGAGGTAGTTGGGGGTGTGCGTGCCTAGTCTTGGGTGATGAATCCTTGTTGATTGGCTTCTGCTGCTGGCTTAATCTCAGAAGCAGGAAGCTCCTGTGGCCCAGTCCAGGCCTTTTACTCAGTCTTTTACTCAGATGCTGGTGAAAACATTCATTTAACATGATTCAATCAACAAATCTTTGGTTACGAATGTAATTGGCGGGTTCTATTACATTTGTAACTTGAGGATTACCTGTATAATGTGAAGGAGTGTCTCAGGGAAGTCTTGCCTTAGCACTTGGCCACCACAGGTGTTCCCCCGAAATGAGTTCCATGCCATGCCTATCATGACCATGCCCACCATGAATATGGGCCCCTCGGAATGCTCTGTCCCCAGCCCTGCGAGGTCAAACACAACCTTGATGTGGCCCTCAATGAAATCTACTTTGATACCCCGGAATTATATAAATATATTGGATTCTCTATCTCATGCTGGTGAGGGTGGTGAGGATTGTATACTTGGAGTAGACTGCCAGAATTTCAACTCAGATGCAGTCACACTTGGCCAGAGCAAAACTGAGTTGTTCATCACTATCATTATTGGGTACAGGTTTCTATAACTTTCTCTTCCATGAAGACAATTGGTAGCTTATAAGTGTCATAGAAAATGCTCTAGCATAGTGTTCCTCAACCTGAGTGCCCCAAAGATGGATGAATTGGTAGAATGTCCATCACTGGTGTCCAGAACCTCTGGAAGTTAATTCCATACACAGAGTATTTTAGGAGAGTAACAGCAAAAAGGTTGTGTGTATTTTAAAATAGTTTCTACAGTGCTTCTGCATATTAACAAGTTGTGGAAAGAAGCAATCATAAGCTATTCAATGGTGACCTTTGGGCTGCACTTTCCATTGACTGAATTATTATTATCATCCCTTTGCTGGAAGAAAACAACGGAATACCACTTCCTGATTAAATAAATTTCCACTTTGCAATCTAATACAAGACAAGCCGGTGTAATAAGCATATAGGATATATTTTGTAGGATATAGGAAAAGCAAACAATTAGGATGGGTTTGCTCATTAGTGTTCCCAGAAGGAAAGGTGGTAAAAGACAAGAGACTCTAGCCTCCTGCTTTGTGATTGAGACATTGTTCCCCAACCCACCCTTTGCAGTTTAAACTCCTTAGTCCATTTGTAATCAATGATGTGGCTTAATAGCGAGCTGAAAGGTTCTTAGCATCTTGTTATAAATGTTAATGCCCACAATGATGTGGAGGATGGTTCTTTGTTGCTGTTAACATCGGGGCTAAATGGAAAAAAACTTCTCCTCATTCACCCTAGAGCCTTCTTCTTTATTCAGTTGTCAGGATCCTATTGTGGAGTGAAATGCTATCAGCCTTTACTCCTGGCTTTTTATTAGCAGCTTGTCATTGAAGGCTGGGAAGTGGGAGAGTGAGGATATTGGGACTAGCCACCAGGTGGTGACCAACTGAGTAGCACTTGCAGATATTTGAAGTTAACACAGGTTCCCTCAAGGCTGGCTACAAAAGGCACATATAAGTCCCTGAAAGCTTCATTCACTTGCTTGGATGAGAAGTGTACTTTTGTGACATATTAATTAGTTCCTTACTCTCAAGTTTAACCTTTACTATGGTCACTTGATTCAAATGACTACTAATTGCAAGGTTGTTAGAGACAATCTATGGAAATGGTAGCAAAAGCCTTCCAGGATGGAATAAAATGTTTTTGTGAATTTTTGTAAAAGAAGAAGAAAATAAAAAGAAGTGTTAATGTGGGAAGGGAGAGAGAAAGAGAGTAAGTTTTCCAATTTTTAAAGAGTTAAACACATAGCTCTGTAAAAAGTCATTTTTAATATAAAAACCAAACAATTTAAATGCTATTTATGTATTCAGTTTCTCTCCTAGTATTTGGTCAAGCCAAATAATATAAATACCCAGACAAAACAAAATTTTTAAAAACAACATTAATTTAGAGCTTCTCAAAGGAAATGCATTTTGCATTATTGCTTCCTTCCCTAGAACAGTGTTTCTCAAGCTTGGCAACTTTAAGACATGCATATCAATTTCCAGAATGTGGTAAATTGGTAAATGTGGAAGTTGTTGCTTCTTTACCCAGATTTACCTTGTGCAGCAATTGTGTCTTTAGAACAGCACACACTCAGGACAATTAGTCATTGTATTACTGCAGTTTGCTTTCTACTAGTATAGAGTTGCTTTTGAAGATTACCCAGAAATTTAATTTAATTTTATTTATTTTATTTGGTTTGTCAATTGCTTGCAAGATAATAAGTAAAAACATAGTTATGAATACATGGATACATATAAGAAAAATAAAAGAAACAATAGGACAGGGACGGTAGGCATGTTGGTGCACTTATGCACGCCCCCTACAGACCTCTTAGGAAAGGGGTGAGGTCAATAGTAGAAAGTCTAAGGTTAAAGTTTTTGGGGTTTGGGGAAGAAACCACAGAGTCAGGTAGAGAATTCCAGACATTGACCACTCTGTTGCTGAAGTCATATTTCCTGCAATTAAGTTTGGTGCGATTAACCTTGAGTTTGTATCTATTGTTTGCTCTTGTATTGTTATGGTTGAAGCTGAAGTATTCATTGACAGGTAAGACATTGCAATGTATGATTTTATATACTATACTTAGATCAGACCGAAGGCGGCATAGTTCTAGGTTTTCTAGGTCTAGAATTTCAAGTCTGGTGGCATAAGGTATTCTGCAACAAGTAGAGGAGTGGATAACTCTCCTTGTGAAATATTTCTGGACTTTCTCAACTGTGTTAATATCAGATATGTAATGTGGGTTCCAGACTGATGAGCTGTATTCGAGTATTGGTCTAGCAAATGTTTTGTATGCTCTAGTTAGTAGTGTAATATTACCAGAGAAAAAGCTACATAAGATTAGGTTAACAACTCTTAATGCGTTTCTCCCATGAGCTGTTCAGAGCATCCAGAAGTGGGAGGTGCTTCAGTCTCTTCTGGAAAGGCTGGGCTTAAAATTCTGGAATGCTCCTCCTCCTCCACGGGACACCTTCCCAGCATCCCCAGGTTTTAGCTCAGCCTTCGTGGTAAGAGGTTGTGCACTCCCTGACTGGAACGGTTTCTGATTCAGCTAGTCAAGATTCAGGTTTGCTCTTGGGTTAATTCGGCTTGCAAATTTTTCCCCTATTAATCTGGCGATTTCAAGGCTTGTGGCTCTATTAGGTTATCCCCCTGATCAGTTGAGAGCAGCTCTTTGTGACTGGCGGAGCCTGCCACTTCGCAGGCAGCCTGAGACGGCCGCTTCAGACAATTAGCCTATCTAATTCCCTGATCGTCTTATCTTTGCGATCTTGCCGGAACGCTCGCAGCCGTGGCTTACTTCTCCTAACAGGATAAGTCTGACATTTTAGAGAGTCAGCAGCAGTGGCTCGTTAAACTGCTCAGGCATTTACATCGGAGATTCTGCCTTCCCGCCATTTTAAACAGCTGGCTTCAAGTTCGTGCCTAAATATTACAGGCGCCATTCCCCGCTGGTTTCCCTTCTTGGGGACCGGGGCAAGTACTTTCCCACTCCACTTTCCTGGGATTATTTCTCTCTTAGCCTGCTGACATTGGATAAGCAGGCTAGTCCTTAAACAGGATTTTTTTTTCCCTCTCACAATTGCTTTTGGATCGTTTCATTGGAGCGAAGCCTCAAGTGCCATTTCAAACAGCGGGATGTTTTTGACAGGAAAGGATCCATCCAGGACCTGTATAGCTGGTTTCCCTTGTTGGGGACCAGGGATCCTGAATATTTCTTGCTTGGAACGCTTGGGGGGTTTCCCTTGCTAGGGACCCTTTGATACTGCTTCCCATATATTCGGGCTTACATATAGATATAGGCATATGTACATATATGTGTGTTTGTATATAGAGATATATATATAGACTTACACTCCTGGAGAAGCGCTCTACTTTCAACCACAGGGGTAGGCATCACCCCTAAATAATAATAATAATAATAATAATAATAATAATAATAATAATAATAATAATAATAATAATAATAATAATAAAGTTAGAGAAATGAGATTCAGTCCTCCACAATGGAAGGTGACAATGTCTTCCGCTCCAAGACAAATAAGTCCCAAGATAAGTCAGTGGGCCCCAAAAAGGCCTCTAAGGTGGCGGATAAGGATGCCCATAGACGGCACCAAGCCTTGGAAAGGCAGTTGCAGAAACGGCCCAGGGAGGCGGACAAGATGGGTATGACACAACAATCGGACCAGGGCCCAAGTCCATTGCTGGGGCCCTTGGACTTATCTACCTAGCCCAGACAGGCTATTTCTGGACAGTCTCCCATAGCCATATCTCCTCCAATGAGCACTGCCCGGCGAAGGCCAGAGGCAACCTTCACCCCTACGGCCGCCAGTTTAAGACAGGAGGAGGGAGTACCTGAGACTTTTCCCATTGAAATGAGGCAATGGATGGAGATGGCAATTCAAAAGGACATTGCGGTTGGAATTCAGCAATCCATCCGGACCAGACACTTTTCGGCTACTTCGGAAACAGGATCCCTGTCTGCTTGATCCTTTGTGCATATGGGACAACATCAAACTCAGGTATTCCCCAATATTTCTGACATACCAGTCCAGGGTCTTTAGGAGATGGAATTAGATAACCAGAATGTTCCCATGGAGGTCGGGTCAATCCATTAGATGGACTTGGGGTTGTCAGAGGCTGACCCACTAGAACGAGGAATGTTGGATGACGAAGGCCTCATTCTGGACCAACCTACCTTTTCTGGTCTTTTTCGTCCGCACCTCTTTAAATCTTTACAATTCAAAGCAAAGAACACTGCTAAGATAGGCACATCAAGTCCTCATCCATTGTCAACGGGGTCTCAGGACGAATCTGAGGACCTAATATTCTCACAACCGGCTAATGAGGCAGAAACTATTCCTGTCCCTCGTATGTTTGCTGAATTAGTACAAAATCAATGGGCATCAGCAGCATCTTACCCAGCCCCAACAGGGTACGATAAACGATATTATAATTTGGCACCAGAGTTTTCAAATTTTCTCAAAATGCTATAGGTGGATGAGTCCATTGTGACACTGGCCTCTTCTTCAACCTTTTCCCAACAAAGCCGAGGAAGCCCTGAGACCGGAGGAAAAGAGAGCAGAGTTGGCACTCCGTAGGGTGCACGTTCCTGACGCCTGGGCCATTAGGGCAGCTACAGCTGCATCCTTTCTTACACGGTCCTCCCTACGATGGCTCTTCCACTTGAGGGATATATTGCCGGCGTCAAATGTCAGAACCCACCAGGACATTGCTAAGATTATTGCAGCGGCAGAATTCTCTGCCGACGCCACATTTAATGCAGTCAAATTCTCGTCAAGAGCCATAGCATCTCATGTGTCAGCACAGAGACTGCTATGGCTCAGACATTGGCAGGTGGATACCAAGCATAAATGCAAGCTGGCATCAGCCCCAATATCGGGGGATAAATTATTTGGCAGTGCCTTGGAGCCTCTGCTTATTGAGAATAGAAACAAAAAAAAAGTGCTTCCCCCTCTTTTTCGGAGGTCTGAAAACAGAACACCCCAGTTGTTTCGAAGGGGTCCCTTTCGGCCCTACTATCAAGGTCCATACGTTCCCAGATCGCAGAGAACATCAGGCTACAGGCCCAGTTTTAGACAGGACAGGTCTGAATCTTCCGATAGAGGTCGGCGAGGAGGCCAAAACAGAAGAAACCCCAGAGGTCCTGGAGGCCGATTTTTTTGTCACCCCAAGTGAGTCCTTGACAGCAGCTCCCATTGGAGGGCAGCTAAAATTGATTGCTGATCAATGGGACAGCTCCACCTCTGATGCGTGGGTCAGGGACACTGTTAGGTTTGGTTTGGCGCTAGAGTTTCAATCCTGCCCCCCAAACTTTTTCATTAGGAGTCCTAGATCCACGGACCCCATTAAGAGACCGTTGATGTAGGAGGCTATCAATCATCTGCATATTCGGGCCATTAGGGAGGTCCCATCTGAACAACGGGGTCAAGGCTGTTATTCTATACTGTTTGTGGTCCCAAAGAATTCGGGGGGCTGGAGGGCAATTCTGGACCTCAAAAGATCATTGGTTTATCGAAAATTCAAGATGACTACTCTCCAGTCCATTCTGCTCAGCATCAGAGAGAACGATGTCCTGACCTCTATAGATCTCACAGAGGCTTATCTACATACACCAATTAGACCTGCTCACTACAAATATCTTAGATTTTGCTATTGTGATCGGCACTACGAATATATCACCCTATCATTCGGTCTGGCTTCGGCCCCTAGGACTTTTACCAAGGTCCTAGCAGCTTTGGCTGGCCTCCCTGAGGATCAAATCTATTCGTTTACAATGCTATCTGGATGATATTTTAATTTTGTCATCTTCCAGACATCAATCAAATTTGGATACCAAGATTACCCTGGAGACCCTTCAAGGTCACGGTTTTTCCATAAATTGGGATAAAAGCCATTTGATCCCCTCAGCTAGGTTAGTTCATTTAGGCAGTGATAGATACTGTGGAAGGCAAGGTTTTTCTTTCTCATGACAGGTTGAATAGTATCCAGTCCTTGGCCAGAGAGATTAGAGCCTTAAAGAGGGTTTCCCTGGCAGTTCTGTCTCAACTGTTAGGGAAACCAATTTCTTGTATTTCCATTGTGCCTTGGGCTCAATTCCATTCTAGAGATCTACAATGGTTCCTGCTACCTTTCCAGCGATCTGGAAGAGCCACTTCCAACGTCCGGATAAAGGTACCGCACAATGTTCTCCGATTGCTCCGCTGGTGGTCGGAAAACACGATAAACAAGGGGTGTCAATTCAAGGAACCGTGCAGGGCAACGATCACGACCAATGCCAGCCTGATGGGATGGGGAGCTCACTTCCAATCCCACACTGCTCAGGGAATTTGGACTATTTACGAACAATCACAAAATATCAACCTGTTGGAGCTGCGAGCAGTTCATCTGGCATTACGCAGTTTTCTACCCCTCTTCCAGTCACGCCACGTTCTGGTCTTGACAGACCATATCACAACCAAGCCCCACGTAAACAGACAGGGGGTTACCCATTCCAAACTTATGCTGGAGACGGCCAGGTTGTTCAAGTGGGCCGAGGCCAATCTGTTGTTGCTCAAGTCAGAGCACATAGCAGGGGCCTTAAACACACAAGCGGACTGGCTCAGCAGGGCCATGATAGATCAGGCAGAGTGGCACCTACACCCATCTCTCTTCCAGGAAGCAGTGCGGAGGTTTGGGCAACTGGTGATCGATCTATTTGCCTCTCCCCTCAATGCCCAATTGCCCCGGTATATTTCAAAGTACCCGACTCAGGGGGCAGAGGCCGTCAACAGACTTCTATATGCGTTTCCTCCACTGCCTGTAATACCCAGGTTGATCCAGAAGTTACTGGAGGAACGAGCGGAATTGATATTGGTCGTCCCTTACTGGCCCAGGTGAACGTGGTTCGCGGGCTTACAGGACCTGTCAAGAGAACAACCTTGGAAAATCCCACCATCGAGGGTTTCCCTCTCGCAAGGGCCGGTACTTCACCCGGACCCACAATGGCTCAGCCTAGCTGTATGGAGGTTGAGCGGAACCGTTTAAGGACCCAACAGATTTCAGAGGATGCCATTGCCACCATACAAGCATCCAGACAGTCCTCTACAAATCGTATATACGAGGCCACGTGGTCTGCTTTCTGTCGCTGGTGCCGGGGGCCTAAGATCGACCCAACCGCCCCATCAATAGGACAATTATTGGACTTTTTACAGGAGGGGTTGACCAAGGGCCTATCTCCAAATACTTTACGCAGACAGGTGGCGGCCTTAGCCTCGGTGATATCCTGGGGTGACCTTTGTTCCATAGCACACCATCCACATGTCCACAGCTTTCTTAAGGGTGCTGCTAACTTACGACCTCCTGTAATTCACTGCTATCCCACTTGGGAGCTCAGCAAGGTGTTAACTGCACTTACAACTGGCCCGTTCGAGCCTTTAAGAACCACTAGTCTCAAATTCCTGACGTATAAGGTGTTCTTCTTAATTGTGATCACATCAGCAAGGAGGATTTCTGAGTTGGCAGTATTGTCGATGAGAAAGGACCTGTGCGTGTTTCATGCGGACAGAGTGGTTCTCAGATTGGATCCATCGTTCATCTCTAAAGTAAATTCAGCCTTCCACAGAGTGCAGGAGTTGGTGCTTCCAAATTTTTGTTCGAAACCATCTCATAGACTGGAGCATCAATGGCATCGACTTGACATTCGAAGGGCGTTAAGCATCTATCTAGACTGCACAGCAGCATTTTGAAAATCTGAGGCTCTATGCCTATCCTTCAACCCATCCACTTTAGGACACAAGGTGTCGTCAACGAACATTGGTGGATGGTTGAGAGCCACCATAACTAAAAGTTACGAATGCCAGTCCATCTCAGTTCCTAAGGGCATTACAGCCCACTCGACAAGGTGTGTGGCAACATCAGCAGCATGGGCCACTCGGGCTTCCATAGATGAAATTTGCAGAGCGGTGACTTGGGCTTCACCATCGCCCTTTGTCAGAAATTATAAAATTGATGTCTACACCTCAGCAGACGCTTCATTTGGCAGAAGAGTCCTGCAGAGGGTCCATAGAGTTTACGAGTGGATTTCGATCCAGACGGAGTCCCTCCCTAAGGACAGGCCAAGCTTTGGTATGTCCCACTTCTGGATGCTCTGAACAGCTCATGGGAGAAAGGGCGTTGATACTTACCTGATACGCCCATTCTCTGTGAGCTGTGAAGAGCATCCAGCCCCACCCATTTCTTTCTGTCTGGTGGGGTTCCATTCCGGTCAGGGATCTAGATTAGGTGATGAGTTCCGGACTTTGGCACTTAGTCTTCCCAAAACTGGGGGACGCTGGGGAGGTGTCCCGTGGAGGAGGAGGAGCATCCCGGAGTTTTAAGCCCAGCCTTTCCAGAAGAGACTGAAGCACCTCCCACTTCTGGATGCTCTTCACAGCTCACAGAGAATGGGCGTATCAGGTAAGTACCAACGCCCTTTTTGGCTATGTAGTTACAGTGGGCTGTAGCACTTAGTTCATTAGAGATGAGTATTCCAAGGTTCTTTACGGAGTTTGGATCATCAACAAGGTCTTGACTATTCAGCCTGTATTTTATTTTCTGATTTTTTTTTGTCAATATGTAAGACAGAGCATTTATTTGTTGAGATTTGAAGTTGCCATTTGTTTGACCATTCTGATACATAGTCGAGATCTTTTTGAAAGGTAGCAAATTTTGAAATGTCTCTAAAGGAACTGTTGCAAGTCGAGGACTATCTATAATGGGAGAGCATCCTTCCAGAATTTTTTAAAGGTCTATTAAGAATACATTCTTTACATCAAAAGAAACATATGTATATCTGTAGATACTACTATTAGTATTTTCCTCATATATATTGTATTATTACTTGTATTTTCTTATATGTACACAGTGCAGCACCTTAGAATCAGGCAAATTATAAATAAACAAACAAAATTAAAGCATAATAGAATATCTAGTATAGTTTTCTTACATTTCTTGCCCTGTCAAGTTTATATCAGCATTAATGTTTGCCATATAATTGTGTGAATTGTTTGATGGTAGGTTGTTTTAAAGTTGAAGAAATGAATGAATGACATCTGGACAAGGTGCTGCAGAATGAAGGGCTTTTTAGCCATCCCTGCCCTATCCTAAGTGGCTCCATTATTTTCATCTCGTCCTCTAGACAAGATTGAATAAAATATATTCAATCATCTTGGTAGTGAAAGTTCTCACTTCTCAATAGATTATTTATCAGTTCTCACTTCTCAATTGATTACTTTTTAAATCTTTCATTTCATTCATCCTTCCTAATTATATTTGTTCTTTGCTTTCTATATTAAAACTATTTTTAGAAACAACCTGGGGCAAAGACGTAGTTGAAGGTTTTTAATATTGTATGTAAAATAGCTGAACTGTTGAACTGAAATTAGAGAATCCCCCTATCAAAACAAAAGAAGGTTGAAAAGAGCTATCCTGAAATTATAGTTGATTCTCATTTTACATTTTGTCATTCATAGACTCTTATCTTATTTAAAAAGAAAAAAAATCAGTAGGCAGGAAAAGATTGGATTGCTGATTTTTAACTTTTAACTTTTAAAAGGAGTGACATGTTTAATGCTTAGCAGGCGTTCCTTCAGGCTTGGTGGGCAGGGATGCATATTCTAAATCCAGGGCATATCAGATCTTAAAGTGGTATAAGTTAGGTTTAAAGCAGCAGCATGGCCTAAAATAAATATAGTTGGTTATCTTCCACCACATAGTACTTTAATTGTAAATATAAAGTAATTTTAAATATACATAATATACATAATAAATATACATAATAACAAGCCCGTTCTTATATTACTAATTGCTTTATGGTAATTTTGCTTCTGAAAAATCTGGTTGTAAGGACAAGAACAGAGTACAATTTAGATTTTCTCAATCTCCCTAAAATCCTCTCATGAAAGGAATGTTTCACAACAGACCCACAGTAGAAATATTGGGGCTTGTGTGGATGTTTTTAAAATTAAACAAGAATAACTACTGAAAGACATATAAAAAAGAAAAGGAATCAGCAAAATACAGTTCTAAATCTTAGCATTCACACTGTATTGTTTCCTTGTTATATCCTGGATTCTCTGAAACAAGAAAAAGCTGAACTTCCTTTGACAAAAGTTCTGTAGATGTTTGTGTGGTTTGTTTTCCTATTTCCTTTCTTCTTGCTCTAAATTTTAGGATTAAATGGTGGGAGAATATATTACATTTAAACTAGATTTTTTTTTCTTGGTATCATATCAGAAAAATTTAAGAAGGAAATAATGTATCTAATAGTACATGTATTGACAGCGGCTAGAATATTATATGCACAATATTGGAAAAATTAAATTATGGCATGTGCAGAATCAGATAGGTTAACTTTAGAAATAAAAGACAAAGGAGAGTCTAAATATTATAAAACATGGAATAAATTCTGTCAAGAATTTGTAATTAATATTTTAAATAAGGAGATTATAAATGATGAAGTAGACTGTATATATGTATAACAAAGATAAGTTGGATGTATTCTCATAATTAAAATTAAAAATAAATTTTAAAAGAAATCCCATAGTGCTTTCTTTGTAGTCTTTTAGAGCTAAAGAGCGTGGGCAGAAGTGTAACCCTTTCTCAGTATTTAAAACTTCAGTGACACTATTTCCTTTACTTTCTCTAGTTAATAATTCAATGGGAACTTGCCTGGTAATTTCACAACTGGATTAGAAAATTTGGGGGTAGGGGAGGAACAGAAAAAGCAAGTGGTGATCCACCTCTATAAAACTGCTAAGAAATTGAATGGACACAGACATCAAAAATGAAGATTTGCATTATTTACCTTATTCTTGTTATGATAACCTGGTTTGCTATTGTGTTTTAATTGTAAGTAATATTAAAACAACAGCAATATGTTTAAATCCAAAATGCTGTAGACAGAGGTCTCTCTTGCACTAAACAGTTCTAAAAATGTTTAATCTTTTGTTATTCAGCTGCTTGAATTGCTTCTAACCATAATTCTTTTTTTTTTAGTAATTTAGAATGATTTTTTTCAATAGTCTAGTCAGTGAACATAAGCTGACCGCTTTTAATTAAAACATTTCAATTTATTTTATAATTCTATAACTATATTAATTTTATACTTCAAAAATCTGGTTCATCTTTTAAAAAATGAAGTCTGTTGAATTTGGAGAGATTATAAAGAACAAGATGTGTGCAAAGAGAAAATATCTGTTGTGAACTCCGCATAGGTGTCAGGAAGGGCGTCTGGCCAATAAATGTCAGCTCCGCTCAGTTGCCCCATCCCCATCCCAAAACAAGGTATTACAAGGTGATAAAAAAGAGAACAAAATGTATGGTAAAGTTAAAAATGAGGCCTATGTTTTAGACTTCCTTCCTTCCTTCCTTCCTTCCTTCCTTCCTTCCTTCCTTCCTTCCTTCCTTCCTTCCTTCCTTCCTTCCTTCCTTCCTTCCTTCCTTCCTAAATGACCCAAAATTGTCTGGTGTAGTTGTCAAAATACCATAATAAGTGTGGTAGGAGGATTCAAATGCTAGTTTTTGCTTGTGAGGTAAAGGTCCCAACAATGAAAGAAGTAGGAAATGGGGACTAAAAGAGATCTTGAGTACATGGAATGGAGATTTTAGACATGCCATCTTCAAGATCTCTTAAAGAACTGATTAAAAAGCCATTTTAAACTGAAGCAAAGTAGAAAATGAAGCATAAGAACCATATCATTTTGAGTTTCCTTTGTTTCTAATTCTTATCTTCTCTGCAGTATTCATGGAAGGTTTTGACATCTGAGGCTCGGTGGTCTTGTTTCAGGCTCCTGAGATTGAGTCATCTTTATCAGAAACACAAATAATTTGACATGTAGTAACTCAGAGGCTAACCTTTGGCCAAGAAGATCCCAAAGGACACTGATAGTCTGAAGGTTAAACCACCTCCTATCCTTGGAGTGTTCCTGAACTGCTGCCGAGGTCATAGGCAGGGCATTTTATAAGATTGTATAGTTGCCTACATGAGTTCTGTCTGGTGTGCAAATAAAGACTTTCATTGCAGTCTCATGAGATCTGCCTTTTTTTTTTGCCAAGGAGGCACAATTCATCAAAAAGTCAAACAATGAAGTCTTTGTGTGGCTTCCTCTCAACCTTCTTACCCATTCCCTTGTGCAGAATCAAACATAGAGGAAAAAGTTAAATGCACTTGTCGAAACATGCTCCTGGCAGAATTACATTTAGCTATATGTTAATAAAGATAAAGAGAAACTTTATGAAGCATATACCTCATTCCTTTTCAACCTAATCAATTTTTGGGCAGTATAGATTAGATTTGGTTTTAATCTTGTAAAAGGCACCTAAACAGAACGGTCAAAATATTTAGTTTAGTGTTTAAGTTTAGTGTTACTTCTTTAATATAAAAATGTCATGATAATTAGGTAATAATTGTCATTGCTTATTGTAGGGGATAGGGCTGCTTTCAGGAGCATGTAAATATTTTGTAAAGATTATATATATTTGCACCTTAACCTAGTAGGGTCAATGTGCAATAGCTTTGGCTATTGTTGCAGTAGATGGCAAACTCCTTCTCATATAAAAATTCCTCCCTGCCTGAGTAGTTTTTAAAGGCTGGCAAAAAAAAAAGAGATAATTTTATTTTAGAAGGTTTAATGAAGCCATTTCAATGTTTGTTATATGAGACATTATTTTGAGGAACAATGGAGTTTTAATGTGGACTGTTTAACTTAGCATTCCATCCAGAAATTAGCATTAGTAATAAAAGCCCACCATTTAAAGGAAAATTTCTCAGGCATTGCTGAAGACATTCCACTTTGTTTCCAAATGGTGGAGTGCCACCTATCTGTCTGTTTTATGTCTCCATAGCAAAAAGAATTATACATCATGATACTGTGTATCTGTCGTGTCCGTCGAGAAAGGAAGCTCGGAGTCAGTGACTTGGTTCAGCTCTTTATTGGCTCTGATACAGCTTAAGCTTGAAGGGAAAAACTGCGGCTTTTTATTCTCGAGCCGCGGCGGTGCATGACCAATGACACGCTTGAATCTCCCGCGATTAGTTTCCACCAATCGCGGGGGATTCGCGAAGCGATTCAATCAGTGCGGCTCGCTCGACCAATCCGTCGCCGTGCGCCTTAACCAATCGCGACGCGGGGCTACGAGTATGTAAATTGACTTGTACAGAACACCCTCCCCTCTTGGTTCGGTCCTACGTAACGTAGTCCCGTAGGTAGGCGGGGCTTCGTGCTTGTCTACTTGACTTGCGCAGCTTAGTTGTTGTTTGGTTCCCGGCCGGTTCGGTCGGGACTTCTGTTTCTCTTGGCCCTGTCGATGGAACCCCCTGGAAGGTGTCGCTGGGCCTCTTGTTGCAGCTCCTCCCGGTCTACCCGGGTTGGTCGAGCTGCGACTTTCGCCGCTCCTGCCTGGTCTTTCCGGGCTGGTTGAGCTGGCCTGGCTGTTCCTTCCTGGTGAGGCTTCGGGCTGGCTGTTGACTGGTGAGTATTGCTGGTTATTTCCTATTTGATCCTCTGTGTCTTCCCTCCCCTCTTGGTTTGTGTTATCGGTGTCGTCTGTGTTTGGTTGCGTGTCGGTTGTGTTTTTTGTTCTTGATCTTATTTGATCGATGTGGCGTTTCCATGTTTGTCCGTCGGTTGTCTGTAGCCGGTAGGAGTGGGGTCCTGTCAGTTGGGTTATAGTTGCGGTACCCATAGTGGGTCTCCGGTAAGGTTTTTTGCATAGACTGCGTCGCCTGGTGCAAAAACCCGGTGCTTGCTAGATGAGTCCGGGTTTTCCGGGTTGTATGTGGGGTGTAGTCTGTCGAGTGGTGACCTTAATTTTCTCCCCATTAGTAATTCTGCCGGGCTTTTGTTAGTCGTTGTGTTAGGGGTGATATGTTGTATTAGGAGCATTTTATTTATTTTTCTTGTATGTCCCCGTGTTCGATCTTTTGGAGGGTTCTTTTTGTAAATTGAACCATCCGTTCTGCCCTACCATTGGCCGCCGGATGCGCCGTCGCTGTCAGTGCGTGTCGTATGCCTCGTTCCGCTAGGAATCTTTCAATTCAGCGAGGTGAACTGGGGTCCGTTGTCTGACACGATGACATCCGGAGACCGTGGGTTGCGAAGAGTTTGTTTAAGACCTTGGTTACTGCATCTGTTGTGGTGGTCTTCATGTTGCTTACCTCCAGCCAGTTGGAGTAAGCATCCACCGTGATGAGGAATGTGTTCCCTTTTGTGGGCCCGGCAAAGTCTATATGGAGTCTCGACCATGGTCCCCTGGGCGTTCCCATTCTAAAATTGGTGCTGCGGGGGATTTGGTCTGGTTTCTTGGCAGCGCGAGCACTTGGCTACCCAGGCCTCGATCTCCTTGTCCATACCTGGCCACCAAGCATAGCTTCTGGCTAAAGCTTTAGTCCTCACAATCCCGGGTGCCCTTCGTGTAATAATTGTAATACCTTCCCTTGCAGTTTTCCGGTATGACCACCCTGTCCCCCCATAACAAACAACCTTTCTGTAGTGACAGTTCTGTTTGCCGGTTTCGGAATGTCCTGAATGCATCATCGCTGTCTTTCTCTGGCCATCCCTTTGCTACCCAATGTAATACCCGCGCCAGACGCTTGTCTTTATTAGTCTCTCGGGCAATGTCTGACGCGGTTATGGGTAGGTCCGGCAATGTCTCTATGCTGAGGGTGGTCGTCGTGGGAGCTGGATCGTCGTCTAGGTCGGGAAGCGGCGAGCGGCTCAACGCGTCTGCATGGGAGATCGTCTTACCCGGTCTGTGTGTGAGCCGGTAGTCGTGGCGGCGAGGAACTCAGACCACCTTGTCATCCTGGGGGATAGGATGTTCGGGGTGGCCTTGTTCCCGCCAGGATGCCTAGCAGCGGCTTGTGGTCCGTGATGAGGGTGAATCGGCGGCCGTATAGGTACTCGTGGAACTTCTTTACTGCTGCGACGATGGCCAGTGCCTCCTTATCTAATTGGCTGTAGTTTCTTTCGGGTTTGCTGAGTGTTCTTGAAAAAGCGATGGGTGCTTCTTTTCCGTCTGGGAGTGTATGGCTGAGGACAGCGCCGGCGCCAAATGGTGAGGCGTCGCATGTGACGGCGATGGGTAGGGTCTCATTATACTGAATGAGAACGGCATCCGAGGTGAGCAGGTCTTTGGTATTCTTGAATGCGGTGTCCTCCCGTTTCCCCAGGTCCATTTGGCCGTCCTGTCCAGGAGCCTATGCAAAAGGCTCCGCCGTCGTCGCCTTTTGGGGCAAGAACACATTGTAAAAATTTAGCAGTCCCAGAAATGCCTGCAGCTCTGTTTTGTTCTTGGGTGTGGGGGCTTCCTTTATGGCTTTGACCTTGCTTCCGGTTGGGTGGATGCCATGTCGGTCTAGGAGGTATCCCAGAAACTCGACTTGCTCTGTGTATAGCTGGCATTTCTCTTTCTTCACCTTTAGCCCGGCCCCTTTGAATTTTTCTAGTACCTCCCTTAGCGACCCTCTAGTTCCTCCTGGTTGGCTGCTGACACCAATACATCGTCAAAATAGGGAACCACCCCTTGATTCCTCGCAGCAGTCTCTCCATGAGGCTCTGGAAAATTCCTGGGGCTACGCTGACTCCAAACTGGAGTCGGTTACAACGAAACGCTCCCGGTGGGTGACTATTGTTTGCGCCTCGGCGGTTTCTTCATCGACCGGCAGTTGCTGATAGGCTTGCGCCAGGTCGAGCTTCGCAAAGACCTTGCCCCCCCAGCGAGTGTAATAGGTGTTGCACTACTGGGACGGGTAGGCGCTTTGTTGCAGGGCGCAATTGAGGGTGGCCTTATAGTCCCCGCAGATCCTTACTGACCCATCTGGTTTGACTGGGGTGACTATAGGGGTCTCCCACCGGGCGTGGTCGATTGGCTGCAAAACCCCCTGTTTGACGAGTTTGTCAATCTGCTCGTCTATTTTCTTCCGGAGTGCAAAAGGCACCCGTCTGGGTTTTAGGCGTATGGGGGCGACATTTGGGTCTAGGCTAAAAGAGATAGGGGCCCTTTGTACTTGCCTAGGGTGCCGTCGAATACTTCTTGGAAGTCCCTCGCCAGCTGCTGCTCCCAGTCGGCCTCTGTGGTGTGGTTTACTCCCGTGACCTCGATCCCGAGTGGCGCGAACCATTGGAGTCCTAAAAGGCTGGGTCGGTTCCGGTCCACAATAGTCAGGGGGAAGTTTCGCGGTGCGGTTTTTGAAAGTCACCACGAACTGTCCGGTCCCAATGACGGGGATGCGGTTCCCCTGATAGTCCTTGATGATCAGTTTCTGGTTCTCCAGTCCTCTTTTCTGGATGTTTGGCACCAGGCGCTTGAGTTCTTTCCAGGCGACCATGGAGAGGTAGGATCCGAGTCTACCTCCATCCGGCATGGTTCGCCTCGATGCTCACCTCACGTAGACCTTCCGGGCATCCGTGGTTTCGGCATGGCCGATGGTGACCGTCTGGTGGGTTTCTTCTCTCTGTCGGCCTTCCCGCTCCGTCGTCCTCGGTTGTCTCGGTTCCAACGATAGTCGGCTTGGCGATCTCTGGTTCTCGGGGGTGTCGTCTCGTCCCGGTTGCTTGGTTCTCGCCGGCGGGGCTGTGTGTCTTTTGAGTCGGCAGACTCGGGCGATGTGGCCCTTCTTGTTGCACTGCCGGCAGATCGCGTCGATAAAACGGCACTCGGATCGAAAGTGGTTTCCCCCGCACCCGGCGCACTGGTTCCCGACTTACGACCCCGTTGATCTCGCCGGTCCCGTCCTGTTTGTAGTCGGTGGACGTCTTCCTCCTCGTCCGTGGTATCGGAGGCGGAGTCCAGGTCCCCGTGGTGTGTGGTGGTTTCTCGTCGGCTTGTCTCGGGGTTTCAGTGTGGTCCCGTTGTCTGCCCTCCGAAGTCTGGCTGCTGACTTCCGGGTGGCTTCGCTGCGGAAGCTTCGGCCAGGGCGTCCCGAGGTCGATGTTGCCTTTCGCCATCAGTCGACTTTTTAGTGCCTGATCCCTGAGGCCTAGGACCACGCGGTCTCGGAGGACATCGTCCAGGTCCCTGAACTCGCACATCCCCCTAGGTCTCGCAAGGCGGCTATAAAGTCGCTAATGCTCTCGTCCTGCCGCTGGTTTCGCCGATAGAACTCATCCCGCCGGATGAGGATGGGCACAGCGGGGGCGTAGTGGTTCGAAGGAGTGGCTCGAGATCGGCCCAGTCCATCGCCTTCACGTCCTCTGGCTTCGCGGGGGCTTTGGCCATCTTAAACACTGCGGGCCGCAGTGTGTGAGGAAGACGGCCCTTTTCTTCTGCCCGTTCGCATCCTTCAAATTGCTACTTTCGAGGAACATCAGGAATCTATCCGTGTACGATTCCCAGTCCTCGGTAGCGGGGTTGAAGGGTGCCGGTGGGGTCATGCTGGCCATCTCGTCGGTCCTTTGTCTTCCTCGGGACACGTGCTCGGTGGTTATTCTCTGGATCCCATCCTCGCCGCCAGTGTCGTGTCCGTCGAGAAAGGAAGCTCGGAGTCAGTGACTTGGTTCAGCTCTTTATTGGCTCCTGATACAGCTTAAGCTTGAAGGGAAAAACTGCGGCTTTTTATTCTCGAGCCGCGGCGGTCGCTGACCAATGACACCGCTTAATCTCCCGCGATTAGTTTCCACCAATCGCGGGGATTCGTGAGCGACCAATCAGTGCGCTCGCTCGACCAATCCGGTCGCCGTGCGCCTTAACCAATCGCGACGGGCTACGAGTATGTAAATTGACTTGTACAGAACAGTATCCTTCAAGTGAAGTGAATCTTGAAGATGTGACTCCTGCCTGGGATAGGATAGAGGGTATATATTCTGTGCATAATGTTTATGCTGTCCAAGTGGGAAATATTTTTTTGTTCGAGCAGGCATGTGATCCTTGTGTTGATTATATTTTTATTAGAAGTTTTCATAAACATTTGTTTTTATTTTTGCCACCCAGAATCATGGGCAGACCTAGGAATTGTATTAATTTATTCACTGACTATGCAGATAATCTAATCTGTGATGACTCTGTGGTGATTTACAAATTACAATGTAAAAACAACTCAAAGAAAAGGAATACATCATCAAACGAGAAATAATAAGCCAACAGACATTAAAAAACCAAAACATCACACAAGGGCATTGTCATCCACTCTAACCCATAAATAAAATAATACAATTGAAAGAAACCTCTGGAGAATTAATAACTGCCAGATGACTGGAAAAGAGCAAGTATGGTACCACATTTCAAAAAGAGGAATAAGAAAGGAAGTTTCAGGAAATTCCTTACCAGTTAACTTGACATCTGTACTATACAGATAGCACCTCTTGTAATATCTGTACAAAAGATAGTACAACAGCATGTCT
Source organism: Notechis scutatus (assembly GCF_049901735.1). NCBI lineage: Eukaryota > Metazoa > Chordata > Lepidosauria > Squamata > Elapidae > Notechis > Notechis scutatus. The sequence continues at coordinate 36,697,513 of NC_142013.1, forward strand.
GCAATCATGTTTAACAGAATGCTAAAGTTAAAAAATGCTTCCATGGTTCTGTACAGAATAACTTTCATGAGTCTAACCTTATTTCTTTTTACTGCCCTTTATCTAGTTAAAGGGAATTGTATAGGTCAACAATTATTCAGTAAGGTAAAGGTAAAGGTTCCCCTCGCATATATGTCTAGTCCAGGGTGTCCAACCTTGGCAATTTTAAGACTTGTGGACTTCAACTCCCAGAGTTCCTCAGCCAGCTTTGCTGGCTGAGGAACTCTGGGAGTTGAAGTCCACAAGTCTTAAAGTTGCCAAGGTTGGACACCCCTGGTCTAGTCGTTTCCGATTCAAGGGGCAGTGCTAATCTCTGTTACAAAGCCGAAGAGCCAGCGCTGTCCAAAGACATCTCCGTGGTCATGTGGCTGGCTAAATGCTGAAGACTCACAGAACGCTGTTATCTTTCCACCAAAGTGGTCCCTATTTTTCTACATACTGCTACAAACTGCTAGGTTGGCAAAAGCTGGGACAAATAACAGAAACTCACTCCGTTATGCGGCTCTAGGGAGTCAAACTGCCGAACTGCCAACCTTTCTGATTGACAAGCTCAGCATCTTAGCCACTGAGCCATCATGTCTCTGTTAATTATTCAGTATAAGGTTCAATAAATGGTTCAGTATCTGGTTCTCAATCAAATTTAAGAGAAGCATTTGGGGGATCCCTGAGTACTTACTATATGATTCTGATAGATCATGTAGAGAATGGAGCAGAGGGAATACATGTCACATTTGAAGATGAACCAAGGTAGGGGAGTTGGCTAACACCTTTGAGAACAAAATAATGTTTAGAAAGTCTTAACTTGAATAGCATCCAGTCCAACAGGATGCTATTCAACCGTGAACATCAGTATGAAAAAAGAAACATCAAACCATTATGTAAAAACAGGGCAGACCAACCTTCATGACAGTGTGTCAGAGGATCTAATCCTACTGAACTATTAGCTGAACCAATGTAAGGAAGCAATCTTGGACTACAATATAAGCAATGTGGTATTGTGCAAGAGATCGAAGGATGTAATAGTTTCCATTGTATACTGTGCTGGTTGGAGCACATTAGTATTATGATGCCCAGTTCTGAACTATGAACTCTAAAAGCAACACAGAGAGGCTGAAGTAGATTCATAGAAGAGCTGCCAGGATATTAAATGATTTGGAATCTATGAGAATCAGTTTAAAAAGCTGGCCATGATTTGTTTGCAAAAGAGACTAAGGGAAGATTAAAGTAGTGGTCAACTAATACCAAAGGCTGTCATGCAAGAAGTAGGACAACAACTTATAAGTTGACATAAAATAAAATTAAGGATGAGTATTAAGAAAAGAAATTCAGGATGGAATATTAAGAATAAATGTTAAAAAGAATTTACTGATAGTAAGCCGAGGGTGGGATGGAATCTGTCTAGAACTGTAGTGGGGATTTTCAGAGAGAAGCTATCTGAAGGTAGTTTAATAGCTTCCTGCATTGTAGAAATTGTGTAAGATGTCTTGAAAACTAACAGTATGTTCTATGATGCCATGAGATGAATCAAGGCTCTTTTTCTCATACCTCTATAATGAGTCTTTTTCAGGTCGATTAATAGCAATTTAGCTTTTTAACAGTTTAACTCCAGCCACCTGGAGTGTCTTGTGGATATATGAATGAATAAATAAATATAAATACATACAATATTATAAACTTTGGGATTACTGTGATTTTTAGACGTCTATGGAGTACTTTAAAGTTTCTACTTATGGATAATTTAATTTTAAACCACATTTGAGATCCAGTTTTGACACTTCTGTATCAGCAAATCACAGTAGACTATTGAATGTGAACTTTAGGAATTTGTAGTGCATTTTAGGTGGTGGCTTTCATGAGAAATATGCTATTTACATATTTTCCTCTCATTAATTACATGTAGTAAAAAGTAAATATGTTGAGGGGGAAAGCTGTTTGCTTATGAAAAGGGTCGAAATGTGGGTGCCAGGAATCTGAAATAAATTTGTGATAGATCATTTTATGAGGGAACAAAAGCTCACAACAAAAATATTGGTAAATGTTAATGTTTCCTAAAGAATAAGGAAAAGCAGGGAGACAAGGAAAAATTAGGAAAAAATTAAGCTTGCTGAAAGTAATGTGGGAATTCCTTCTTTGATTCATACCAATCCATGTATGTGTGCTTAGTAGCAATTTTCATGAAGGATTCTTTTCCACCTCTTTTTTCTAAAAGAGAAACATTTTAGGAATTATATACTTGATGATGAATGCTACTTAAATAGTAGCATGATGGTAGTTTTTAAATGAGCTTAAATGGACTCGGGAGGATGGTAGAGGACAGGAAAACCTGGAGGAATGTTGTCCATGGGTCGCGATGGGTCGGACACGACTTCGCAACTAACCACAATGAAGTAGTTTTTAAATTAAAATTCCTACTTAATTAAACCTTTCATTTACTGAAGAGTATGTCAATTGGTCTCTTTATCCACATAAAGACCTTTTATAAAACTTTTTCAATATAAAACTTTAAAGGTAAAACTTTCCATTAAACACTTCTTTATTTGGCTAGCATACAGGTAGATAATTATTTATATCTAAAGGCATTTATTTTTTTAAATAGTGTCCCAGATAACTGAGCTCAATAAGGGAGGAGATTCAAACTCTTCTTTCCCAAAAGCCATCACATTTTTCACAGCCTGTTCACACTATTTGTTTTGTGGTACTAGCTTGTTAATTCTGCTCCTATCACCTTCTTCTAAGGTAGTATTTAGAGGATACAGCCCTTCCCTTTGGGGGAAGAAAGCAAGCAAGATGAATGAATAATAAAATGTAAAATGCAAACATATGCTGTTAAATAGATACATTGCAGAACTTTCCATTGGGATACAATGATTATTAGTGAGGTAAAGAGGCACAGTCCAAAAGAAAATACAATCTTCCAGATAAGCCACCATATGACCTTGGAGAGATTACAAATTATTGCTAATTACAAGAATAGTCTATCAAAAATTATAATTTTGCAAACATGGACTGAAAGATAACTTGTACTGAGTGATACAGTTACTTCTGTTAAGCTATAGCTAGTCATAGTTAAATTGGTTTAAGGAAATATTTGATAGTGCCTGATGATATTCTCATGAATAAGAAAAAATAGAGTGTAAATTCTCCTGTTAGGTAGACCCCCTAGATGACTGAATGACCACCTCCACAGAATGCTCATGAATTATTGTACTTCATAGATCTTAGTTCTGGATCATAGATCTTAGTTCTCCAAACTTTAATCAGAGACTATGGGGAATTATGATAGCCCTATGCTTTTTCAGCCTCAATCGATGGACTTCAACAGAGTTGTGGCTGTTTTATAATTACCAAAACTTTATGAGAATTAGTCAAGAGAAAGGGTGTGGTGTCTTTATATGATCCAGAGGATATTTCACTTATGGGGATAAATGTCTGGCATGAGAAGCGAGAATAGAGGAGTATTACGATAACTTTAAAGAAGGAACATGATATAATTTGTTTCATAAGCACCAGCTTTATCCAGAAAAAAAGGAGCAGTGAGAAAGAAACTCAAAGCTGTACTCCCTTGATATGGGAGGGAGGGAGGGAAGGAAGGAAAAGAAAGAAAGAAAGAAAGAAAGGAAGGAAGGAAGGAAGGAAGGAAGGAAGGAAGGAAAGAAAGAAAGAAAGAAAGAAAGAAAGAAAGAAAGAAAGAAAGAAAGAAAGAAAGAAAGAAAGAAAGAAAGAAAGAAAGAAAGAAAGAGAAATCCTGTCAGGTTTTCAAGAGTTGTTTCCTGACATGACCTTGTTTTCAAACACCAAGCAGGCTATATTCATAACAGGATGATTGATTGAGTTTCCTATCCCATACTAGTTCTAGATACTCCACATTTCAAACCTATCTGTAGGTTTTTGAGAGGGGATGCAGGAAATTGACAAAGAAAAGAAAAGGATGTAAAAATTTTCTGCTTGACCTCCACTGGATATAACCCCATATTTTCAGCCAAACCAGCCAAACCAACACGTCATTTTTCTCTTTTCAATCTGCCAACCCATTTTGACTCTCTCTTCCCCAATTATAATGAATATGTTGCTGTACAATAGAGTTGGGTTTGAAGTATATGTCTGAATTCAATAAGTTATCCATTAGATCAAAATACACTAGCCTTGTTTAAGCTAAATCAAGTGGATAAAGCTATTGGCAGAAATGTAGGTTATAAATAATACACTAAATAAATATACAAGTGAAATTATGGGGACTCTGGCAGGGTAAGTCTGTTTTATAATGCCATATCATATAGATTATATGTGTCTTATGGTGATTTTTTTAGATAGTATAGGGAAATGCATTTTTATGAGTTTTATAGCAGAAAGCATCACTTGATAGTTTTCTGAAAGACCTTTACTTTTGGTTGATTTGTTAATTTACAGCACATTGTATATGTGCTAGCTGGCTTTATGATTGAAACCATCTCATACGCATAAACTTTTTTTCCATATGTTTTCATGTGAACATATATACAGGTCCTATTTGTGTCATAAGCCTAGACAGGAGAAATAAGATCCAGCTTAATTCACAGTTGGGAAAGTTTGCGAACATATTTGTTTTTGCGGTTCTTTAGTCATAGGACTGCTGATTATATTTATTAGTTCTAAATATTAAACAGCCAGCAGAATTCCATTGTATATAAATAAGACATTTGAGATCTGGAAGTGAGCCATTTCTAATATAACCAGCTGGTGTTTTTTAATAGTTTTATTTTAGCACAGCATTAAGGAATCTGTGTACATTTGAAGTCTTTAAAATGATGATAGAAGAATATTTACTTTTTAAAGATTTCTGAGATATACAGTTATATATATTTAAAGTAATGTAATTACAGAAATGATATATTGTGCACCTGATAGGTGTAACTTTTTTTTTTCTTGCTTGCTTGCTTGCTTCTTTCAGACAGAAAGAATACCAGAAGCTAATATTTTGGAATGTGAAGATTTTAACTACTCTGAATTGTAATTAGGTATTTTCTATATTAATATATTTCTCAGTTATATATACTATAGATCAATGAATTATTTTATGTGGATTACATCTTTCTGAAAGGAAGAAAATATTAAATAGTAAAGCTGTACTGCTCTGCCTTTTATATTATTAAATTAATTTCATTATATAAAGCCAAATAAATTATAACATAATTTTCCCCCTTTTTAACATGTATACACTATAAACTGATTACTATTATGTGAATTGTACCACAGCCTCTGCATGTAAGCTGCTTAGGACTTTTGTGCACAAGAAAACATAGTTTCTGAAAAATCATGTTATGTCACTTATGGATTCATAAATAGTGAACTAACTGTCCAAAAGCTAGAGAAGTCCATTTTCTGACAAGGGCTGAAAATCCTTCAGATAGAACTACAATACTGAATGTTTGAAATAGGAACTATAGATTTTTGTGCTGTTAGCTCATGAACAGCCATATAGATTGGAATTTTGAAAGTTTATGGCTTTGGCAAAAACATGCATATTGTCAGAAAAAAATGGTATTTCTGTACTGGTGGAACAAACCATCTGTTCTTGATCCTGGCTTGCAGTACCCACCTGTTGCCTTCACCTCTAACCCTGACATCATGCATTCATTAAATCCTAATGCTCTGTTGTTTCTTCTGTACACTGCAGGGTGTCTGGCAATTCATCCATGAGGATTTTTTCCTTTAGGCAGGTCATGACACAACTTGTGGGAGGCACTGGGTTGAAAGGTTCCATGTTTTTATTTACTGTTTCTTACACCAATTACGTGGCAACTTAAAAACTCTATTATCAGTTCCTTTCTGTTAGTGGAAAAAATGTAGTTGTCTTGCATTTGCAATATGAATATCTTGTACTGTATTTATGCTATTTTCTGTAGCACTATTCCATGAAAAAGTTTCAAAAGGCAGAAACATCAATGTGTGTACATTTATCTTCCATATCCTCTAGTTTAGAAACCTCTATTAAATGTACTTACTAAATGAGATCCAGGTTTAGGGTCATACATTTTTAGCGTAGTTTGGTTATAGGCTTATTATGTGGGGAAATTAGAGGGAAGCATCATGTGACTAATTTAAATATTCCACTCGAATGAAACATAGGGTCGAGCAATAGAATTTATATATTGCCTCACAGTGCTTTACAGTTCTCTCTAAACAATTTACAGAGTCAGCACATTGCTCCCAACAATCTAGGTTCTAATTTTTCCAACCTTGGAAAGATGGAAGGCTGTGTCAACCTTGAGCCAATGAAAAGTGAACTGCTGACAGTTGGCAGAATTAGCCTGGAATACTGCATTCTAACCACTGTGCCATCATGGCTCAATATAAATTAAGAATTATATAAATAACAATCTGAATTTTAGCAAATTTTGTCCACTATTGTAGGGAGCCATGAAATGACCTTGAAGAAACTATTAATGATGGTTACAGTGTCATGTGCAAAACATGCCTTGAAACTGTAAAAAAAGGAAAAACATTTAATAGAGATTCAAGTGGGCTCCTCCCTGATTCCCTGGGATATAAGACAGCATGAAGGAAAAATGTAGCTAAGCTTTTGCAAGATTTTGTACCATAGCCAAGCCCAATGAAGTATACTTTTAGTAATCTTGTAGAGTTTGTTTCCCGATCTGGTGAATTTCGAAGAGCTGACAACTATGATATTTCTGTTACATGAATGAGTTCAAAAGGTGATATAAAATAATTCCTATGACAATAAGCATGCTGTGCAATTTTGCCTATTTGAAATTTTTTAAAAAAGATATATTTACTTCCAGCAGAATATCTGGAACTTGTTAGCACATGTAGCAGTCTTCACATTTATTAGTATCTTAGTATCTCATTGTTATTTACTTTTCTTAGTTACTCCCAAGTCCATATTGCTACTAATATTTTTAGGAATGGATAGGTCAGTTCAGCCTGATTTCCAAATATAAGCTTGAGATAATATAATAATTGGAGTAGTCATGATACTAAATAACAACAAACATGCAGTCAATTTGTTTGTATACTGTAGCTGTTAAATAGACTAAATCTTATGGATTATTGTCTCCAGTCTTGTGTTCCGTAATTTTAATAGTAATGAAATCCCCGATTCAAATTATACTGTACAACTGACCTTATTGTCTCATGAATACATTTATATAAAACTCCAGAATGATATTTATGATGCGAAGTTCTATGGCACGATACTAATTAATATTAGTATATTTTCTGAATGTTTGAATATCTTTGTGTCTGAATATTATTAAAGCTTTGTGGGCATCTTACTAATATATAAAGGGAATCTGAGTGAACAAAACCACTGGAGTCATGTATTCCATATATAAATTTATCAAAAATGCAGGATGCTAGTAACAGATTTAACAGATAATCAAGAGTTGGAAGGGACCTTGTAGGTCATCTAGTCCAACCCCCCCCACCCAAGTGGGAGACCCTACACCATTTCTGACAAATGGCAGTCCAATCTCTTCTTGAAAGTCTCAAGTGATGGTGCTCCCACAACTTCCGAGGAGTTGGTTGATTGGTTGATTGTTCTCACTGTCAGAAAGTTTCTCCTTATTTCCAGGTTAAATTTCTCCTTGTTCAGTTTCCATCCATTGTTCCTTGTCTGGCCTACAGGCGCTTTAGAAAATAGCTTGACCCCTTCCTCCCTGTGGCAGCCCCTCAAATATTGGAAGACCGCTATCATGTCTCCCCTGGTCCTTCTCTTTATTAGACTAGCCAAGCCCAGTTCGTGCAACCGTTCGTTGTATGTTTTAGCCTCCAGTCCCCTAATCATCCTGGTTGCTCTTCTCTACACTTTTTCTAGTCTCAACATCTTTTTTATAATGTGGTGAACAAAACTGGATGCAGTACTCTAGGTGTGGCTTACTAAGGCTTTATAGACTGGTATTAGTACTTCCCTTGATCTTGATTGTATCCCTCTGTTAATACAATTTAGGATTACATTAGCTTTTTTGGCTGCTGTGCACACTGCTGGCTCAAAATAGCTGGTTGTCCACTAAGACTCCAAGATCCTACTGACCTCTTTCAAAACCTCAGTATCCTTTCCTAAATTTACATCCCTTACAATTGAGTCCCCAATTGGCTTCTTTTTTTGGATGTCTTGCTCTTCTTGTGTGACTGGTGCGTAATACCTGATTCACACTTTCTCCTTTCCAAAGTAACTTCTTCTTCTAGGACCATGATCCCTGGCTTACTTGAGTTATCATTATCACAAATACCTTGACCTGTCACTTTAGTGTCCCTATTAAGGTCAGCAAGGGCACTGTATCTGTTATGTTAGGAAACAGCAAAAGCTTTGCATTTATGGTCCACAGCTCTCACCCTGCCAGATCCCACGGTTGTCCATACTGCCCTTTTCCTGTAGGATCTTTGTGGTAGTGGGGGCTGGTAGCATGGCAGCTCAATAGATGGCTGGATTGGGCACTTAATTTCTGCTTGGAGAGCACAGATTAGAGATTCTAGATAGGTAATCTGTCCATGTAGACTGGTAATTTTTTTTACAAAGGGGACAGTATCCAAGTTTAAAAAGAGTACTGCAAAAGACAGCTGTAAAACAAATATTACACTGAACTAAACCAGTCATTTTGAAATAAAATAAAATCACAATCTCAAGCGCACTTACCCTAAATGTCTTATTGGTATTCTTGGTTTATAGTTATATGATTCGTGCACCATTAGGGCTGCTATCTTTCTTCTTTCTACTCACTCTCTGCTTCCTTCACAAGCAACCAGCAGCTCCTCCAACAACCTCTGGGAATTTGAAATGCAATGGAAGCAATTCAAACTGCCTCTCTCTTTTATACTCACCCTCTGCTTCCTTCACAAGCAGCCAGCAGCTCCTCCCACAACATCTGGGAATTTGAAATGCAATCATTCAACTTCAAGTAATTCAGTACAATGGATAAGTACGGTAGTGGCAAGACAGTTGAATGATTATTTAATCAGATCTGAATAGGGCTCAACACAGCCCTGTATAAATCTAATAAACCTTCATCACTGTGAAATTATTACCATGTAAATTCAAGAGGTACAGTATGCCTTGGTCAAAACAAATGTCTGAAGATCTCAATTTAAAAGTAACTGGTGCTTCTTGATCTAGGTAAGGTTTACAAAAACAGTAAAGCTCTGTCAATAAACATATTGTCTTGAAATGGGCAAGATCTAGGAAAATGGTAAATCTTCCCAAAATTGGTAGTGCATTGTTATTTCAACAATTTGAAAAGAGTACCACTATACATACAGGTACATTCTAGTGTTTACATCCTTGGCATCAGAACCAAACTGACTGTTTTTTATGTTTCTCTTCTTGAATTTCCAAGTCATCTCCTGTCCCAAGAAGGAGATAAAAAAAGACAGGTCTGTGACAGCAAATATCTATTTTCTTTGACTATAAATTGCATTTTCCAGATTCCTCTGCAAGAAAAGATGCTTTACATAGAGCTGAAGATGCAATTTTTCTATAGTTAGGCAAAACAAGATGAAGCAGAGAAATCCAGCTGAGTCCAATCCTTAATTTTTTTTCACAGAATCTTGCCAAACTACTGTAAAGCTATAATTTTCTAAGCTAGTTATATCCTAAGACATTCTAGGATGTAATTACCATAAACCTCATATCACCATCTTCAGGACTTCACAGTCTCTTGATCCTGGTCTCTTCCTGGGAAACCTTTAAGTTGAAAAAAAATCTTTCCACAATACTTCTGCAGGCACATCCCATCACAAGCTTACATCCACGGGTAGGATTCAACTGGTGTAACAACCAGTTTGGTGAGCACGCACTTTGCATTTCCAACTCACCTTCTGCTGCAAGCCCTATGTGTAAAACAGCTGATGTGCGGCAATGCACTGTGCCACGCGAATCAGCTGAGTTGGAAATAAAGCACAGACTAGAGTTGGGGCGGGTGGCAGGCCCAACAGCTGATCATTGGAGCAAACCTGTTTGCTCACAGCTGATCTTCAGAGCTACCGGTTTGCCCAAATTGGGCCAAACCAGTAGAATCCTACCCTGCTTACATCCCAGCCATGGTAATACATCTGTTTCTAGAAGATCATTCTAGAGCTGTCATGAGAAGTCAAGGACTAGGCTCAGATAGATAAATGGTGTTCACGTACCAAATAATAAGAAAAGATCAGATTCTGTAGAGTAGGATAAGCTACCTATGATGCAGGTAATTATTTGCAGGAAGGTTAAAATCTTAAGTTTATTTGTCACATTCCTTCATTCTAATGTACTGCTTGTCATTATTTTCTCAGGCTGGTGCTATCTGCACAACTTTTACATAATTGTCTTGTCTGTTCTGGGCTATTTACTTTCCACTTTGCTGGTTTTACCTCTCCCCTATGACAAGGTTTGATGGAAGAGTGATGGAAGGAGTCCAATAACTATATAACCTATGCAAATGCAGCTATAGATTCCATGGTATCTGAGAAAAGACAAACCACAATGCCATTGCACCAATAAGGGGAGAAGAATGCTGTCACATTCTTGTAACATTCTTACTTTCATCTTCGTAAGCTTGTTAATGACAACTCTGAGATTCTTCCTTGAAAAAAGATTTACTTTTGGTTCATGCAGCTGCTAACATATTCTTTTCAACATATACTTTTCACTTTGTGGTTGGTTTATTTTTACCACTAATTGCTTCAGTTTTGTGCTGTGGATTCCATAGAATTGCTCTTGAAGGAATGTATTTGTAAACAGCAAAAGAAATTATATTCTTGCTGCCTCTCCCCAAATAATGGCCAGCTGCAGGATCACCTCTTTGCAAGATATACCATTGTAGTAAGTTTTCTTCTTCCTCATTTCTTTATACCTTACGTGTAGAAAAGGAGCATCTGGCTGACTCTGTCTGGGTTTGGAGTGAGTAATGTGCCTGATTAGAAATTGGAGGGCAAACTGAGAGAATACCAGGCATCTAAATTGCTATGAGAAATTAAGGAAACATTCCAGAAGAAAGCAGTAGCAGAGGGCTAATGCACTATTACATGAAAATTATATAGCTGTAACTATAGAATCATTATTAGCAGAGTTCAATTGAAAAATATACTTTATTTATTTAGCATTACTCTTGATGGCTTACATTGAAATATGCAACATTAAAAAGGACCTTATAAAATTTTAAAAAGAGTTACTGTATATAACAGAGGCTTACCTTTGAATTTTGATGTTTAGAATCATGTCACAAATGATAAAATGTGGTAGGACCTAAAAATTAAAAAAGTTCTACACGTGAAAAGCTTTTTTTACATACAAATAACAACTACCAATAGAAGAATATATATATATTTGTTTTCTGAGGTTCTCGGGTATTTGTATGTGGATCTTTGGTTATTCGGGTTTTCCCGCGTAAGATTGGAAGTATCTAGGCAACGTTTCGATGAAGTCTCATTCATCATCTTCAGGCTTCTGTCTTCAGCTCTGTGCTTCTCAGAGTGATGTGAGCTTGCAGCTGCTTCTTCCTTTTAACTGCTAGTGGGGGTGTGACTTGATTGGGTGGGGGCTTGGCTATGTTCTGATTGGGTGGGGGTGTGTTCTCATTGGTTGGGGGTTTGGCTGTGTTCTGATTGGTTGGGGGGTTGGCCATGTTCTGATTGGCTGGAGGTGTGTTCTGTTCAGGTGGGGGCTTGGTTGTGCTCAGGTTGGTCTTAGTTACTGGGGGATTTGAGCTGGTGAGCTGTGATCTTGCTGTTTGGCTTCGAGTTCGTGGTCGTGCTGCATCTTCATGGTGGGGGGCCAGTTCGCTTCATGTATGGCTCAGAGGGGTTTGAAGTGGATAGTGATGCAGCTGCAGTGCGGCTTCTGGTCTGTGGTCGTGTCTCATCTTCTGTGTGGGTGTGAGTCTGCTTTTTACGTGGAAGTGTGGTGGTGGCATCTTGTGTGGCCCTCGTGGGTGTGGGTCTGGTGTCATTCATCATGTTAGGTAATCGTCTGTTCATGAGGGCGGGTTTCCAAATGGCTGGTAAGCGGGAGGTGTCATCTCTTTTATTCATGCTGTGTGGGCGTTTTTCTATCTCTATGGCTTCTCTGATTATTCTGTTGTTGAAGTGTTCGGTTTTGGCGATAGTTCTGGTATTTTTAAAGTCAATCTCATGTCCTGTGGCTTTGAGGTGTTGGACCAGGGAAGAGATCGGTTCTTCTTTTTTGATTGAGTTCTTATGTTCTTCAACGCGTGCACTTATTCTTCTGTTAGTTTGTCCAATGTATGTGGTGGGGCAGGCGGTGCAAGGGATTTCGTATACTCCTTGGTTTTCTAACTCGATTTTGTCTTTAGGGTTTCTTAGGATGGTGGATATTTTTCTGTTTGTGCAGAATGCTGTTTTAATGTTGTGTTTTTGGAGGATCTTGCTGATTTTGTCTGTAGTGCCTTTTATATATGGGAGGAGGGCTTTGCCATTCTCTTGTTCTCTGTCTTGGATTTTGGTTGGGGTTTCTTTTTGGATTAGGTGGGTAATCTTCTTTCTTTGGAATCCATTGGCTGTTAGTACGTTGGTGAGAGTGTTTAGTTCGGTTTTTAGGTGTTGTTCATCAGCTAAGCATTTTGTTCTGGAGATGAGTGTCTCAGCTACGGAATTGATCTGTGCTGGGTGGTGGTGTGAGAGTGCATGTAGATAGCGGTTTGTATGTGTTTTCTTCTGGTAGATGGTGTGTCCTAGGGAGCCATTGGGTTTTTGTATACCAAGACATCTAGGAAGGGAAGTTGATTGTTAGCTTCTGTTTCCATGGTGAATTGTATTTTGGGGTGTAGGCTGTTGAGGTGTGTGAGGAAGTTGTTCAGTTTTTCTTTCCCGTGTGGCCAGATTATGAAGGTGTCATCTACGTATCTGAGCCAGAGTTTGGGTTTGTGATCATATTTTTCTAGAGCTTGTGTTTCAAAGTGTTCCATGTAGAGGTTTGTGATGACAGGTGAGAGGGGTGATCCCATGGGTGCTCCTTCTATTTGTTTGTATTTTTGTCCATTGTAGGTGAAGTATGTATTGGATAGACAGTGGTTGGTCAGATCTAGGATGTGCTGCGGGGGGTTGTATTTGTTTTGGATGGCTGTCAAGGCTTCTTTTATTGGCACTTGGGTGAAGAGGGGTATGACATCGAAGCTCACTAGTAGGTTGCTGGGTTGTAAGTTTTGTTTCTTTATGATCTCGATGAACTGGAATGAGTTTCTTACATGTGAGTTGATGGATTCTGCATAGGGCTGTAGTTGTTTGGTGAGAAATTTGGCTAGGTTTTGTAGAGGTGAGCCTATGGAGCTGACTATTGGTCTAAGTGGAGTTCCTTCTTTGTGTATCTTGGGGAGACCATAAAGCTTAGGGCATCTGGATGATTTCTCTCTGGGTATGATTCTTTGCTGGATTTCTTCACTGATGGGGGAGGCTTTTATTTTGGATCTGGTGGTTTTTTCTAGGTAGGTGGTGGGGTCTGTCTTTAGGGGTTTGTATGTGGGGTCTAGGAGTAGGTTGGTTAACTTGGTTTGGTAGTCAGATGTGTTCATAACCACTGTCGCGTTGCCCTTGTCTGCTGGTAGGATTATTATGCTGGTGTCTTCTTTCAGGTTATGTAGTGCAGTTTGTTCTTCTTTGGATAAGTTGCTTTTGGGTGGTTTGCTAGTGCAGAGGATGTTGGTGATTTCGAGTCTGATTCTATTAGCATCATCAGGGTTGGTTTTGGTCAGGCTGGTTTCAACTCCGCATATGATGGTTTCTGTGGGGGTGTGTTTGGGAGCGACAGCAAAGTTGAATCCTTTTGAAAGGACCTTGGTTTCGGCTTCGGTGAGGATCTTGTCTGAGATGTTGTGCACTGTTTGTTTCATGTGTGGCTGTGAGGGGGGGGGGAGTTGGTTTCTGGCGTTGTTGTAGTTTTCTGAGTTTGTTGGTGTGTGTGTCTGTCTTGAGGGTGGTCTGTGTTTCGGCTCTCCAGACAGCGAGTTGTTTGGATTTGTCCCAAAGTAAGGGGTGAATCTTGTTGCTGAGTCTGAGGTGAAGTGTGAGGAGATCTTTGTTGATTTGGTCTAGGAGAAATCTTTTTGTGTGAAGTTCATTTCTAATTAGGGCCAATTCTGTTCTTTTTAGGATGCGTTTGGTGGCTGCTGTGTTGGTGTGGAATTTCAATTGGAAGCTTGTGGGAATTAAATTTTGATCTCGGCAGTTGCATAGGAATGCGAGGTCACATAAAATGGAAGCTCTTTGGACTTCAAGTTTTTCATAAGTCCTGGTCAGATGGTGGGTTTCCTCCCGTAGAGGTGCAATATTTGTTTTCTGAGGTTCCGGGTATTTGTATGTGGATCTTTGGTTATTCGGGTTTTCTCCCGCGTAAGATTGGAAGTATCTAGGCAACGTTTCGATGAAGTCTCATCCATCATCTTCAGGCTTCTGTCTTCAGCTCTGTGCTTCTCAGAGTGATGTGAGCTTGCAGCTGCTTCTTCCTTTTAACTGCTAGTGGGGTGTGACTTGATTGGGTGGGGGCTTGGCTGTGTTCTGATTGGGTGGGGGTGTGTTCTCATTGGTTGGGGTTTGGCTGTGTTCTGATTGGTTGGGGGTTGGCCATGTTCTGATTGGCTGGAGGTGTGTTCTGTTCAGGTGGGGGCTTGGTTGTGCTCAGGTTGGTCTTAGTTACTGGGGGATTTGAGCTGGTGAGCTGTGATCTTGTTGTTTGGCTTCGAGTTCGTGGTCGTGCTGCATCTTCATGGTGGGGGTCAGTTCGCTTCATGTATGGCTCAGAGGGGTTTGAAGTGGATAGTGATGCAGCTGCAGTGCGGCTTCTGGTCTGTGGTCGTGTCTCATCTTCTGTGTGGGTGTGAGTCTGCTTTTTACGTGGAAGTGTGGTGGTGGCATCTTGTGTGGCCCTCGTGGGTGTGGGTCTGGTGTCATTCATCATGTTAGGTACTCGTCTGTTCATGAGGGCGGGTTTCCAAATGGCTGGTAAGCGGGAGGTGTCATCTCTTTTATTCATGCTGTGTGGGCATTTTTGTATCTCTATGGCTTCTCTGATTATTCTGTTGTTGAAGTGTTCGGTTTTGGCGATAGTTCTGGTATTTTTAAAGTCAATCTCATGTCCTGTGGCTTTGAGGTGTTGGACCAGGGAAGGGGACGTAAAAAGCAGACTCACACCCACACAGAAGATGAGACACGACCACAGACCAGAAGCCGCACTGCAGCTGCAGACTAACACTATACAGAAGCCTGATGATGGCAGATGAGATTCTGCTGAAACGTTGCTACAACTTTAAAAGAACAACTACAATGACGTGGGAAAATAACCGAACAAAGCCGAATGCCATACATACATACATACATACATACATACGTACGTACGTACGTACGTACGTACGTATGTATGTATGTATGTATGTATGTATTGGTTGTGTTCTTGCAGATATTTCTTATGCAACTAGGTAACATCATCAGTGCTTAAGAAAAAAAAAGGTTTTCTCACTGTTTATATTCAAGTGGCTTATCCTGTCAGTGTTGGTAGAAGTATTCTTGGTAGTTACTTGATTAGATTGTTGGTTACTATTTATTTGTACCTTGGTTTGTATATTGTTTCCTGCTTGATCGTTGGTCTATGATAAATTTTGGTTTTAATATCTGCTTACCTGGGTGTTGATTGCTGGCAAGAAGGTGCTTTGGTCTTGGCTGTGAACAACTAATTCACAAACTTACAAGGTTGAGAAATGCTGATGGCAATTATTATGCAATCATTGTGACTATCCTTTCTTTATTAACATCTGAAATAGTTGCTCAGGATTTATTTGCTTATTTAAGGAACTTATATGGCCACTAATTTCATATAGAAATTTATTCTGCAGAAGAGATAAGATTGCTAATATAAGATAATAATGGTGAGAAACAGCTGTTTGGTTTAACTTCTTTATACTCCAATTACCTTTTTGTGAGGTCTACATTGTGGGGGAAAATTGTTCACAGGAAGTAGCACCAAATTTTGCAAATAATTTTTTTCCCTTTTGAATATGTATAAATTTCCTGTGACAATTTAGCATCTGATATGATCACATGCTAAATACATTACAATGTATTCTAGTAGAAAAAAATATTCTGTCATTTTTACTTATTTAGGCTTATCACTACTTTACCTCCTAGGAATCCATTTCCTCATTATGTTATTAGGTAAAAGTTTAGTGATTCATTCATTTTAGTCATGACTATACAAAGGAATTTCTTGATCGACTGCCTCTTCCAACACACTGACAATTCAATTATCTTTTCTTCATACTTCAATCAAATGAGTCTTTTATTAAAGCAAATGTATGCCCTTAGTTAAAGAGCTATTTCTGTCTTCATATGTATAATATTACTTCTAATTAGTTGAATGCTGGACTAACCATTTTTACTTCTTTGCTCTTTAAATATAAACATAGTAGAGGATGAATAAAGTTGTGGCATATGCGTACATATTCCATTAAATGTAAAATATCAGTTATGATTAGCATAACAAACTGTAAATCAAAGCAAAGTGATGATCAACATCATATAACAACATCAAACAAAGCTTAAACTTAGTTTCATTAGTTTTATTCCATATATTAAATTTAGCTTTCATTTTTTATAGATAAGCTATTTTTGAGTCTTCTTTCATCATGTATAAATTGAACAGTTGTACACAAAATGGCTCTTGATAAAATAGCAGAGATTTCATTCTGATCTTCTTTAGTCCCCTTTATACCCCTAACCCTAATCCTTGCCCCTTATTCACATAATTTTATAATGTTATTTAATTTCTATAATTTATGATATAGACTTTGAAGTGATAAAAGCACTTTGTCACCATTTTAGATTTGTTTAGTTTATTTCTCCAGTTTTATGCCCATTCAAATGTGCAAATATAAAATTTAGCGGAAAAGCAAAAAGAGAATGTTAAGGATATACACCCTAGCAGAATCTGCACGGCAGTCAGGCGGGCCGGCAAATATGTGAGACAAATGTTTTTGTAGCTTACACTCAGTAAAACAGATACACTGTGCTAGTTAAATAGTTTATTCCAGCAAGATTTTTAGCATAGTCAAAAACAGTCCATATATCATTTATTAGTTCATCCGGGGATAATTCAGTTGCAAAGTCCAGTGTCGAAAAAGAGGTCAGTTAACTTACAAATATCAGTCCATTAATATATCTTCTCGCAGTAGAGATATGAAGAAGTCAAACCTCCTTTCTTCCTTCAGCAACAGCAGAGAACACGCAGTTATCACACCATCAATCCATCATCGTCAGCAAGCAATCCAGTAAGCCAGCAATCAGTCAAGTTCTCTTGCTCCCTCTTATGGCGATTTTACAACCGCACCCAAAATTACATGCTTTGCAGTTTAAAGTGACACACACTTAAACTCACTATCATAGTTTATATATATTATTTTACCCAAACTACGTTAGGTAACCATGTTATTCCTAACAGAGAAATATCAAGTTACAGGTAAAACACTGCATAAAATAAAGTTTGGATTCAGCAATAATTATGTAGATTCATTTGTAATATGGTGTCAGAGGAGCACCTGTGATAGACGAGTGCTAAGGCAGGACTTTCCTGAGACCCTCCCTCACTCTCATTATACAGGTAATCCTCAAGTTAAGAATGTAATAGAGCCTGCCAATTACATTCCTAACCCAAGGATTTGTTCGATTGAATCATTTTAAATGAATGTGATCACTCCCTGCTTTCCCCAATGCATTTATTAATTGAATGTGTGGTTCATTAAATGCACATGAGGTATCTCAGAGTGGGGAAGAACATGTGGGGCCTAGTGCCTGAGCAGGTCATCCAAGGCCTCCCCAATCCACTGAGATACCTCATGCTCCCAGGGGTCCCTACAATTGCTTTCCTCCCATCCTGCCCTGCCAGGTTTCCACAGACTGGACCTGCTTTGCTAGCATCCCAGATTCACTAACTCCTACACCCCCCATTTCCCATGGATTACTTACTTTTTGAAGATCTCCAGCCTCCAGGAGAGGCTGACCTACTGGCAGAGAAGCCAAATGGTTTTATTCAGATAATGGTAAAGCTGTAAGAACATGAAATCTAAGGAAAACATTTTCACCAGCTTCTGATAAGAGACTTTGGCTTGAGGCCTTTGGTAGGAGAAAAAGCCTCTGCTTCAGGGATTGAGGCAAGGAGCTTGCTTCCTTTGTCTCATCGGGCTGAACAGCAAACCCCTTGTTGATTGGCTGCCATTCCCTAATCCCCAAATCTGCTCATTCGAACTGGCCAGTCAGCAGCAAGCAGGACGATGCTCCTTGCCAGCCAGACTGGACCCAAACTAAGGCTGCATGCCCTCATGGCAGAGAAGCTGGTCTTTTATTCAGATGAGGAAACCTGTTTACCTTACATCTTATGTTCTTACAGCTTCATGGGCTTCTGAATAAAAGACTTTGGCTTCTCTGCCATGTAGGCCAGCCTCTTCTGGAACTCTTCAAAAAGTAAGTGCAGTATATCCATTTTCTTTGTCATTGAAAGGAAGTGTTTACACTTTTCTGTGAAAAACTAAATAAATAAACAATAAATTAAGGACTTTGAATATTATATACCATATACTGTATATTTTATAAAGCCCTCCAAAAAGAAATATAAAAGAGAGATGGAACTCAGATGATTTTAATGTTACAATCTTCTTGGAAACTTTTGAAAAAATATTTTTGCCAACCTACAAGTTTTAAATGAGAAAAAATAGTAAAATGTTTATGGATTTATAACAATTGCATTGTTACACAATGTCATTGTTCTTCTGAAATTATTTTTCTTTGGTGATAACCTTTCAAGAAATCACCATTTTGTGATTTGTCTGGTTATTAGTGACTACATACAGTTTTTTTGTTTAACTAATTTATTTTTATGCTTCTTTCAGTGGGAAGAAATAAGTGGTGTTGATGAGAACTATACTCCAATCAGAACTTACCAAGTCTGCAACGTCATGGACCACAGTCAAAACAATTGGTTAAGAACAAATTGGATACCACGCAATTCAGCTCAGAAAATCTATGTGGAACTCAAATTTACTCTGAGGGATTGTAACAGTATTCCATTGGTTCTGGGCACCTGTAAAGAAACTTTTAATTTGTATTATATGGAATCTGATGATGACCATTCTGTCAAGTTCAGAGAACACCAGTTTATAAAGATTGATACCATTGCTGCCGATGAGAGCTTTACTCAGATGGATCTTGGGGATCGGATTCTTAAGCTCAATACAGAAGTTCGTGAAGTGGGACCTGTGAGCAGGAAAGGATTTTATTTGGCTTTTCAAGATGTGGGTGCATGTGTGGCCTTAGTATCAGTGCGAGTGTACTTCAAAAAATGCCCTTTTACTATAAAGAACCTGGCCATGTTTCCAGATACAGTACCTATGGATTCCCAGTCACTAGTGGAAGTGCGAGGCTCCTGTGTTAATCATTCCAAAGAGGAAGACCCACCCAAGATGTACTGCAGTACTGAAGGAGAATGGCTAGTACCTATAGGGAAGTGCTTGTGTAATGCCGGCTATGAAGAAAGAGGCTACGCCTGCCAAGGTAATATAATGATTTAAACTATTTTTCAACAGGAACACACCACGTCAGGAAGTAAGGAACGCAATTGTCCACAAATAGCTGGGTCATCATGAGCAAGACCTTTCTCTGTAGTACACCCGAACTATTATATACCTTTAAAAATAGAGCATATATTTGCTATGCTTTAGGAGTAGTATAGTGGGGATTAAGTATTAGAAAACCATGAATGAAGAAAAGATAGATTCGGTGCCATTGTAAAAGCAGTTTGGACCGCTGTGTGCTTTGGGGCCATTAATTTCAACCCTGAACTGATCCTAAGGCACTAAAAATTTTCCATGACTGTTACTTGAGCTCCTTGGTGTTAAAAGCAGGTGAAAGGACAAGCATATTGTGAATTGTTACACAAATTAGTTTAGCCAGTTGCTGTAGTATTTAAGGTACCAGGCTAGAAATCAGTAGATCAGGAATTCTAGTCCCACCTAATACACAAAGCACTTTGTACCCTTTGGTCAGTCTGTCACAACTGTAGGAGTGAGGCAACAGTAAATCACTTTTGAAAAACTGTGTCAAGAAAACTGCAAGGACTTTTCCAGATAGTTTCCAGGAGTCAAAAACTTATTCAAAGGCATGCATTAATAAAAAACAAAAACAAATAATATTCTATTTCAGAATAGAATTCTTGCATCTGTTTCTCGACCACATTTTCCCCATATTTTTATTTACATACTTTTCTTTTAGACCTATTTGCCTGGTACTTTTTTCTTTTTTTAAAAAGTATTTATCTATTTCCTATTCAAGGCATTAAATCTAACTGCATCAGTCATTTCCCCTTTTCTTAATGATGGTCATGTCCAAAAATATTTCCTGGGACTCTATTCCCTGGGGTGCAGAGCATTTTCTGCTAATGTACCAGATTACAGATATTGAACAATGCAGCTTATTTAATATTGTGATTATGATTTTTTTGTTTTTGTTTTGTGTCTTCAAAAACATAAATGAATAAGCTTATTTTGTTAATCTTCAGTGAAACACAGTAAATTTAAATAGAATCATTTAAAGCTTAAAATTAATGTAAAAAGAAAATTTATATTAGATATATAAATATACAGTATATTTATTTATATATAAACTTATATTTTAGCACAAATCTTACATTTTATATAAAATATATTGCTGTTTGTGCCTGTGTTCTTAAAATGAAGTTGAGTGATTTCAGTTTGTTTTTAATCTAGATTGTGTATGGGGTAAATGTGAAAGGAGTTTTTAACTAGTGCTAAGGACAGAAATTCTCCAGCATTTTTGGTGTCAATTCTCAATAAACGTTGTAAAATAAAAATATTTCAGAAATTATTTGAAAGGATAATGGAGTTTGTGGGAAGTTTTTAAGAGAGGAACTGAGTTTTCTTGCACTGGTTTATATGATTAAAGGGTGGATATCTTTTCTTTAAACCTTATCTCCAGCAGCCTGAACTTTTCCAAGAGAAAGTTCCCATCACAAAAATACCTTCCATTGGATTTTTTCACTAGTAGAATCCTGCTTTTGAGACATTACTGGAGAAAGCCAGCAATTATGGAGAAATTTAAAGAATGCTTTTAACCAATGCATATATTCACATGCCCAACTTTTAGCCATTTGATGTTAAACAATTATTTCCTATAGTGTTTATTTTATTTTCTCCACTCTCTTTGCTTACTGTTTTTATGGATAAAAATAAAACTAATTGAAGATTTTTCTGTCAAATGTATACAGCAAGCATGGAAAGTCCATCCTGGAATGAGACTCCTTCTATAGAGAAAGGGATAAAATCCATACTTCCATATGTGCAGTCCAGTATGCATCAGATTCCCATGACTGAAATTTACATTTGAGAAATTATTCTCCTGTTTATTCAAATGGCAGTTCATTCCAGTTACATTTTTAAAGTGAAACCTGAAGACTGGGGATAAGAAATGCTGTAGAAATTGCTTTCATAAGTGTTATATATATTTTTAAAATGTTCAGTTCTAGGATCCAAAAGTAGATGAAGACATGTGATTTCAAACCATTTGAATTTTTTTCTCAGTGAGGTTTTTTCATCAAAAAAGACTAATTGTAAGGACAAAGTAAAGTTTTGATAAGGCAGTCCCACTGAAAGTAACAACTTTGTTCAAGCATTTATTTATTTTAAATGTCAGCACAAATTAAGACAGACGGATATTGTCTTAAATCAGGAGTGTCAAACTTACAGCCCACTGGCCAGATGCATTGCATGCAAGCCATCCCCATCCCAGCTCTGCAAAAAATGTTGTGATATATCACGTGACAGCAATGTGACACCTTGAATTTGACACCCATGTCTTAGGTGTTTATATTACTAGAAGAATAATATTTTTAGACACTGTATATGTGTGTCATGTTTGCAGATGTGAATCAGGAAGATTATGTGTTTTTGAACAATTATTATTTATTAAGAAAATTTATATGGCCATCATCTCACTCTTGGTGACTCCAATTGGTTTGCAAGGAAAAAAAACCCAGTACAGAAACCAATAACCCCATCCCTATTAAATATAAGACAAAATTAGATTCTGACTCTGCAGTAGTTTCTTGCATCTAATTATATTTTCCTGTTTTCTTTGATTGCCATCCTATTTTGTTTCCATCAAGGAGAGCATTGAAGTAACATAACAATAGCAAAAGTGACAAGATAATCAGAATGCTTTTATTTTATCTACAATATTCTGCTGTCCTGACAGCTTTTGTCAAAGCCCAAATTTGTCAAATATTTTCACCAGTGTAATTTAAGTGGCTCCTTAAAGGCAGTTGGTAATCCAATCACCAAATTGTTCTTGACATCAGTAATCTGGGAATCTCTCTCTCTCTCTTTCTCCGTCCCTCCCTTCCTTTCTTCCTTGTCAATGTGGCCAAGAATGGTTTCTTCTGTGCAGTGATCTCTAAATTTGACAAAATTAAATTTGAATTTCTGGATGCAGATCAGGCAATCAGTGGATAAACAATAATCTCACTAATGTATGAAAATGATCATGAGACAGCACTATTATGTAGATCATGAATTTAGGAAAAATAAGATCATCTGAAAAATTTGCCATTAACTCTTACATACACTGTTCATGTATTTCCTCGACAGAGAACAGAATTTGTAAAATCTGAATTTCTAGTAATAGTTTAAATCATGTTTATATAATTTCAATGAGTTACTAAAAATTCTGTACACTATGAAACAATGTGGAAAAAAGAAATATAAGATTCAAATTACACTCTAACTTCTTCATGGCTTGATAAATCAGCTTTTCAGATTCCTTTTGAGAATGGAACATTGTGTTTAATTGAAATTGAAGACATAGGGTAAACATAAAACTTATTCTGAAATTCATGTATTACAAATTTAAAATATTACATTTTTATGTCATGCTTATTTTTAAAGACCATTTAATTTGGATTTATAGCAGTTACTCAATCAACATAGCTGACATGTTATGTTTAAAAATAAACTCTGGGGTTTTGTTCCTGGTATTTACAGATGACAACCTAATTTGTACAGATATCAAAGATCTGAGAGAAATATATGCTTTTGAGGACAAGCTATTATTAATTGGTTCAGTCTTCATTCAGCTTCAATCCAGCACAGAAACTGCTTTAGAACGTAATATTCAGTATCTGTGTTATAAAATATTTTTTATACATAGCCTGTGTATTCATTTTATAAAATAAAGAGAACTGCTAGATTCATTTTACTTGTAAAAATCTCCAAAGAATTTGGAACTTGTTAACAGTTCACAGACAAAATCTTTACTATAGACAGGTTTAAAACATACATGATTACAATATCAAAGTAACATATTGAATATTGGTTTTCAGAACAACTATTTAAAAGTCTATCCTCCTGTCTGATGTTAAAGCAAAACAAGTAATGGGAATTTATATATATATATATTCAAGATAGAGTCATTTCCAAAAGAGGGCATGTTTTCTGAAATACATATATTTTGAATAAATATGTCAAAATAATTTAAATAACTATTTGGATTAGCTTAAAAATTAATTTAGTCAGTCATTGCTATTCAGCTATACAATGTAGTCTGATGAAATTTTTATAATCAGCAATAGCAAAGTAGTAGCATTGAGACTTCTATACTGCTTCATAGTTCTTTTTAGCACTCTAAGCAGTTTACAGAGTCAGCACATTGCTCCCAACAATCTGGGTCTTAATTTGACCAATCTAAGAAGGATGGAAGGCTGAGGATAGAATCTTGAGGTAGTTCAGTTAAATATTTCCTACTGGACAATTAGCAAAATTCACTAAGTGATCATTTCATTATTTGTTTGTTTGTTTGTTTGTATCCCACAAATAACTCAAAGTGGTTAACATATTCAACATCCCTTTCTCCTCCTATTTTCCCCACAATACCAACCCTGTGAAATGGGTTGGCCTAAGAGAGAGAAAGTGTCTGGCCTAAAGTCACCTAGCTGGCTTTCATGACTAAGTCTGTACTTGAACTCAGAGTCTCCTGCTTTCTACCCTGCTTTCTATTTGGAATCCAAAATGTTGAATCATAGAATAATTACCACTTAAATGTATATATAAAACAATATAACATATACATTTAATTAATATATAACATCTTGTATCACATTGTATGCATTGATGCTTTTGAAGATAAGCTGAAACATTGGTAAAGATAAAATAAAAATTTTGAAATATTCTTTAAGGGTTACCTTACTGTGGTTTTGATTATTTCTATTATCTGGTTTCTATTTATGTTTAATAATAAGAAAAATTAATTTAGTAGCTCCATTGCAGCTAGAAATAAAAACATTTTATGTTACTAATTTTAATAGTATTAGTTTTTATCATGCTTATTTTAATATATATCTTCATCAGTACATGAATGAGTAGTAGGTATGAATGGTAAAATTGTGTTTTGAGGGAAGGCATTTATCTAGATTTATGATTGCCTTTGATAGATGGTTTGGTTTCATTGTGAATTATTGGAATTCTGGTTTCTACAAAACCAGATGTAGCATCAGTAAATGTCTTTCCATTTATACAGCAGAAACATTCATAAAGGCATGAAAACCAAGTGAATAGTATGATTAGTCATTGTTCTTCTTATACCACATTTAAATTGTTAGTTTGTAGAAACTATTTTTAATTGTTTATTTAAAATATTTACATTATACCTGTCATATAATACCTGCATTAATTATATTTTGATTCTCTGACTGGTTGTTTCCTCTGTTCTGCTTATGCTTACAGCTAATAGGGTAGCTGGTTAGTTCAAGGATGACATATATAATACACTGCTCAAAAAAATAAAGGGAACACAAAAATAAGACATCCTAGATCTGAATGAATGAAATATTCTTATTAAATACTTCGTTCATTATATAGTTGAATGTGCTGATAACAAAATCACACAAAAATTATCAATGGAAATCAAATTTGGCAACCCATGGAGGTCTGGATTTGGAGTTACACTCAAAATTAAAGTGGAAAAAAACACTACAGGCTGATCCAACTGTGATGTAATGTCCTTAAAACAAGTCAAAATGAGGCTCAGTAGTGTGTGTGGCCTCCACGTGCCTGTATGACCTCCCTACAATGCCTGGGCATGCTTCTGATGAGGTGGCGGATAGTCTCCTGAGGGATCTCCTCCCACACCTGGACTAAAGCATCCCCCAACTTCTGGACAGTCTATGGTGCAACGTGGCATTGGTGGATGGAGCGAGACATGATGTACCAGATATGCTCAATTGGATTCAGGTCTGGGGAACGGGCGGGCCAGTCCATAGCATCAATGCCTTCGTCTTGCAGGAACTGCTGACACACTCCAGCCACATGAGCTCTAGCATTGTCGTGCATTAGGAGGAACCCAGGGCCAACCGCACCAGCATATGGTCTCACAAGGGATCTGAAGATCTCATCTCAGTACCTAATGGCAGTCAGGCTACTTCTGGTGAGCACATGGAGGGCTGTGCGGCCCCCTAAAGAAATGCCACCCTACACCATTACTGACCCACTGCCAAACCAGTCATGCTGGAGGATGTTGCAGGCAGCAGAACATTCTCCACGGCATCTCCAGACCCTGTCACGTCTGTCACATGTGCTCAGTGTGAACCTGCTTTCATCTGTGAAGAGCACAGGTCCCAGTGGACAATTTGCCAATCTTGGTGTTCTCTGGAAAATGCCAAACCTCCTGCACGGTGTTGGGCTATAAGCACTACCCCCACCTGTGGATGTCGGGCCCTCATACCACCTTCATGGAGCCTGTTTCTGACCATTTGAGGAGCCACATGCACATTTGTGGCCCGCTGGAGGTCATTTTGCAGGGTTCTGGCAGTGCTCCTTCTGTCCCTCCTTGCACAAAGGCGGAGGTAGCAGTCCTGATGTTGGGTTGTTGCCCTCCTACGGCCTCCTCCACGTCTCCTGATGTACTGGCCTGTCTCCTGTAGCACCTCCATGCTCTGGACACTATGCTGACAGACACAGCAAACCTCCTTGCCACAGCTCGCATTGATGTGCCATCTTGGATGAGCTGCACTACCTGAGCCACTTGTGTGGGTTGTAGACTCCGTCTCATGCTACCACTAGAGTGAAAGCACCGCCAGCATTCAAAAGTGACCAAACCAGCAGCCAGAAAGCATAGGAACTGAGAAGTGGTCTGTGGTCACCACCTGCAGAACCACTCCTTTATTGGGGATGTCTTGCTAACTGCCTCTGCTTTCCACCTGTTGTCCATTCCATTTGCACGACAGCATGTGAAATTGATTGTCAATGAGTGTTGCTACCTAAGTGGACAGTTTGATTTCACAGAAGTGTGATTGACTTGGAGTTACATTGTGTTGTTTAAGTGTTCCTTTTATTTTTTTGAGCAGTGTAGCTATTAACAGGTTTTGATTAAGAGCTATTATATAAATAGGTATGTTCTAATGATCAATGAAAATGCAGTAAAGTTATTTCATTTTGAACTGAAAGTGGTTTCTTTAATAATTAAAAGAGTGTGTGTTGCTCATGTTCACATGCATTGGAAAACACAACTTTTAAAGTGCTTTCCATAATCTTAATCATTACTATATCTATGTTAATATGAACTGGGGCCTAAGATATATAGCTGATTTTTTTTTGTTTTTTGCAATTGTGGAGCCTCCCTTTAAGTTGTGATTTCAACAAATTTGTAATATTGTTTTGAGATTGTAAAATAATTCAGAATAGTTTCAAAAATAAAGAACAGCAATTATGGTGGTGGTGGTGATTATGATGATGGTTGTAATGCTCACCTAAACTTTTCAATATTAGTGTCATGGTCCTGTGCATTTTGCATCATTACCCTGCCTTTTCCATAGGTTTGTTGTCCTTCCCAATACAAATATTGCCTATTCTATTGTAAATCTAACACTTTTATAAGTGTCATTAATAGAATGAACTTTACTGAATCTGTCTGATGATTCATTTATCAGATTCTTTGATAAAAGCATTTATAGTCAGTATACCCATAAGAATCTCAAATATCAGATGTTTTGCAAAGCTATTAATTTGAACATTATTATCAATTATTGCCAAGTAGTTTTTGAAACATTTCTTCAAAACTCTTTCTTTTTCTTTATGATGTACTTTGTAGTTTTAGATATTACAAGTTTAAAAAGAAAAGACTGATATGAATAACGAGATAGTGCCTATGAAAATGATGAGGTTATGAGCCATGTGGTTGGTTAGAAACAAGTCAACATGTGTACAGAATTAAGATGAGGGTGAGTGTCATATTAGTTTTTCAGATTTGGCATAAGGAATTATCACAATCTTTCATTTGAAAATTAAATATAAATAAATGGAATTATGGGTGCTCCCTGAGTTTGATTGCTTGCAGATGTTCATTATCCAACTAGAAATCATCATTATTGCTGGTGACTGTGACTATGAGGATTGCTCTATATTTATATATAGTAGCCTGCACTGTCAGTTTTGGTGAGAGTGTACTTGGAACATCTTTTATTAGAGTATTGCTTTCTTTTTGATTGTTAATTCTGACTTAGCTGAGTGAAAAGAGCAATATAAATCTGTCCACAGATTTTTGTATTTTGGAATTCAGTTTGTAAATGTTTTAAACTAGCATGGAATTCTATTTTCCTGTTAGTTTATTATTTATTTTTACATATTTTTTCAATATATGTAAAATATATATTGACTCTTGATGATGAATGTAGCTTTTCTTTTATGTTCACTGAAAGCATTTGCACCAAGACAAATTCCTTGTGTGTCCAATCACACTTGGTCAATAAAGAATTCTATTCTGTTCTGTTCAAAAGCTTTTCTTTTCTTATTTTTATATATGGTACAGATCAAGACCATACATTTATAAAATGAAAGTTTTCAAAATATGTTTCTTGGAGGGATGTCTATGTTTTCTTTTTAAATCTTCCATAAAAGTAAATATAATTGATCCTTGACAGAAAATAAGTTTTTCCTACAACAGTTCTCATCAACATTAATATTCTAACTTAATTTCAATAAAATTTAGATTGATTTAAATTATAAAATTTTAAAGCTTGGCAACTCCAGTAAACAAAATGATCTGGACCTGAGATTAGCTGAAGTTTGGATGTGATAAGTCAGTGGGGTGGGATTCAGAACGTATTTCTTAGAGATCCCATTGCCATCAGCATGTTGAAAATTAAAATAGAGCAAGATTCAATTAAGATGCACCTCTGCCTAAATTTGAGTATAGTCAGATTTAGTCCTTGGGTGCCTAGCATTTCAGTAGTCCTTTTCCAAGTTCTTTGCCTGTTTGTTTTGGCTAGCAAAGAAAATTGTCAACACATTTTTGTGATTGGTCGAACAATGCCTTTTAGTTTAAGAAAGAATTTATTGACCTCTGTTTCATTTTATTTTTTCTAGTAAGTGACTTTGAGTTAGCCTGCAATTCTGAACATAGAAGTTCACATAGAACTTACCTGGAAATGATTTCTGGGTATTCAGTACAGAAATACACTGTTCCTGAGCCCAATGTCCATCAAAACTGAATGAGAATTAGCAATGATGATGGAAATGTATTAATTATGGAAAAAGTAGAATTTCTGTATTCAAAAACAAACTGAAAATATAGCCATTACTTCTTTGTAATGAGATATACCACAGATTTGTATAATAATCATTTCTAAAAGGTCAGTGCAATTGTTTGGCTTGCTGTCTTAATACCAGACATGTCTATCGTCCAAATTCTTTCATAATTAGGGATTACTGTGTAGTGTATCAGTTCTACATCACCCAGGAAGCATACCATCACTTATTTAAGACATCACTGCAAGAAAGTCATCATTATCTCCTGATAGTAAGAGATTTAATAAAAATAGATTGAAATAAAATAATTTATATTTGACAAGATACTGCATGCTATGAGATGATGAAATATGGTACAATCCAAATTAAAATTATGCTAAAATTCCTTAAAGGCATTTCCTCTCAAAGCTGATGGAAAAAATGTGTTACAATTTGCATTTTATCTTATGCTCTGCCCTCTTTACTTTTTATTCCATATTGTTTTGAACTAATTACAGTTGCTGCTAATGAAAAAGCATTGGCTTACAAAAAGTTTCCATGTTTTCCTAGTTAGTTTTCTAAAGATATATAAGAAGTCTGCCTAGCATATTTGCAAAATAATAGGGTAAATCAATTTGAATATTTTTACCAGTGGTCTTACTGTCAGATTTCTTCACCATTTTCCAACTTGTATATTTCAAATAAGAAAAATCAAGTTAAGGAATGTTAGAAGAATTTGTGTCAGATGGTGCTCCATTCAAAATCCAAGAAAGAAATACTTAGACTCCATTAATTAGAGAAAATATATCTTTTACTGGAAGTCAAGTGGTAGCAACAAAAGAATTCTGAATCTGACAAAATGAGCGCGTAAATCACATATATAAAGTGATGGCAACATTCCCACCCCAATAGTTCAGTTGGTTCATCCAATTAAAAGTTGTGTATATGATCATGTGGGCATCTCCAGGTGGTGATGAGGCCTCTGTCCATTGACCTTGACATATTTTGATAAAGAGTTGTGGCTGAGCATAGCATAGGGTAGAAGCCTAAGCAAGAACTCCCCCCCAGTATTGGAGTAAACCCAGTACTACTATGTACCGAATTGTTATATGCCACCTCAGCAAATGGCAGTAGGTCAGCCCAATCATCTTGCTGATAATTTATATAACATCTAAGATACTGTTCCAATACCAAGTTAGTCCTCTCACAAGCCCTTGGCAGAGCCCAATAACTTCAGGAACTGCTTCCAAAAGTTTGAGGTAAACTGGACACCCCATC
This sequence comes from Notechis scutatus, assembly GCF_049901735.1. Lineage (NCBI taxonomy): Eukaryota > Metazoa > Chordata > Lepidosauria > Squamata > Elapidae > Notechis > Notechis scutatus. The sequence goes on from NC_142013.1 coordinate 36,727,359, forward strand.
TGAGATTATGCATTCAGGAACCCCGTGTAACCTGTAGATATGTAAAATAAACAGTTTAGCCAACGTTTTCGCAGATGGGATTTTTGCACAAGGTATGAAATATACCTGTTTGGAAAACAAATCTGTTACTACCCAAATAACTGTATTTCTTCCACTTTCAGGTAATTCCACTATAAAATCCATAGAGATTTCCTTCCATGGAGCAGTTGGTCTAGCCACATTTTGTAGTAAGCCTGCTGGTTAGACCAGATATATTTTGGTTTATTAATGCAATTGCCATATGCACAAAATATTAGCTATATAATATGACATAAAATATATGATTTAAACTTTCAGTTTTCATTTCATTTTTTAGGGGGGTTGGGAAAGAAGATAGAGATTTCCTGGTGTTTACTTTAATCTAGCTACTATCTATAGGTTCATTGTAAAAATTAATGAATGAGAAGACTTTCCCATGGCATCCAAAGAAGTCAGTACTTGTTTACTTAAGTTATTTGTAAAAAAAACTATTTCCAATTGATGTCAAGCAATATGAAACATTGCTTAGTTTCTTCAAAATCTAAAATTGCTTCCTAAATGAATTAATTGAAAGGAAAGTTATTTCTCCCACTTCTTGTTATTTATACTAATTGTATCAAGGGCAAATGACCAACTTATGCAGGACAATGTGCATTATTATACTTAAACTCCTGCATTGATATACATAGTGTGACACATGAATTACTGATATTTACTGGATGAAAGTTTTGTTGAAATCAGTCAGTGGTATAATATACTGTTAGCATGCATACAATTTAGCCTTCATTGGAAGTTGAAGGACTGATGTACTATATCATGTTGTTCAGATTTAGAAACATAGTCATCAATATACCTGACAAAGCCTGCTTACCTTTCTGTCACATTTATAATTTTTAAAATTCCTTCTATTTGAGAAATTTGATAACTGAAATATGACAATATGAAGTACATAATGTAATGTTTTCGTGTAATGTTTTAGAATATCTCAAGGCCATAGTTACTTTGATTAGATTTGATTCCATCTGCTCATACAAACAAATAAAGATAAATTGGTGTAGTAAGGTATTTCACATATTTACTATAGATACTTTCCATTAGGAGGTTTCCTATAGAAAGCAATTTGGCCAAATGCCAAATTTGTGTCAACTTATGATCACAAATGAACCCCAAATTTCTGTTGGTAAGTGGGGCATTTGTTAAGTGAATTTTACCTCATTTTTATGACCTTTCTTGCCACAGTTCGTAAGTGAATCACTGCAGGTGTTAAGTTAGTAACACAGTTGCTAAGTGAATCTGACTTCTTTATTAATGTTGCTTGTCAGAAATTCAGAAAAAGTGATTACGTGACCCCAAGACACTGCAACCATCATAAATATGTGTCAGTTGCCAAGTGCCTTAACTTTTATCATGTGACCATGGGGATCTGCAACAGTCGTAAGTGTGAAAAAGAGTCAGAAGTCACTTTTTCAATGCTGTTGTAACTTCAAGTATCCCTAAATGAACTGTTGTAAATTGAGGACTACCTGTATTTGTGTTCATTTAAATATGAACATTTACTATGTTGGCATTAATTTTAATTCTGTTTGAAATGAGCTCTGCATGATTGAATATTAACAATAAATTATTTTTAAAGGAAAAGAAAAACAACTCATATGGATTGCCTATAATCTTGCTGAAATTCTGTTCATTTGAATGGGGAGTTACTAAAGGTCGATTTTGGTTTATATGTTTGTGTTTGTGCTTAATAGCAAAGGATGTTGCACTGTAGGCAGAATGATTTGACTTGGTAGTTACACATAAGATCAAAGCATTCCTTGTGTGCTTTCTTTCTGTTGACATGACTTCTGCTTTCACCTTCTCCTGCTGTTCTGGACCTTTGGGCCCTACACAAACTGCTATTTTTTGTTAGCCACATATGACATAAAGAAAGGACACGTGATGCTAGTGGTAGGGAGCCTATTCTTTCCCCCCCCTCTCCAATAGCTGTTGCTTGCCAGGAATTTGTCTTGGGATTGATATTCAGATGTTTAGGTTGGATGTTTAGTTTGGAGTAGTAGTGAGAGGCCACCACATGAATAAGATAAATGACTGCAGGTTAAAGTCCATCGGTAGGAAAAGTGCATGAACAAGGTATAGTGTTGTTATGCCTGACTTCCACTTTTTTTTCTAAAGTGAAAGGACCTTAATTTGATTTCCAAACCTCCATCCACATCCCCCACCCTCATTCACTTTTCCGAGGTTTCGCTATTGATTTAAACTCTGTTCATGATTAAATTTAATAATGATGAAAAATAAAACCTGATTTTTGCACAATAAACTGTACTAAATACCTATGGAGATTCTCAGTCTATCCAGGTCATAGTTGTCCCAGAGGTGCTTTTTCAAGAAGCAACTGGACTTTCTTGTTTTTCTTTGAAGTTGTTTCGCTTTTCATCCAAGCTCAGAGCAGAAGCAGCTTCTTGGATAAGACCTGAAGTATCTTAAAAGAAAAACAAGAACGTCCAGTTGCCTTTTGAAAAAGCACCTCTGGAATAAACTGTACTGTTTATGTTACTGTTTACTGATTTAGAAAAATGTTGTTAATCCTCATGTACAGTAAGCCACAACTACTTTTGGGTGAATAATGTTGTAGATTTTGAAAATTTTGATATATTAAATGCTTGAAATAGAATAGCAGCTGCATGTACGTAACACAAAGGAGGAAATTACAAGATGTAAAATGCTTCCTCACTTTTTAAATAAAAATATATTGATTGACTTCTTTTGGAGCGGGTAGAACAATGAAGTTTATCATATTAATCAGGCTTTTGTTTATAATCCAAGAAGGAAATTAATTGAAACAATGAGCAAATAATATTTCAAAATAGCATTCATATCCTGTATTCCTCTCATAATTAGTGGTCACCTTTACATATAAACTATGTAATATTAAAGGGCACAGATAGCAAAAATATGGGAAATCAATTTTAAGTATTTTCTGTTTTTATGACACCTTTTGTTTACTTTAATAAATATTTATATACAATCTGTTTTACTCTTCTGTAGCAATGAATATTGTAGAGAAATCAATAAGTTCACTTTATAATTTAAATTGACATAATATGAATTATTTTTATTGATGTTTAGACTTTATTTTTCTTCATGAATTGGACCCAACATGTTCTTCCGGGAACAGAGAGGAAAAAAATACCTAATTTATATAATCTGTTAATCTCAAGGGAATTATTTTTTTGATTTACTGTTTACTTATAGAGCTGTTTAGTTAAAATTCTTGGGAGATATCACAGATATCTAAGATGGCAACACTGTTGAATAGAATTAGAATGCTGATAGCAACCCTGTCTCTGTGGAGCAGTTGGCCATCCCCCGTGTCATTTCATAAACTCTCAAGAGTTCTCCTATATTTTTTCCCTTACAGCAAAGCTGAGTTGGGAATATATTATTTCAGTATTGCTATTAGCAATTTAAAAGGCCAATCTTGATTAAAATAATTTAAATATTACTCTGCCTCAGCAATTTCAATCAGGCCATTTGGAAGAAAGAAGGTGAAATTTAGCCCCCAGCAGAGTTGGAAAAGATTTTATTGAATACTTTTTGTCCTTTGTGAAATACAGTACCTCAGAAACAGTGGTGGGATTCAATTTTTTTTACTGCCAGTTCTGTGGGTGTGGCTTGGTGGGCGTGGCAGGGGAAAGATACTGTAAAATCTTCAGTCAGAGGTGGTATTTACCGATTCCCCGAACTACTCAAAATTTCCGCTAGCAGTTCTCCAGAACTGGTCAGAACCTGCTGAATACCACCTCTGCTCAGAAAATGGGGATCTGTTAGAAAAATATGCAAGCAGAACTGCTGTAACAATTCTTACAGGTGTTATTGATGTAACACAAAAGATCTGCTCATTAAAATGTTAGCATTGCAAACATGAGAGCGACAAAGTGTCAGAACTGACAGAACTATGAAATATGAACTGTTAGTAATCCTGTGGGTTTCGTGCTATCAATATTTATTGCATTTTACAATTTTCTGTATGAAACCTCACTGCATTTAAAGGCATATTTCTACCATGTACCCTGCAACTGTTAGCAATAGAAAACATAATGTATTTTCTCAGAAACCTCCATTGGCATGGAGTGTTTACAAAGAACTACAAACTACAAAATGTGTGCTGTGATGTCATTATGCAAACTCCATTCTTACATGCATTTACACTTACACTTTCAATGTTGCAGTACAATTGCAAGAGGATAGATTTTGTATTACAACATCACAATACATATTTCATTATTTTGGCATCATCATGCTTATATGGCTGCTGTCAGACTAACAAGACTAGATCAAGAAATGCTGCATAGGCTATAAACTAGTTGTATTTATTTTACTATAGTAACCAAAATCCTCTGAATGTGCTTTCCCTTCCCTTGCTTTTATCTTTTATCTTTATGAAAATACCTAGGGCATGTTCCTCACCAACTTCTAATTCACTTTGGTAAATTGGGAGTTCATACAAGGAGAGTGCCCTAGGTATTTTCATAAATCTTGGTATGGATTTAAAACACATTTATGTATTCATTGCTTTGGAAGAAGATCTTCCTTATCTTTATCAAGGCCATCCTCTTTATTTTCTGTATGTATGTATATCTTCATCAAAATTGCAACTGTAGTTTAGAAGAGTTTCACAGATTTTTCTAAAAAATATTGTGTGTATAAAGCAATGTCTGAAAAACTATCCCTTATGATATGGCACATCTGAATAGCAAAACAGCCATTCTTGCCAGGAATCCATTATCTCTTACGTCTTCAAAATGTATCTAAGCCTTGGTTAATACATTTATATATATGGTTTCAAGTTAGAAACAAAAAAGTATACATTTAATCCTTTTGCAGAAGGGGATGTTTCAAGATTTGTAGCTTTTTCTGGAAAATCCTTTATATTTATTATAGGGTTAGGAACCTGATCCTGTTGTGGAACAGGCCCTCAGTTTTATGACAGCATCCTTTCTCAGTATGCAAGGATATGTTAAATACTGAATTCCATGATTAGCTTTTTGCATACTTAAGTTTGTAAAATGAAAAAATTATACTATTATATTATTTTAATTATGTGATTGGCCTGAAATAATCTCTTGTGGCATTATTACTTTATTTTAATCGAATGAGTGGACTAATAGTGACATTTTTATATAAATAAACTTAACATCTAAGCAATAATTATTGGAATCTATATTGATATTTTTTTAAGATCAACAGTGTTTTAAATTCAATACAATTAGTGTAATAAATTCAACATAATCTTATGCCTGGTTTAATTACATAATTAAGCAAGCATATTTAATATTGAAATCTTATAAGATATAATTTATTGTTTAGAAGCAGAACCTATCCATATATTTTGGAAAAGTCTCAAGTTTGCCTTTATAATTTGGAGCTAATTTTTTAAAAAATCAATATTGTGCTTCTTTCTCCTTTTGTAACTAAGATTTTCCCCTTCATCAAGAACCAAAGGCATTTCATACATCTATTATTTATTATTTTGAAGTCTTTATACAGAGTTTAATATATGCCCTTAACCTATTGAAAATATTCTTGTTTTCTTAAACAAAATATACAATTCAATTATTATGTTTGCCTAGTCTTTTCCAAGCCAGTGCTACAGCTATGTAACTCTGACTGGAGTTAGTTAATTCAGTTTTCAAATAGTCTTTTTGTATTACGTCTACTTTTCTTTTTAACCTCTATTCATGTTTTCCCCAGGTGTCATTGAGTTACTTCTAGTGATAAGATTTATATGTTGACAAGTGGTGAACCGAAGCTGCGGTTAAAGCAGGGAAATGATATTCCTGATCCCAGCAGGAGTTACTGGCAATCTTGGGTTTTTACCCTGCAAAGTTTCCCCTTGTGGATAACTATAAATTACTTTATGGCCAACATTTAATGTAGAATAATACTTCTGCCATTTAGACCTGCAGATTTCTGAGGTGCATAATAAAAGCTAATCAGAAAATATAGATACGTGGGACTTTAGCATTTGCTGAATTCCAAGTTTATAAAAGTCTGAACTTAACAGTATGCTATTGTGCCAAAAATCATCATTATAGGTTGTTTCCTCAGTTATTTTTAATAGATATGTTTATTCCCCAAGGGATTATTGATAATCAACTAGTTATTATCTAATTAAGCAGAAGGGAATACTCATAGTGGAGTGCTATGTGAGGACTCAAAAGTGCTGTCCTTTTGGTTTCAATAATAAGAAAGAACTTGATTTGCTAATAATAAGAAAGAACTTTAAGGAGTGAAAAACAGATTATGGGACAATGTAGATAAACAATACTTTTTAATTAATTTTCTTATTTAATATTGATCTTGGGAAAATCCTGCAATTATTTTTCCATAATTTTACTAGCATTTATTAAAGTATATACTTCAAAATATAGATGGTGTGGGATAAATATCCATAAATCAGCATCTAGTTCCAAATATACTGACAGCTTTCGATATAAATTTAAAATCTTTTCATTAGTTATTAAACTAGTGCTGCCATATCTGTTGTATTAAATATGCTGTTTCAGTGTAGGTGTGCATAATTTTCAAAGTCCAAATTAACATATCTATAAGAGGAAAAAAAGTAAGGATATATTTCCCTATAATTTAAACCAACTGATTCTTGTCATTTGGAAAAACTCCAATTCAGTCTAGCAAAATAGAGTGATTGTAGGGTCAGAAACTGACTAACTCTGGAACAATACGAATTTTAGCTCTTGATGGGTTGTGTCTCTCTGGAAAGTATTGCTCTTAAATCTGGGATCCTGTAGATAGGTATGAAGATTGCTTCTGGACTCTCTCAACTTATGCTAGAACAGCAAGGACTACCTGTGGACACAAAAGCTTTTGTCTATTATCATCTTGTAATTGTCCTTATAATAGAAGTTACTGGTTAGAGTCATTTATATGCTTGTCATATCACAGATGGATTACTGCATATGCTACATGAAACTCCCCTTGAAGTATACCCAGAAGCTGCAATTAGATTAACAAGGACAACTGGCATTGACAAGTAACTGCAACTTTTCTTGCAGTTTTCTTTTCATAGTGTTAATTCAATGAGTAAAACAAAGCAGAATAAAAGAGACAGAGAGAGAAAAAGAAAACCAAATGACAGTCTCTGTATTTGCATGCATGACTGTATGAGTGTTTGTGTGTGTGTTTGTGTGTATAGATAGAAGATTGGTAAAAAGATAATGGTTTAATAGAGATAGACAGACAGACATTATAGGTTATAAGTCAATTGAAATGGATTCCAGTTCATGTTCTAAATAAATCTAAGCACTTAGCTTGATAAAAGATGATTGATAGTTTCTTTGTAAAATAAGATGTAAAATATAGAAATATTTTAAAAGTGAGAGAAATCTCTTTCCTTTGATTTATCTATTTCACTTTACAGATGAAGTTTCTTTAAGTAAATGTTTTCCTTGCTACATAGATATGTCAGCCATGTTTTTCTTACTTTCACAGTTATCTGTGTATTGGTGGTATTCTGACATTGAAAGTATAATATTTTAAATTGCAAATTAAACAAAATGACAAATGTTTACCAAACATATATAATACACAGAAGTAAGATTTTCATCTGTATTTCAGGAAACATGAGAAATGGGAAATATGAAGTGAGAATATGAAGTGAGAACTCCATAACTACTTTAGAAAGCTCCATAACCTAACAATATATACAGCTAGTGGTGTATATTTAAGTGATAAATTTGCTGTTCCGGAAACAGAATGTTCTCGAGAAGTGTTCTAGTGAATACTGAAATTTAGTCCTTCCAATTGAAAGTGGTTCATGGTATTTTGAGCAAAGCACATTTTTGGGGATTGGACTGTTTCCAGAATAGCATACACCCAATTTGAAAACTTAATTTTAAGAAAGTCACTGGCTTAGGACCAGAATGCTAAGTTTTTACCCTTACATATTGATTGAACACAACGGAACATGCCAATGAGTTGCAACTTCTATGACTATGTGGTAAATTATGCCACAGTTATGTAATAACTTCAATTATGTGTGAAGAAATTACAGCTTTTCATTATTGCAGTCATATATATTTCAGTTTCATTTGCTGAAATACACATAGACTTCATACATGCAGCCATTTAATCTTACTATACATCTTCCTTCACAAAACCATTACAAGCTAACATGCTTTTTCATTGTACTTAAATGGATACTTTAGTTAATAGGTCCCAAAGACATTAGGATATAGATTTAGTTCATGAATAAATTTGCTGGCAAGATTCCCATGTTTTCCAGTTCAGAGGAATGTAAAGCAGTGTTACATCATATCACCTTGATTTATATTATCTCCATTCACACAAAGGGGATTAGTTGGCTGTTATCCATTATCAGAGTGCAATTGTTTATATCCCAGATTATTAAATATTTAATTGTAGGAACTGAATCACTGAGATATGAAATTTGATTTTTTTTTTCCTAATGTAAAGTAAGAGTGTTAGCTAATCTCCTTCACCTAAATCTAGAGTAAAATGAGAAATCGGCACTGATATACATTATGAGAAGGGTGAAGGATACAATTAAACATGAAAAAATAGTTTTATTACAGTAATAGATGCCAAACATTAAAACAGTAAATGAGTTTGCAAATATGTCAAAATCTTAACAGTGTTTCTTCTAATAAATATTAGACTATTTCACTATGTGAAATGTACTATTTTGTACACCCCTTTACTCTGTTTTTAAGTAGCTAACTTTTATGTAACATACAGCTATGTGAAAAAGTCCTGCACGCTTTACGTTTTATGGTTTATGACATTTTTTGGATAGGCCATTGATTTTATGATATTTTACGCTAACTGCTATGCAAATATTGTTATATTTAAATAAATACTGGTGGTTTTTAAGTGAAAAGCATAAGCTTTTTGCAACTTAGTGCTGTTTGGATGGGGATTGTGAATTTTCTTGCATGCTTACAATGCATGCTTACAATGACTATGAAAACAGATTAACTGATGCATATCCAGTGGCATATGTGTTGCAATTACTAAGGCTGATGTTAGTGTTTTGTTAACATTTTTATTGTTTGTGGCCCTTAAAAGGACTGTTTAGGTAACCAAACATGGTTACTAATATGAAATTGGCCAGTCCTTATTGCTTATCACCAGGCGGCATCGTTTTGGCATAGACTGTACAGTATGCCAAGTGGACCAATGAACATTGAGCCAAGGTCATCTTCAGTGATGACAGCAATTTCTATTTGACTGGTAATCAGTGCAATAAGTATGTCAGAAGATTTCCAGCTGAAGAATTTAGGCCGTACTGCCTGAATCTGTCTGTGAAGCATCCGTTACATATGATGATCTGGGGATGTATCTCTGCTTCTAGTATTGGTCGAATATAAATCATGTAGAGAATCATGAATTCCAAGCAGTATGTTGAAGTCCTGGAAAAGACCATGCTTCCTTCAGCTCAGCAACTTGTAGGCAAGGATAACAACGCTCCTTGTCATTGAGCCAAGTCCACCCAGCAGTGGATGAAGATGCATGGTGTTTGACTTCTGGATTGGCTAGCTCAGAGCCTGGATTTGAACCCAATTGAGAACATGTGAGTCAAGATTGGTTACAAAATAAGCAAGAAGCATCCGAAGACCAAGTAGGAGCTGATTGAATCCATTATTGCAGCCTGGTACCACATTGTCACCAAAGATCACATGCAAAGGCTTATACAGTCTATGCCGAAGCAATGCCGCCTGGTGATAAGCAATAAGGGCTGGCCAATTTCATATTAGTAACCATGTTTGGTTACCTAAACGGTCCTTTTCAGGGCCACAAACAATAAAAATGTTAAGACACTAGCATCGGCCTTAGTAATTGCAACAAATATGCCATTGCGTATGCATCAGTTAATTTGTTTTCATAGTCATTGTAAGCATGCAAGAAAATTCACAATCCCCACCCAAACAGCACCAAATTGCAAAACGCTTATGCTTTTCATTTAAAAACCACCAGTATTTATTTAAATATAACAATATTTGCATAGCAGTTAGCATAAAATATAAAATCAATGGCCTATCCAAAAAATGTCATAAACCGTAAACTGTAAACCATAAAGTGTGCAGGACTTTTTCACACAGCTGTACTATATATACTGTTTGTGTTCCTTTAATTTTATCTACTAATTGGATATATTTACACCACATGAGAAAGAATTAACTGACCTTTTCCCTATCACCAGCAAAAAGAAAAATTGTAATTGGATTTTAAATCAAATCAAATCAAATGTAGCAGCAAATAAGTAAAGACCAAGATGAATCAGGAAGGAATGTAACCTAATAATATGAAAGTTGATGTTAACTGCTATAACAAATATTATTAGTAACCTATTGCTAACTACAGTCACTTTAAGTTCTAAATAGATTTTTAAGGAAAACTGCCTTGACTATAAGCTGAGCTATCTTCTAATACACCATCTAAAAGTTTTAATAGGCATTATTCTATTTATTTTCTAACAGCATATAATTTAATTACCTTAAAGTTAAATTGCATTGGAGCTCTTTTATGTATTCCTAGGAAAATGCAAAATATTATATAATAAAGAACTTTTCAGCAAGAATGAACTATTGGGCGATCCCAATTCGTTACATTTGCTAGTTTGAGGATTTTATGAACTATACCACACTATACTTTTTTAAATATAAAAAAGTTTAGATTTAGCAGCCTTGCCTCTTGATTTAGAAACAATAACTTTGTAACTCCTTTTTGAAAAAGGAAGGTGATTAAGATTTGGAAATGCTAATTTGAGATTATTGTATTATATTTTCAGGAAGCTTTCTGTAAGATATTGTCTCTAGGTTAATTAAAATTAAATACTGTATAACAAACTTTACATAATCTGTCACAATAACCTTTATTTCCAAATAAGGGCTTTGAAAAAAAATGTGATGAATCTCTACAAAGAAGAATCTTTAGTAAGACACGTAGCAGTTCTACAATAATACTGTGAACTGAGAAAATACACTTTATATTTTGATTGGTTTTGTGTTATTATGTTGGTGTCAATATTTAGCAACCACATTGATTTTTATGTGGGATTTGTCCCAATCTAATCTTTCAAATTTCCCATTTTTTTATCCATTGCTACCACAATTGAATCAATTATCTTGTTGCTATTTGTCCCTTTCTTTACTATTTTATATTTAAATTTTATAAAAATAGATGCAATATACAAATCATGTAATAGTTAAACTGTTTTAGTTTAAAACAAAATTTGTTATTCCAAATGGACTGACCATATGGAATGGATATATGGCATTCATGCATGATGCACATTAACTCTTAAAGTAAAAAATCTGTTAGATTTCATATATGATCTGAATAATACTGAATACTGTATACAGTACATAGTCTAACAGTCAATCATAATTCATCTTCTGTATGTTTTGTTTCTCTATCTGTCTTTTTGGGAGAAAACTATTACAGGGTGTATTCTACAGAGAGTATAGACATGACATCCCCAATTTGGTGTCTTCAGAACTTCAGATGTTCTTAACAACATGTTTAGGATGACTAAGAGATTTCCCAGATGTCAGGTGAATATCCAAAAAACAGAAAAGTGAAATAGAGATAGATAGATAGATAGATAGATAGATAGATAGATAGATAGATAGATAGATAGATAGATAGATAGACAGACCGACAGATATTCCTATACCAAGGAATTATTATATATAATAAAAAACACTCTTTGAAAGAATAGCTTTACAGGAAACAGATGATCCATCACACCTTTCACATTGCAATAATAGTAACATATTAAAATAATAAATATTCTGGTAGGGTAAATTTGAAGTCTTTACTTTAGCAAGGGATAATTTAAACTTCCCAGATTGCCAATCTATTAAATTTAAGTCTTATTTTGTAATAGTTTTCAATAGTTCTCTAAGTTTGCATTTGAAAACCTGGTATGATTTTACTGCCAGAATAATATTTTATTTAGACTGAGACTTGTTACTGTTAACATAGTTTTTTTTTGCTGCCTCATTTTATAAATCTTTGAATATTTTATCCATCCAAATTCTGGAACATGAAAATTTCCTTCTGGGAATTTTACCTCTATTCTGAAAGGATTTGGTCAAATAAATTTTTATACACTTTTAATTAAGTTTTTCTTTACTGAACTTCTGTATAGTAACAACTGATTTTAAACCATACTGCATATACCTTTGACACTTTTTGCTGCAAGTTAGTTGTTATTTATCATTTTTTTTAGTGAAAAGGGAGTATGTTAATATTTTATAAATATAGTCAGAATTTTATTATTTGTTATGATAAACATGCATATATGTTTTCTAGTGACATGAGAATTTACAAGCATCTCTTGTAGCTTTATTAAAAATTTACATTCATGTAAAGAAATGGTTAAAGGAGGTTACCAATTAACATTATATTATTCATTTCCTCAGTAGTTATTAATGATTGAAGTTGTGATGTGTTTCGTATGAAAATTAATGTCTATTACCGTATTATAAGTCTTCCCTGGACTATTATATCATGGGAACAATTGTTGTGCATTTGTTGTCCAGTATATCCTCAATTTACAAATTACATGTCTGGTGAGACCCCATTCTCAGACATACTTGGAACTATTTGTACTAAAAAAAAAAGTATGGTGTAAATCACCCACTGACAAATTGGAGTTGGTGCATTTATTCATTTTCATAAGTTTAATCTTAAAGAATTAGTGGGCATATAAATTCAAACTTACAGGACCCAAAGTAGAAAAAGAGTTATATAGCATCACTTCTAGCTCTTAGACGTTGTTTGAAAAAAGACATAATGAAAATGTTTAATTACGTGAAGGAGTCTAAGTTTTACTAAGCTTTCTACATTGTACATCAAGATTTATGACACCATGTTGAATGGCTCTCTCAGGAAGCCAAGTTTCCCACCGAATCCAGGAAATGATGCTTTTTTCTTTCACACTAAAAAGCACATTATGTATTTAAGGAGGGTATCGAAAGTCCTGGCTCTTTTGAGATAATGCAGCTGCAGTGTTAAATAAAATAGATGGCAATGATTCTGGAATGAGATGGGATATTGTTCAAGAGAGGATGAAAACATGAGTTTAAAAATAAAATATATTCAGTTTAGGTAAACTAATTGGTTTGATTTCCTTCCTTCCTTCCTTCCTTCCTTCCTTCCTTCCTTCCTTCCTTCCTTCCTTCCTTCCTTCCTTCCTTCCTTCCTTCTTTCTTTCTTTCTTTCTTTCTTTCTTTCTTTCTTTCTTTCTTTCTTTCTTTCTTTCTTTGGAAGCTTCAAACTGCATAGTAATATTTGTTAGTATCGCAACATGCTGTTATAATCCATGAACAATATCTGAAAAATGTTAAATTACATGCTTGTTTTCAGCATGCTTTCTGTTTCTCTTGGTACATTACTCTTTCCATTTTGAGAGTTTAATATGAATGCATGTTCTACAATTGAGGATTATGTATGCCTTACTTCTTAAAAAAAACAATAAATTATACACTTGGAAGAATTTTTACTTGTTTAAAAAAATCTTATTTTTGTAATTAAATCTCTTAGTTGTAATCAGAGTCAAAACCTGTCCTTTTTGTGTTTATACATGATGTCATGGTAATACACATTTTGTTACTGTAAATTCAAAACATGTCATTAAAATTGGCTGGGATTAAACACATAGTGTTTGCCATATTAAAGTTTCATATTATTCCCAACAGAATATAACAGTTAATATTAAGCTTAAAAATAAAGGGGAAAGGGAAAGGTTAAATACAAAAAAAAACCTTAGTATATTCTTGTGTTTCAATTAATTATTGTATTCACAGGTGAATTTTACAGTTTGGATCTTGCATAGCTGGATTCACAAGTGTTATTTACCAAAATGATAAAACTGGCATTGTAACATCACAACACAAGCTACATCCTTTCATATTTGAGTCACATCAAAGAAAAAAAGGAAGAGAGTTCCAGCTGTGATACAATGATCCGTATCTCATGATTCCTTTTGAAGTGTTGTAGCTAGCACTTGCATGACTTATGCTTAACAACTTTTAATATAGATTCTCAGTGGAAAGCCAAATGGGGCATTGAATGTCCATATACAGATGAACATATAAATGATCCTACACAAAAGGTGTTGGTTTTTAAGTACCACATCAAACAACCTTAAAAATGAGAGCCGTGGTGGTGCAGTAGTTAGAATGCAGGATTGCAGGCTAAGTGTTCCCCCAGCCTAGAGTTTGATCTTGATCAGCGTTGACCCAACCTTCCATCCTTCCGGTTGGTAAAATTAGGACCAGATTATTGGAGACAATATGTTGACAATGTAAATTGCTCAGAGGGTGTTCTAAAGTACTGTGGAGCGATATATGTATGATATTTTCGATT